>NC_056736.1:757253078-757595578 GCF_019279795.1 Protopterus annectens
GGTTATGGAATATGTAAGTACCTGCTCTGGGTTATGGAACATGTAAGTACCTGCTCCGGGGTTATGGAACATGTACGTACCTGCTCCGGGGTTATGGAATATGTAAGTACCTGCTCCAGGGTTATGGAACACGTAAGTACCTGCTCCGGGGTTATGGAACATGTAAGCACCTGCTCCGGGGTTATGGAACATGTAAGTACCTGCTCCAGGGCTATTCATACTTACATACAAAGGGATTTTATACAGTACTAAAGGACTATCTCACCCAGGTTCAGGCAAAACTTCTGCAAAATACAGGGTGTTGGTACTAAACTACTAAGGCTAGAAAATCAGTGGGAATGCAGGACTGGTCTGCTAAAGATCCTCACAGATCAATAGCCTAATAAGTACTTATGAACCTATGAATTAGTGAAGATGGCATAGTACCACCAGTCTCATCTCTGGAAACGTCTGTCATGCATACAGATTGTAGCTTATGAAACAATTTTTGAATTACTCACAAACACATAGATTACATTGTAACATAAATTAGCCCAAGTCTGGTTAACATGATAATGCTTTGTCCTGTGACAGCTGCATCACAAACACATATTTTATATTGCAACATAAAGTAGCCCAAGTCTGGTTAACATGATAATGCTTTGTCCTGTGACTGCTGCATCACAAACACATAGATTACATTGTAACATAAAGTAGCCCAAGTGTGGTTAACATGATAATGCTTTGTCCTGTGACAGCTGCATCACAAACATATAGATTACATTGTAACATAAAGTAGCCCAAGTGTGGTTAACATGATAATGCTTTGTCCTGTGACTGCTGCATCAGAAACACATAGATTACATTGTAACATAAAGTAGCCCAAGTCTGACTGACATGATAATGCTTGATCCTGTGACTGCTGCATCACAAACACATAGATTACATTGTAACATAAAGTAGCCCAAGTCTGGTAACATGATAATGCTTTGTCCTGTGACTGCTACATCACAAACCCAAAGGTTACATTGTAACATAAAGTAGCCCAAGTCTGGTTAACATGATAATGCTTTGTCCTGTGACTGCTGCATCACAAACACATAGATTACATTGTAACATAAAGTAGCCCAAGTCTGATTCATATGATAATGCTTTATCCTGTGACTGCTGCATCACAAACACATCGATTACATTGTAACATACAGTAGCCCAAGTCTGATTGACATGATAATGCTTTGTCCTGTGACTGCTGCATCACAAACACATTGATTACATTGTAACATGCAGTAGCCCAAGTCTGATTGACATGATAATGCTTTGTTCTGTGACTGCTGCATTACAAACACATAGATTACATTGTAACATAAAGTAGCCCAAGTCTGATTCATATGATAATGCTTTATCCTGTGACTGCTGCATCACAAACACATCGATTACATTGTAACATACAGTAGCCCAAGTCTGATTGACATGATAATGCTTTGTCCTGTGACTGCTGCATCACAAACACATTGATTACATTGTAACATGCAGTAGCCCAAGTCTGATTGACATGATAATGCTTTGTTCTGTGACTGCTGCATTACAAACACATAGATTACATTGTAACATAAAGTAGCCCAAATCTGATTGATATGATAATGCTTTGTCCTGTGGCTGCTGCATCACAAACACATAGATTACATTGTAACATAAAGTAGCCCAAGTCTGGTTAACATGATAATGCTTGGTCCTGTGACTGCTGCACTAGCAGCTATGGATTCTTAAAGCAATGTTATATATGCTTTATCTCATCAAGTTATATAACATAACACATGAATATAGTAGTAGATACACTGGGGCAGTATTATTTTGCAGTATGTGATGTTATTGCCTCACAGAACTCAGTTCTTTGCTTCACTTCACAGATGGGTAGCCTTTTGTGTGGACACTGCATGCCCCCATGTGTCTGTGTGGGTTTCTGCTGGAGTCTTGGATTTTCTTAATGACAACTTGTAAATTGTAAAGGTGTTCTGCTCTATTTGACAGGTACCAAGCTGATGCTCAGTCTCTGGTTGACAGGAGGATGAGTAACAGACTGATGTTTTTCTCAGAGGTACAAAATGTCCTTGCTACAGCTCTATATAAATATTTTGAGGAGTACTGCACACTCTTTCCCTGACAACATAGTTTCTAATGAAACCATAATACCTCTATATGTACAAATTCATGGACTTCAGTTTTCAAAATGGAGAACTGCTGTTTTTCCCAAAACAGAGACATGTGATTCAGTACCCAACAATGGCTACTTAGTAAACTTAAGTGTAACCAGCTTAAATCACAATGTACAACAATAGTTTCACTGTTACTTTTAGAGCAGTACTAGCAAAAACTGATGATATCCTTTCCCACTACAAAAACTATCTATTCTGGTGTACCTATAACTTAGTTTTAACATCTGTATGCTTCAGTGTATTTATTAATGCTCTCTGTATCTGTTTAGCTATCATACAGTTACTACATCACAATAATGACATCACTATATGGAGCTCTAAACAATCAAACAATCAACCTTGGACTTCTTAACCAACAATGAAGGACAAATAAGTATAAAATCACAAGGAAGCAACCAAGAAGACAGCCTCTTTCTTTAGTACAAGTTAAGCGCTTTTGTCTCCACAATGATACTCGGGGACTTCTTCAGAACTAGCAAAGCATAGTATAACCCTACATTAAAATATCTCAAAGACAATAGAATAATGAGCTGACAATGAGACAATTAAGCTGTAATTAAAAATGTAAATATAAAAATATGATTAAAAATGGTTGAACCTTTTAACTTTCTATATGCCTAAACTTTAACAAACAATTTATACTCACATAGTCATTCAAACCTGGATATATAAAAGCATTAAAACGTAATTGCCACTTTAACTCACATAACTCTAAGTGTTCAGATAAGATCTTACCCTGTACATCTGGAATAACCTGTTGTATTACAGAAAACCCAAAGCTATGATCTGTGAATTATCCTACATGTTTGCACATGGCATTGGTCAGTTTACCTTTTTTAATATCTGACAAATGTTCATACATCCTTTCATACAGGTGTCTGGATGTCTTGCCAATATAAAAGTCAGGACATTGTAAACACTTACCCAAATAAATCATGTTTTTACACTGACAATTAAAGTGCCCTTGTGAAAAAAATTCATATGTCCTAATTTAAACTTTTCCCCGGTTGGAATAATGAATAGACATTGTTTGCACGTTCCACATTTGAAGTTACCCAATGGTTTGTTATTAAAAAGTCTGTTATTTGCCCTGCTATTTTCTAGCATATTTTTAAAAGACATATCTTTTTTAAAGAATACAATGGGCTTGTCGCCCAGTGCCTCCTTAACTGTCTGATCAAGGGCAAAAAATTCCCAGTTTTTCTTTAACACGTGAACAGTTGCAAAACTAATATATAAATGAATGTCTCCCTTTCTCATCAACTTTCATAACTGTACTATGAAGATATTCACCAATAGTGTTAGAATTGTTTATGGCAAATTGTTGGTCTAAAATGGGCTTGAAAAAAAAACATTTTGTCTTTTAAAAAAAAAAACTCATGGCGGACATTATCCAAAAGAGTATTAGGGTAACCTCTTTTCTTAAACATGTCCAACATATAATCTATTTTAGTTAAAAAATCAGCTTCATGGGAGATCATTCTGGCTGCTCTCACTAGCTGGCCTTTAACTACAAATCTCTTTTGATAAGCTGGGTGACAGCTTGTGTATTCCAAATAAGAGTTAGAGAATGTAGGTTTTCTAAAAATTCTAGACCCTAGTTTGTGCTCATTGTTCTCTATAAAGATTTCAAAATCAAGATAAAAAATCTGCTCCTTACTAAATACATGGGTGAATTGTAAAAATCCAGTGGTACTGTTAATATAACTTAAGAATTCTTCTAACAGTTTCTCTGATCCTGTCTACACAAAAAACAAATTGTCCAGGTAGCTGATGCAATATCTAATGTAGGTCATGAATCTGCTTCAAAAAATAAATTCAGACTCCCAATAGAACATAACATAATTGGCTTGGTGGGCGCACAGGCCACAACCATAGCAACACCAACTACGTGCCTGAAATATTGACCCTAAAAAAAATAAATATAGGGGATTTAAAGCTTTGTGTTTCTTATACCCTTTGTATACTAATGTCTAAATAATTCAATTTGTTATGTCTATATTGTAAGTAAATTTTAAAAACACTGTTGTCCAATTAAGATACTGAATAAAACCCTGTATGTCTTTTTCTGTCCCTACCCAGTAGATACATATATCATTAAGGTATCTCTTGTAAAGAGTCCAATATTGTCTATAGGGGGAATTAAAAACAATGTTTTTCTGCCATGGCTCCCATGGCTATGCCTTTAATCTGTTAAAAAATCCTCTTCATAATGAATGTAATTATTGTCCAATACTATATCCATCAGTTCCAATAAAACATTAAACTCTTTAAAGTTAAAAATTTCTTTATCAACCATAGCTTCTTCCAACCATTGAAGCCCTATATCCTGGGGGATGACTGAAAATAAATCTCTGTCTATCATAACAAATATCAAATCTTTCTTGTAGTAACCCCAAGAATCTTTTAAAAAACTTCTTGATGTTTGCTCAGATTTTTTCATTTTAAGTCAATGTATTTAGCAATGGGATGTATTTATAAGCCATTTCATGCCACAATGGGCCTAAGGGAGGTATCCACAGTTTTGTGTATTTTTGGTATTCCAAATATATTTGGAATGATGGGCTTGTCCAATTTTAAATGCTTAAAGTTCCTATATCAATTAATCTGTCTAATAATAAAACATTCAAAATATAATCTATTTTAGAATATGCAATAGAAATTTCATTTTTATAAACTCTTCTATATTTTGTTTCATCCTCTAATATTTCTATCATTTTTCCAACATACATCATATGATCCATTAGGACTGTCCCTCCCCCTTATCAGGTCTTGTAACTCTAATATTTGTATTTTTGCTTAACTCATCAAGTAATTATTTTTCACTTTTGGGAAGGTTAGGCCACACCTTGTTAGTTGCTAATTCTTTTCTTATTTCCCTTTCCACTAGTTGTTCTAAGTTTTTTTTTTTAACTAGGGATAAAGAGGTGGATTATAAATGCTTTTTATCCTAAGATAATTGTTCATTGTGTGTTTGCTATCCTTTTTAGAATACATTACTTCTAGTTTTTTCTTCCTAACAAACATTTTCAAATTTATAATAGTTTTAGTTACATCACTCTTTTTACTTGGAACAAACTTCATACCTTTCATAAACAAGTTAAAATATGTTGAATTCAATTCCAAATTACTGCAATTAAATGTATTATACTTTTTATAGGAATACGGAAAAGTATCTTGCTGAACTATATTCCCTTATCCCCCCTCTTTTCTCCACTACCACTATTGTTTGTATTCTTGAAAGATGCTTCTAATTCTTCCACCTGTTGTAATTGTAATTTGTTAGTGTCCTGCTTCTTACTCTTTCTGACCTTGTTAATGTTGGAAACTCCAAAGGGTCTTGTAACTAAAAACAAGGGGTTCCTACAGTTATTTTCCTAGCTTCACCTTTTTGTACTCTCTGTAGATTCCCCACATCATAGTCCCTTTCTTCAACCCTTTCATTTATATAATAAGTCTCCCCTATTGGACCCTTATTATTTCTTAAAAAAATACTTCCTTTCTATCATTTAGGCTTAGGGTAGCTGTTCCCTTCTTTGTGTTCATTAATATCCCTCTCAAGTGTTTTAGTTTTTCTCCTCAAGCTAAAAAACATTTTATCCTCAATCTTTCTTCGAGTGTTAAAATATTTCTTTCTTTCTTCCTCTATAGAGAACCATAAATTATTTATAATCTTATTATTTATAATTTCAATCTGTTGGTATAGTTTATCTACTTCACTGTTATTATATTTAATAATTGTTTTCATTATTAAAAAGCCACAATTATCAACAATCTTTAATAAATCCAAGTGAAATTCCAAACCATCTGGTACATTATTGGGGTATTTGTAAACACTTAAACACCTAGGTGCCATATATTTGTTCAAACATTAATTTGAATAATTATTGCCTAATTGTAACGTTTTTAATTTCAACATTAAATCATAAAACACATCAATATTAGCTTGGTAAGTAAGTTGATCAAAAGATAGTAAAAACATTGAAAAGGCTTACATCAACTATTATAATAAGGATACCATCAAAATTAAATACATAACTACAGAAAAATGGGAATAAATTAGAAATTTGTCAGACTTGGAGGGTATTTTTGATGAACCTATTAACTTTGTACATAAAAAGGCTTACAGTATTAACGATAAATTAGAGAATGATAATAGGAGATATATTGGGGAGGATAACAGAAGCAAAGGCATGTTTAGATGCAGAAGGTGTGAACAGTGCCAATATATATTAAATAAAAGTGCAATTTACTTACCTACCAGGGACAGGCATATACAAGCAAATACATTTGCTAATTATAATACTAAAGGGATTATATAGTTAGCCACCTGTAATGTATGTATGGCTTTTTACATAGGGAAAACTGAAAGAACTCTAAAACATAGAATTTATGAGCACCATTATCCCATCAGAACAATAGGTGTTAATAATGCTCTTTTTAAGCATGCATTAAAATGTAGAAAAGCCAAATTCTTGTTCTTTGTCCACGAGGAAATTAGGCAAGAAATTACTGGTGGACTATGGGAAGAAAAAATTGAGTGTAGGGAAATATATTGGCAGCTAATTTTGGAGGCAAATAATCCCCCAGGAATAAATGAAAAGATTTCTTTAGTCCCTGTGTTGAAAATAAAAGCTGCTAGACTTTAAGTTTATTATAATGAGTGTATTTAAACTGATTACATAAGTTGATATTGTCTATTCAAGATATAGACAGTCTCCGGGATTCACGAATGAAAAAAGTCCATGCAGGAGCAGTATAGGCGTATTGATGTACACAAGCAAGCTGACACTGTTCCTACATAGAAACCCGTACAGGATGCTAATTACTTCATTTGCTTGTGAAAACCATGCAAATGAGGAAAAATAGGCATCCAGGAAGCAGGAAGATAGCCATGCAGGAACAGTGTAAGCTGCACAAATGTATTCAGCTACTAGCCAAATACATTTCTGCAAAATTGAAAACTGAGCCATGACAGCTGCAATAAAATCATGGACCTTAACCTGTAGGTATGCCAATGGCCAAATATATGGCCATTGGCATGTTAAACTGTTTATTTTTTAACAAAATGAAAGTTTATTATTTATAACCAAGTAGAAAGCACCATAGTTGAGCTGGATATAGGCAACAGTTTATTCAGTTCCAAACACCAAACACAAAGTGAAAAGACCCACACTTAACGCTGTAAAAGTACAAGTAACGTTTTCGTCATTAACTTCATCAGATAAATTTCACAATACCCTAATTCCCTTTATATAGACACACTAATTACAATT
The DNA here is from genome assembly GCF_019279795.1 of Protopterus annectens. NCBI lineage: Eukaryota > Metazoa > Chordata > Ceratodontiformes > Protopteridae > Protopterus > Protopterus annectens. The sequence goes on from NC_056736.1 coordinate 757,260,547, forward strand.
AAACCAAATAAATCAATTAATCAATTAATGTAAACAACAAGATGTCATTAAAAACTGTACTTATATGGTCATGTCAGTGTTATTTTAAAATCCATTTTACTTTAAGTTGATAAAAATCACTTTCATATATTAAAAAACACATCATATTCTTAAAATTGATTTTAAAAAAAACATTTTTTAAAATTGTCATAAATAACTTACATTTAAATAAAATTTATTTAAACTATAAAATTAATTTAAAAATACAAAAAGTATATACAGAATAAATTTATGTTGTTGTCTTTGGCTCCCTCATGTGGCCCAAATCACACATAACATCACAAGTCAAATAAAACTTTTTATAATTTATGTTCTTAATGATAGCAGTTTTTTCGATAAATTTAAAGCTTGGCTGATCTCAATTTTAAAACTGGAGCTAAAGATATCATGTCATTAAGACCCGGAGGTCTATTGGCTTCTAGTGATAGCTGCCAGCATAGTTCCCTATATTCTACTAGTGTCTCCCACATACCTCCCCTGGGATCCACATGAACTACTTCCAACACAAAAAATTGAAATACTGATGTTTTACATACCATGCTGTGTTTGTAAAGTGCATTATTTTCACATTCATTTCTGATATCATACATATGTTCATATATTCTTTGTTTTAATTTTCTTTCACTTTTACCCACATAGTACGAATCACATTCTTTACACATAGCTAGGTATAGTATGCCTTTTGTATTACATTTAACATAAATATCCAAACTTAATTTCCTTTTCCTTGCTTGTAAAAAAAAATAGAATCTCCAGTTTTTAAATATGAACAATAGTTACAACAACCACATTTATATAGACCTTTTCTAGTTCTTGTTGTTTTGTCATTGTTAATATTATGGGTGCCTTTGTCCAGCATGTTCTTAATAGTGTTCCCTCTACGATATATGTACGTTAATGGTTTTTCAAAAATATGTTTTAAATCTGATATCTTAGAAAAATTATTCCATTCTCTATCCATAACCTTTCTTACTACACTTGACTGTCTGTCATAATTCATAACAAATCCCATATTATAATCCTTATTAGAATTATCTACTGGAGTGTCACCTGTTTCTATAAAAGGAGATGTTTTTCCTATAATAGGAGCAAATCTGCCCTTTCTTTCACTCAGTACTTCATTCAATAATGCATCAAATAAATTACTAGGATATCCCCTGTTCATGAATAACTCCTTTAATTTAATACATTCATTTGTAAAAATTTCATCTACTGAAGTCATTCTACTCATCCGAACCAACTGGCCTTTCAACACTCCCTTCTTCTGATACAAAGGATGTGAACTAGTGAAGTGTAGATAAGAATGAGAGAATGTTTCTTTTCTGTGTATTTTAGATACAAAATTTCCATTATCTTTCTTGATATTGACATCTAAAGATATTAGTTCCTGTGTGTCATATTTGTGGGTGAAATCCAAAAAATTAGTTGTTCCATTCAAATATTCAACAAATTTCATAAACTTGTCTAGATTTCCTGTCCACAAAAAACATAAATCGTCAAGAAACCTTCCATACAAGGTCCAATACTCACTAAAAGGAGAAGTCAGGAGAAAATTGTTCTCCCAATAGGCCATAATGATGTTAGCATAAGTGGGAGCACAATATGCCCCCATAGCCACTCCTTTCTCTTGCTTGAAGTACTCTCCTTGAAAGAAAATAAAATTATTTTTCAACACTATTTCTATCAGGGTCAATATTGTTCTGAACTCACTTGAGGTAATCTCTTTAAAACCAATTAATATCTCCTCAAACCATTCCATACCAACGTCATGTGGTATGCTAGTGAATAGGTCCACTACATCTAAAGTGCCAAAGGCCAACTTTTCACTGTATAAAGAGGGATTTAGTCTCCTAAGGAAGTCCCATGAATCTTGTAATATGCTAGGGTTGTTCAACACCAACCCCTTCACCTTAGTATCTATATACTTAGCTAAAGGTGCAGTCACTGAACCATTAGCCGAAACAATGGCTCTAAGTGGTGGATCATTACTATTTTTATGCACCTTAGGAATTCCAAATATAGAAGGGACTTTTGGTTTTTCAACAAGCAAATATTTATATGTTTGCATATCTATAGATCCTTCAATTAATAAGTCATATAATACTAACTGTATTTTCCTATATGCAATGTTAAAACTGCTAGGAGCTCTCATTGATAATCAGCTCACATTTGATTCCCACATACAAACAAACATTAAAAAAACACATCAGAAACTTGGTATGTTCTACCGGCACATACGCTTCCTCTCCCCATCTACCAGATTCCTCCTATCTACCACATACCTCATCCCCTCTCTCCTTTATGGTGCCCCACTACTAACCAACCTTAAATCCTCTACCGAAACAAAACTTTCTTCCTTCTACAACAAAATAGCTAAATTCGCCTCTGGCCATAGATCCTCCTCCCACCACTGTACTGCCCTCCACAAACTTAATTGTCTAGAGCTCTCAAACTATCTTACCTACACTCAACTAACTCAAGCTCATAAGCTCATCTTTAAGCCCTCACTCTGCCCCTCTCTCTCCTCAGCCTTCACCATGCACCAACCTAATAGACCCCTTAGAACCAGCACTCAGAACCTACTTGGACTCCATAAACCTACCCGTCCAGCAGGTAAACTCTTACTTTCCTTTGCCCTGCCCACTTCTGGAACTCCCTCCCATCTCATATCCGTACTACCAGCAGCCCGCCTCTGGAACTCCCTCCCATCACATATCCGTACTACCAGCAGCCCGCCTCTGGAACTCCCTCCCATCACATATCCGTACTACCAGCAGCCCGCCTCTGGAACTCCCTCCCACCACATATCCGTACTACCAGCAGCCTTCCTATCTTTAAATCTCTCCCCCATTCACACCTATCTTCTCTCTGGGAATGCTCCTGTACCCACCCTGCATAATTCCTCCAGCTACTACACACTCCTTAATCTACAATCCCTTCCCTTCTATAGGAACACTCTTACTATAGTTAACCACTTATGTAAATACTATCTGTGCACACCTACTAACTAGAACCTTAACTAATACTTTCTCTCCCTACATTTATTAGTGAATATAGAAATTAAAAATTGTAAACTTATTTGTTATTCTTGTATTTGCTGTTCTGTTGCTTTTCCTGTTTTTCTTAATACTATCTTGTGCTTATATGTACTACTGTGATACTTATCTAACAGTAGATGTTATGTTCTACCTATTATAATTTACTTTATTCTTATTTGTATTTTTGATATTTTTGATATTGTATCTTTTGGAGATTTCCTCCCCAGGACTCCATTGAAAATGGGCTCATTCGGTCCAATGGATTATCCTGGCAAACAAACGTCAAATAAATAAATAAATAAATAAATAAATAAATAAATAATCCCACACAAGTGCAGTAACATATATGTTTGCATGGAAATAGCAGCATAACACACAAAGGCAGGGCTGTACCAATACACATGAAAACATGTTGCCTGTCCACAATATGCAGGGGTCAATGAGCTATGTGTATGTGTGGTTAATACTGTCTGGATCTGGCCAGCACATTCTCCTGGCAGTCGTCTTGTACTGCCCTAGGTACAGTGTTGCCTTGGACAGGGTCATGTGCAGATAACTGCAGTGCCAACTGTTATGCATGTCAGTGAGACCCACTGCTCTGCCATTGACATACCTGGAAGTCACAGTGCTATGTGGAATATACTACACATATTAGTGACATCTTGAAGGATGTGTAACAGAGGTGCCAAGGCTTTTTTTGAATATAAGTGCTTTGTGCTACTGTTGCCAGTGGTCATTCCCAATAACCCTTTTTCTTTTGTTTGCTTTTACACATAGTGGACATGCCTGCACAGTTAAATGCACTCTGTACCCACACCCATAACTCCCAAGCTCTAACAGCAAGATGTCTGTACAAGGGCAGAAATTAAAGTGGGACAAAGGCACAATGATAGGCATGTGTTGTAAATATCGCCCTTACATACTAAGAAAGTTGGTAGGGTGAGGGGTTTGCAGTAGAGGGAATTGTTTGAAGGTTATGTATTCTGAAACAGTAATGTCTGCATTATTTTGTAACATCACACTTCAATAATATGTAACTAACTTGCCATAAAAACACATGTTTACAATGAAAGGATGGAACCTCTAACCAAACACCTGGACAACCTGCCAAAAAATGTAAAGGTCACAGGCATGCACATGCAAGGATATGACATCTCAGGTTAGATAGATACCACATAAGCAGGAGATGCACAGCCACTATATCATCAGGTTGCTGGATTGTTTACATAGCTGTGTGTCATTACTACACTGGCTGTAGCTGAACCTCACAAATGGCCTTGTTGGGCAGGAATTTACATAGCTGCCCTCATAATATTGGTCTATGGATCATACAACTAGTATTCCTGTGGTAAAGCACTGTGATGATATGAGGATGTCTGGCAGTAGGTAATGATGCAATACATTGTAGTTCCAGACTACAGATATATCAGAAAATGTCTGCTAATCAAAACAAGTACCCAGGGGAGAGTCCTGTGTACTCCTCAGAGGTATGGCTGTAGCACACAAAACTCTGGACTGGAGTACACCTGTCTCTGGAATGGAGTCCCACCCTAACTATAGAAGGTCACACTGGGCATGCTCCTACACTTAGAGAATCACAGGACATGTTGGAACCCACATAGAAAATCACAGGACATGTTGGAACCCACATCGGAATATATGATTGTATTGTGTATATATGTGTCAAAGGAAAAATATACTTAAAAATGATCAAAACACGGTAGGTTCAGGTTAAGGCACTTTAATCTTGCAGCAAGGAGGCAAAAACATGCTAATACAGAGTTTGTCTAACCAAAAACAGGAAATACATTAATTTTTTATACGTTATCAAATTAATCCTGTCCTACCATGCTGACGTAACAGATTACCACCTTTTCATCATCATCTGCTGACCATCTTTCCCATGAATTTCTTCTGATTTAAACATTTTTTATGTGAAACTTCCTGAGGAAAACAACATGGCCTTGGTTACTTTCAGTTAGATACTTGTTATGTTACATTCAAGATACTACGGCTAAATCAAGCACAATGCTAGCAGTTCATTTCTCTAATAATCCTTTGTCTACTTTATCTCTAAAAAACACCAAAACTAAAAGCAAAATCAAACCAAGAATGAAAATCACTTGGCACCACAGGACCCGGAAGCACATAAACAAAGGCTTTCAAAATAAGCAGATGAAGAAATCAAACAGCTGCTAGGTCTCCAAAAAGATCCTTTAATGTAACCAGGCAAAGTAAAAATCCACAATATCTTCCAAGCGCTTTCACTCGACCACATGCGAGCTTTCTCAAGGCAAACAACATTGCTGGAAGTTCATTCACATTAAATACTTCCAGAATCATCACATGACTTCCTGTGAACCTTTCCCAACAGGAAAATCACCATATAAGGAAATTCTAAAATACATTCTTATTATCATTAAAAATAATTCATTTTCTAAAAATGTCTTGGCGACTGAATAGCATAATGAACTTAAAATTGAATACAAACTATTAAAATGTGTCATAAAACAATTCTGTAAAATGTTTTTATAGTTTTATAATACAAATAAATGCAGTAACCCCTTTTAACCATCGGGGGTGAAATCAAAACTCCAATTTAAAACCTAGAGTTACTAACTGGCATTGTAAAACATTTCTTATCTGAGTTGCCAATGTATAACATTCCATATATCATATTATAAAATCTTATGGATTCAAAAGTCAAAAGGAGTGTTTATAAAAGGCACTACTTTCCTTCCTTACATTGATGTCATTGAAGTGTTCGTAAACCCTTCTCCTAAACACCCTTTCGGTTTTTCCAATGTAAAAAGCATGGCACGTAACACAGCAACCAAGATAGACCACACCCTTGGATCCACAGTTAAAATGTTTGTTGGAACGGAACTTGAATCTTCTAGAGGGAAGGTAGTAGGACCCCGAATTTAGCATAGCGTGACATTGCTTGCACATCCCACAGGGATAAGTGCCTAATTTCTTTCTATTGTGATTATGTGGATCCTCTAACCTCATATCTAAAAGTTCCTTCAAATTCCTGCCCCCTTTTCCTAACAAAAGAGGGGTGACTGGGCATAGAATTCTTAAGATCTTCCTGAAGTCTGAGAATGGGCCAATATTTCTTGATAATCTTCTCGATTTGATCTGAGAAAGTGTGTATAAAACTATTTTTTCCTTGTAAAATGTGTTTTGAAGGGTTTGGGGACATCTCATTAACCCCCACCCCCAATAAAGGATGATATTTATTTGCCCTCTTCTCAGAAATTTCTACAACTAGTGCTTCTACCAGGGCTTCCGGATATTGTTTGTCCATAAAGAATCCCTTTAAAATGGAAACTTCCTCATTGAAAAGTTTGTCTGTACTGGACATTCGTGAAGCCCTAATTAGTTGACCCTTCACTATCGCCTTCTTTTGATAGAAGGGATGTCCACTGTGGTAATTCAGGAATGCATTTGAAAAAGTGCTTTTCCTGTAAATCTTAGACTGAAAACAACTATTTGAATAATCCTTCACTAGTGAAATGTCTAAATAATCGAGTTGGTGTTTACTGATATTATAAGTAAAACTAAAAAATGTGGTCGTCTTGTTGATGTAATCTATAAATTCCATTAAACTTCGTTCGTTTCCCATCCACATAAAGGAGATATCGTCCAGAAATCTTCTATAGTATAAGATGTCCTGATACCATGTACTGTTAGAAATATATTTCTTTTCCCATTGGTATTATACCAAATTTGCATACATGGAGGCACAAGAGGCACCCATTGCCACACCTTTTTTCTGACGATAAAATTCCCCCTTAAAATGAATGAAGTTATTTTCTAGAACTAATTCCATAAATTCCAGAATTAAATTAGTAAACTTGGCCCCCAGTTGGACTTCATTAGATAAGTAAGTTCCTAACCACTCCAAGCCTGTGTTGTGTGGAATACTAGGAAATAAGTCAACCACATCCACAGTGACCATAAACATTTCAGGTAAAAATAAACTCTGATCCACTCCTTTGAGGTAGTCCCATGAATCCTTACATATGTGTTTAATTTTCTCTACATATTGTTTTAAGGAGAAATCGATAAATTTGGCTAAGGGTTCTGTGACACTTCCACCCCCTGAAACTATAGGTCTAAATTTCAGGGGGTTAAGGAAATTCTAAAATACATTCTTATTATCATTAAAAATAATTCATTTTCTAAAAATAATTCATTTTCTAAAAATGTCTTGGCGACTGAATAGCATAATGAACTTAAAATTGAATACAAACTATTAAAATGTGTCATAAAACAATTCTGTAAAATGTTTTTATAGTTTTATAATACAAATAAATGCAGTAACCCCTTTTAACCATCGGGGTGAAATCAAAACTCCAATTTAAAACCTAGAGTTACTAACTGGCATTGTAAAACATTTCTTATCTGAGTTGCCAATGTATAACATTCCATATATCATATTATAAAATCTTATGGATTCAAAAGTGAGTAAAACAATTTGGGGTCCTACTACCTTCCCTCTAGAAGATTTAAGTTCCGTTCCAACAAACATTTTAACTGTGGATCCAAGGGTGTGGTCTATCTTGGTTGCTGTGTTACGTGCCATGCTTTTTACATTGGGAAAACCAAAAGGGTGTTTAGGAAAAGGGTTTACGAACACTTCAATGACATCAATGTAAGGAAGTAAAGTAATGCCTTTTATAAACACTCCTTGACGTGTAAGGACATGGACATAAAGTTTATGGTGTTGGAACAGGTACAACCGGATATAAGAGGGGGTAGTTGGGAGTCAAAATTAGAATACCGTGAGCTATTTTGGCAGCTCCGGTTAGACGCTACTAGATACCCAGGTCTGAATGACACCCTCAACATCACTAGTGTTTTGAAATTGAGACAAGCTTGTCTATAACACAGTTTAGCAGAACATGACATCTATTGTTTTATTCACTTTTGAATCCATAAGATTTTATAATATGATATATGGAATGTTATACATTGGCAACTCAGATAAGAAATGTTTTACAATGCCAGTTAGTAACTCTAGGTTTTAAATTGAGTTTTGATTTCACCCCGATGGTTAAAAGGGTTACTGCATTTATTTGTATTATAAAACTATAAAAACATTTTACAGAATTGTTTTATGACACATTTTAATAGTTTGTATTCAATTTTAAGTTCATTATGCTATTCAGTCGCCAAGACATTTTTAGAAAATGAATTATTTTTAGAAAATGAATTATTTTTAATGATAATAAGAATGTATTTTAGAATTTCCTTATATGGTGATTTTCCTGTTGGGAAAGGTTCACAGGAAGTCATGTGATGATTCTGGAAGTATTTAATGTGAATGAACTTCCAGCAATGTTGTTTGCTTGAGAAAGCTCGCATGTGGTCGAGTGAAAGCGCTTGGAAGATATTGTGGATTTTTACTTTGCCTGATTACATTAAAGGATCTTTTTGGAGACCTAGCAGCTGTTTGATTTCTTCATCTGCTTATTTTGAAAGCCTTTGTTTACGTGCTTCCAGGTCCTGTGGTGCCAAGTGATTTTCATTCTTACTTTATCTCTAAATTACTGCAGCTGCAGAGGTTCCCATCCTCTGGACAAGGCTGTTTGTCTAGAATCATTACATTTATAATACAAGGTATAGTTCATTCATATACTTCTGATCTAGCAGATAAACACCTGCTTCTCAAGTACATTTCCACAAGGCATAAACAAGAATATTGCTGTGCTAGCAGTTACTAGGTCAGAGGGCAACTTGCAAGTTTCAGAAAGCATGCTGCAGTTTTCAAAAAACATCTTTTTCAGTCTCATATGAAACTCAATTTGCATAAAACACAGTGCATGAAAAATAGAATGAAAAGCATATTAAAAACACTTGATTATTAATTTGGCATTAAGCATACACACATTAATACATATTTTTCTAACATTTCCCTCCTGTTAATACTTTTTATTCTATTTTCAAAAAAGAATAAACAGCTTGCTTCTTTTCCTAACCTCTTCCATTCAGGATTTGCAGTTAAGAAAATCATTCAGTTTAAACTTTTATGAAAGTGTTTTGCATTCTAGCAGCCCTTCAAATTCAGTACTTTGATACATAGTCTCAGATATGGATATATCTATAAATTCTTTCATTAATCTCTTCATGCAGGGGATTCTGCAACAAATACAAACTCCTATTAGGAGTAATCCTACCCTAATAGCAATCAATATGTTCATGAAAATGAAGCCCCACCCCCCGAAAGCATTCTGGAAAAACTCTGTCAGAGGGTTTGGGCCTGGTTTGGTCATGGCCGACACTTGCTGAATCACCTCGAGATGGTCGTTAATCTCATGCTGATGGTCAGGAATGAACGCACAGCATTCTTCTTTGATTAAAGTGCAAGTTCCACCTCTCGCCGCTAGGGTGAAGTCAAGAGCCATTCGGTTTTGGAGCACTACAGTTCTCATGGCATTCAGTTCATCAGTTATCAATTCGAGGGCAGAAAAAGTCGCATTACTCATTATTTCGAGAAGTTTGGACAGTTTTTGCAGCTCCCATATTGATTTAACTCCACCATACATGGGTGATATACCTGCCCAGGATATAACAGCATCACTCAAGTCCATGTGCACAAGTTTGGTTCCCACATTACGATGGTCTTTCCACCCTGCTTCGATTCGTCCCACTGGATTCTCAAGTTTCTTAACAGTCTTTTTGGTTACGTCTCAAGTATTTCGAATACTCCCCTGAGGCAAAGTTACAGTGTGTCGGATGGCCGGAACCAGGTACCCCAAAAAACAACTGCCAGACCAATTCTCAGGTAACCATTTATATGCCTTTTTACCAAATACAAAATTACCAGTAAACGAAGAAAGTATTCCAACAAGTAAAACCAAGGACAGAATGTAAGCAGCAGACCACCAAAAGCAGGTTAACGTGTTTTAATAGCAACGTTTTCGCTACTGTTAAACAGTAGCTTCCTCAGACAATAAGAAAAAAGGCACCAACGCACTTTATAACAGGTAAAACAGCACCAAATGACATAATTTCCTGTACAGGTGAATCTAATATGCTACTTAATTAAACAGACACCAGGGAACCGGCAAGAAACATATGCCTGGCGTTCCATGTTTAAAAGTGCTAAAAACATTTAATTTACATAAACAATCCTTACCCCCAGACAGGCAAAAGCCTGTAAATACGTAATATAAGATTAACAATTCTAATTTTATGTATAAGAATGAAACAATAGTAAAAATATGGTTAAAAATATATATAAAAGTATATTTAACAGATGAAATGCCCATTTTATACACATTAACACATCCGATTCCATGAATAATGGACTAGGGCATAATTCTCCATTTGAGCCAAAGCCGCAAAGGAATTTTTGCTTGCAATATAAATGCAAACATGTTTAATTTAAAAACTTGTTTTTAAACTCCATTTTCATAGTACACCAAATAGCACCAAAGGTCCCATATTTTAAACAATTAGTTGTAACCTATAAATTCAAGCTCTAAGGTAACTTTTGTATTTTAATATAATATAAAATACAAAATTACAGTCTTCTACCTTAGTTATTACTTTGTTATGAAATGACTGCCCTGCATGAAACATTTTCCTATCTATTACTGATAACTGTTTGAAAAGTACAGGATTGTGTTGTACCTGATCAAGAGTCTTATGCATAGATTTCAAAAATGAGTCATAATCTGTACTACAAGATCCACTCAAATCATTTGGTTTTCTGTAACATTTATACTGTACTGTAACGTTGCATTTACTCCATCCGACTTGGATGGTATCATTTTTATAGAAACATACAATTCCTTTTTGTGTCACAGGCAAATACAGTGCTACCTTATCTTGTGCTTTAATAGCAACTGTGTCAAAAACCAGATTTTCCCAGGTCTCGTTGACTCCTAGGGGGATAGCACTCATTAATAAACCCCCATATGCTGTTGGTATGGCCGTACAGACCCAGCAGTTTGAAACATTAAAAGTCTCTGTGTATACATGTGTAATTGCCTGATGAGTGTTAAAGTTCAGATGCCAGTCTATGTTTGGTTCATTACGTCTAATCAGTTCAACCTTTGTGGCAGGAAAAAGGAACGGCCACAACAAAAAGAACAGTGTGATTAATACTGCAATAAAAACAATCATACAAGTTTTCTGAGGTTGCTCAATATCTCTACTCACTCTGTAACTGGCCATTTTATTCTTATTGTGCAACAGTAACAAAGTTTTTGTCCAGTTCAAAGTTTTTAACCAGTTTACAGTGCGTCAAATGAATCCGGGAAGCTCGCTCTGCGTTCTGGACTGCAGTGGGTGTTGACAGTAGTACTTGGTACGGACCTTCCCACTTCAGAGAATTCCAATTTTTCTGCTTCACAATCTTCACCCAGACCCAGGTATCTGGGGCTACTGGTGCTTCCGATTTCGGTTGCTCTTTATCTGAAACAGAATTTAACTGCAAAAGTTTGTTATTCAAAAATCGCCTCATATATCCTGCAAGTGAACTGTCAGCCTCCTGCTCTGTAGACATGAGAGATTTCCACTGAGGTGTATAATATGCCCTCCCAAAGTTTCAAAAGGAGTTAATCCCTTTACATTTGGAACAGTTCTCATACTCAACAGTGCTAAAGACAAACAGTGCACCCAGTTTTTCTGTGTCTCTTCTATCAACTTCCTAAATTTGTTCTTCAATACCCCATTATGCCTCTCTACTAGCCCTGCAGATTGGGGGTGATACACGCAGTGGTGCTTTAATGATATCCCAAAATAACGACTGAGTTGCTGATTTGTTTGGTTCACGAAATGTGTCCCGCTATCACTATAAATCTTTTCCGGTATGCCAAATCTGGGTATAATTTCTTTAACAAGGACCTTTGCAACAGTAACTGCATCTGGATTTTTAGTTGGAAACGCTTCTACCCATTTGGAAAACATGTCTATAATATCAAGGCAATACTTCTTATTTTCACATTTATTCAATTCTATGAAATCCATACAAATAGTATGGAATGGATATGGTGGTGTAGGAAAATTCCCTTGCTTAGACTTCAACGCCCCCTGTGCATGATGCTTGTTACAAACATGGCATGCTGCACAAAAATTTTTTGTATAATTCGTAAATCCGTAGGTTATAAACACTCGATTCACTAACTGTACCATCCCCCCTGTTGAGACATGGCTCTGCCCATGGCTCAACAATGCTGCATATCTAAACAAATTAGATGGCAAAATTGGTTTTCTTTCCTTGGAGATGTACAGTCCCTTTTCGAGGATTGCTCCTCATTTTATCCATTTTTGTTTCTCAATATTTGTAGTAAGTGTCTGCATTGTTTTTAACATTTCTAAATCTAAAGTCTCTGAGGGTTGTAATTCCTCACTCAAAAGAAAAGTTTCTGTGGCTGAGGCTGCCTGCTTCGCAGCTGTATCAGCCCGTGCATTACCTTTTGAAATTCTATCCTGTTGTTTCGTATGAGCTACGCATTTGCAAATAGCTACTTTTTTAGGTAACTGAATTGAATCTAACAAATCTAAAATAAGTTGCACATGATTGATCGGTTTACCAGTAGATGTTATCATTCCTCTATTTTTCCACTGTTGCGCAAAAACATGTACAGTAGAAAAAGCATACTGACTGTCAGTATAAATGTTCACTTTCTTACCTTTTGCTAAGGTACATGCCCTTGTTAAGGCAATCAATTCTGCTGCTTGTGCAGATAAGTTGTGTGGTAAAGGTTTTGCTTCTAAAGTTTCAGTATCAGAAATGACTGCATATCCCACTAGGTTCTGTCCTATAGGACCCCTCCTGCATGAGCCGTCCACATAGCATGTCACCTCAGCATCATCCAAGGGAACATCCGTAAGGTCTTGTCTAGGTAATGTCTTTTGTTCAATCTCCTGCAGGCAGCAGTGTGGTTTGCCATCTGCAGGGGTTGGAAGTAAAGTTGACGGATTCAAAGTTGTGCATCGTTCAATTGTCATATGAGGTTGGCTCAACAGTATGGTTCATAGGTTCATAGATTCATAGATTCATAGATTAGTACTAGGCTAACTGCCCCTGCGAGCCATTTTAAGCCTAGCCAATTATCCCCTGTGAGACTCAAACCCTGTACCTTGTGTTTATAAGGCAAACACCTTAACCATTAGGCCACCCTCCCAACCCCTCATCATACAGGAAAGATGCCTAGCTGGAGAAAGATATACTACCTTTTCTTGCAGTAAAATAATTGTGACTGCATGAGACATTCTCAATGTGAGAGGGTGGAATAACACTATTGAGGCTGAAGCCTGCACTGCCATTGCAGCTGCTACTACTGCTTGTACACAGTGGGGCAAGGATCGCGCCACTGGATCTAACTGTGATGAATAGTAAGCTATGGGGCGTTGTTTGTCCCCATGTTGCTGTGTCAATACTGATGTCATATAACCTTGCTTACAATCTACAGTTTGGATAAACTGCTTGTGATAGTTTGGTAATCCTAGAACTAAGGATGATGCTATCACTTGTTTCAGTTTACAGAAAGCTGCTTCTGTTTCAGGTGTCCATTGTAATAAATCTTGTGCTGCCATCAGCTTCTTAAATATTAAATTGGCCAATGGAGCAGATTACAAAGCATAGTTTGGTATCCAACTCCGACAAAAATTAGTAGTTCCCAGGAAGGACATCATTTCCTTCTTGGTAGTTGGTCTAGGTGCTTGTAAAATTGCTGTTTTTCTGTCTTCAACTAATATTCTACCTTCTTTGGATAGTACATATCCCAAGTACTTAACTTGTTTTCTCCAAAGCTGTAACTTGTCTTTGTTTACTTTGTGACTTTGAGTAGCTAAAAATTGTAATAAAGCTATCATGTCCTCCTTGCATTCTTGCTGGGTGGAGGCTGCCAGCAGAATGTCGTCTACATAAAGTAGAATCTGACTACCTTTCGGTGGGATAAATCCCACCAGGTTGCTTGCCATTTCCTGTGCAAATATTGTTGGACTTTTGCAATATCCCTGTGGTAATCTGGTATATGTATACCGCTTTCCCTGAAATGTAAATGCAAACCAATATTGGCTGTCAGGGTGTATCGGTATCGAGAAAAATGCATTACTAATATCTACCACTGAAAAATATTTCTGTTCTGGCTTTAAATCATTCAATAAGGTGTGTGGATCTGGCACCGTTGGTGCCCTGGGTATAACTGCATTATTTACAGCTTGTAAGCCTTGGACCATACGCCATTCCCCGTTTGCTTTCTTGACAGGAAATAAAGGTGTATTACATGGTGAATCGGGAGATTCTATTAAGACTCCTTCCTTAAGTAAGGCTGCTATGATAGGCTTGATTCCTACCTCTGCATCCTTTCTCAAGGGATACTGTCTTTTCTGGGGTCTAAATGCTGACTTTGGCATTATGTTAACTGGTCCTGCTGTTCGTATAAGTCCTACATCTGATTTCTCTGCTGACCAGAGAATCTCTGGTATGTCTCGCAAGACTTTTTCCTCTTCTTCCAATAAGAGTAATACTCAGCTATTCTCACTAGCCTGTGAGTGTACAGCTGGGTGTGTCTGTGTAATCCAATTCAATTTCTGTTTCTGCACTCCTTGTTCGGAGAGCTCTAATTCTGTCTGCTTTTCCCACCTTGTGACTTTTTCACCTAAGTCTGCCCATTTTAAAGTTTTGTTCTTAGTTAAACTAACATGTGGCAGTTGATTAGATTTGTAAAGTGCTAAAAATTCCTGGGGCAATGAACAGCTTGCTACAATGTTCTCTTCTGCATCCCAGTACAAGTTTCGCAATACTAGCCTGTTTGCATGGTTCTGAAACAATTCTTGTTCATAATCTTTATCAGGTCCTGGTCTATTACAGTAATATAGAGTACAATGCAACAAATGCTGTTTGTCAATGTTGAGGGAGGGGAACTTGCTGATGGCTACGTTCATCAGTTCTTTGGTTACTGCCCCTGGACCAGTCGTTACCAAGTCCTGGCTGTACCAATAATACATTTCACCCTCCGGTCGCACTACAAAAGTGTCCATTTGTCGCTGTGCTTCCATACCCTGCATGGTTGGAACTATGGCTATGCCAAATATCTGCATCAAATCTCTACCCAAAAGATTTACTGGGCATTTTGCAGAAACTACAATCTTACTTTTCTGAGTCATCCCTGAAACGGGGTCTGTTATTGTTATATCATGGGAGAGTGGCTCCCGATACAGCTGTCCATTGGTTGCTTTCACTAGTATATAATCTGGTGATTCGGTATCTTCTGGTAGCTTGGAAGGGTGTATCAGGGTCCGTGAAGCCCCTGAGTCACACAAAAATTTAACTTCCCTCCCCTCTACCAGAAGCGTCACTTCCGGTTTTGTGTCTGCTAAGTAAAGCTCTAAGCTCAAAAGAGCTAGGTCTAAAATTTCATTTTCTTCTATGTCTGTGTATTCATATACATCCTCTACCCCTTGTGTCACATCCTCTACTCCTGCTATTACATTTTCACTTACCTTTCCCTGCTCACTCTCTTCCAGTGATTCCTGACTATGATATAGTCATTCCTCATCCTCCTTATTTTCTGTGGTCGCCTTCTTGTTTAGCCTGCAATCCCTCGCTAAATGTCCTTTTTTCCCGCACTTAAAACATTCACCCTTTTTCTTTCTTTCCTCGAAATCTTCTGATCGTTTGTCAGATTGTTTATTTCCCTGGGTGTTTTTCTTACCCTTTTTCCCAGTTTGGACTAAAAACACTTCTGCCGAAAATACTTGAGTTTTCTTTTTCTTTTTACTATTAAAATGTCTTTCTGCATGTCTAGCATATTCAAGTAATGGCTGTAATCTACTTGTTCGATGATCTACCATATGCTTCGTAATAAAGCTACTAATGGGAGTTATAATACCCTTCAAGAATGCGTTCTTTAACTGTTGTTCATATGAGGAATCCTGTGTCTGGTTTTCTGGTATCTGCATTCCGCAGTGATTATTAAAACACTCATAACAGTCTAGCATAATATCTATCAACTGTTTCACCTTCTTGTTGAATGCATTGATTAATGCAAGTCCAGTCAGCCCTAGGCTTCCACTTTTCAGAGATTCGGTCTGTCAGACCTTTCATTCTGCCATCCAGCTCTGCATTAGTATGTGGGAGTGGTCTAAGTTGTGCGTCACGAAGATTCCAGTCACCACTGATCATGTGCCAATCTGGACCCACAATTTGTCTAACTACTTTTTCTACTTCCTCTCCATTTAAATGGTAACTTAATCTCATACCCTGTAAGTCTTCTAAAAATTTTCTAAAATTCACTTTTGGGTGGGGAATACCTTCTTTGGCTTTCCGGATATCTTACGGTGTCCACGGTCTATAAACCAAAAGAGTCGGATCTTGTCCTGCCTGTCCTGCCTGAGGATTCGGTACTTCTATGAGTGGACATATCTCTTTTTCACTCATAGCCTGTGGTGCTCTCTTTAATTCATTTAATTCAATCTCCCTCCTCAAGTCGTGTGTTCGAGACCTAGTCTCGATAGGATCCCTGACAAACAGCTGTGCTTTTGCAGGGGCAGCTGGGTATAGAAGAGGTGGATCAGCTCGTCTACTCGCTTCATATTCTGGTAACAAAAGTGGAGGGGGTGAAAGAGGGGCCGTTGCTATTACTAAGTTATTGTCTTCTTTGTCTAAGAACATTGTCTTTGAGTTTTTAATTATCTGCTCCCTACGTTTTTTTTCCTCAAGCCACCTATGCGCCTGAGGGACTCCTAATTGTCTCTGCTTTTTTAATTGACCTTTTGCATCTATTTTCAACTGTTTTACAAGTTTCAGAAGTGCAAGTTTATCTAAATTACCCTTGAATTTATACTTATCGACCCATTTGGTGTAATATTTAACATTATCGGCACGCTGTAATTGCATATACTTTGCATCTTCAGTTAGGGGCATGTCCCGGGAACTTTTTGTGCACTGGTTTCCCATTGGTGTCTTAGCTAAGCTGTAAATTGTTATGTAACCCTTTCTATCACGTGGTACCACAAATCTACACCTGTTCACAGTTTATCTAGAATAACTGTCTACCTATTCTGTTTCCCTGATCTATGACAAAAAACAGTAACCCCTTTTTCTGTCCCTGATCTGCATACACAAGTTTACCTGACAAAAACAGTTCTGTACTTAGTCCCTGATCTTAAAATAGAAATAAGGTAATTCCTCCTTACCTGACCCTCCGTGAGTTGATCCACCAGATTGTTGACTCGTCCTCCAATCCCAGATCAGAAATAGTGGCTGGCCTCTTTCAAACGACAATTCAGTCGGAGGTCACTCAAAACAGAAGAGCTGATTTGGCCTCTTCTCTGTACGGATGCATGCCACCAGGCCCAATTCTGACCTAGGCCTAGAGCAAGAGATACGTTTCCGGCTCGAAGGACCAATCTGTCAAAGGAAAAATATACTTAAAAATGATCAAAACATGGTATATTCAGGTTAAGGCACTTTATTCTTGCAGCAAGGAGACAAAAACGTGCTAATAAAGAGCTTGTCTAACCAGAAACAGGAAATACATTCATTTTTATAGGTTATCAAATTAATCCTGTTCTACCATGCTGATGTAACAGATTACCACCTTTTCATCATCATCATCTGCTGACCATCTTTCCCATGAATTTCTGCTGATTTAAACAATTTTTATGTGAAACTTCCTGAGGAAAACAACATGGCCTTGGTTACTTTCAGTTAGATACTTGTTATGTTACATTCAAGATACTACGGTTAAATCAAGCACAATACTAGCAGTTCATTTCTCTAATAAAGTAAATAATAATAAAGTGTGCTAGCCCGTGTAACTGATTTATCACTGTTTCTTCATTTTCTGTGTATTTCTATCAAAAAAACAAAAAAATAATCCTTGTTTTCCCGCCTCTCCTCGACTAGTTTAGACCAGTTTACAGGCATTGCTGTATTCTGGGCTGTGGTGTAGTTCCTGTGTTGTCCATTACCTTACTTGGATAGAAGGAAGTTTCTTTGCTCACCAGTGGGAGTGGGGAGCCTTGAGCAGCCTACCTGTCCATGTAGGAAGTGACCTCAGCACAAGAAGCTGTAGTAATTGGTTGTTTTGGACCATTTCTAGCTCTTTTGTAGTTCCCTGTTTAAAAGCTGCATCTGTGTGTTTTTTTTCTGGCTATACTGCTCAGACAAGCTCCTCGTGGTCCTGCAGAGTGGTCCTAGCTACAGAGAACTCAGGAAAGTGACTACTTTCTGGATTTAAGTATCTTTGCTTTTTTTTCACTTGGAATAGCTTCTGTAGCTTACCCTGAACTAGCTTGAACTGTTTTTTTAACTGTTTGCTGCATTATTTTAAAATCTGCACTTAAAGTTACTTTTTAGTCGAATTTGATTGAAAGTTTGTTTGTTTGTTTGTTTAATTTAACTGTTGAGGCTGCCCACTAAAGTGTGCTAGCCCGTGTAACTGATTTATCACTGTTTCTGCATTTTCTGTGTGTTTCTATCAAAAAAACAAAAAAAAAATCCTTATTTTCCCGCCTCTCCTCAACTAGTTTAGACCAGTTTACAGGCATTGCTGTATTCTGGGCTGTGGTGTAGTTCCTGTGTTGTCCATTACCTTACTTGGATAGAAGGAAGTTTCTTTGCTCACCAGTGGGAGTGGGGAGCCTTGAGCAGCCTACCTGTCCCTGTAGGAAGTTACCTCAGCACAAGAAGCTGTAGTAATTGGTTGTTTTGGACCATTTCTAGCTCTTTTGTAGTTCCCTGTTTAAAATCCGCCTCTGGTTGTTTTTTTCTGGCTATACTGCTCAGGCAAGCTCCTCGTGGTCCTGCAGAGTGGTCCTAGCTACAGAGAACTCAGAAAAGTGACTACTTTCTGGATTTAAGTATCTTTGCTTTTTTTTTTCACTTGGAATAGCTTCTGTACCTTACCCTGAACTAGCTTGAACTGTTTTTGTAACTGTTTGCTGCATTATTTTAAAATCTGTACTTAAAGTTACTTTTTAGTCGAATTTGATCGAAAGTTTGTTTGTTTGTTTAATTTAACTGTTGAGGCTGCCCACTAAAGTGTGGTAGCCTGTGTAACTGATTTATCACTGTTTCTGCATTTTCTGTGTGTTTCTATAAAAAAAAACAAAAAAATAATCCTTGTTTTCCCGCCTCTCCTCGACTAGTTTAGACCAGTTTACAGGCATTGCTGTATTCTGGGCTGTGGTGTAGTTCCTGTGTTGTCCATTACCTTACTTGGATAGAAGGAAGTTTCTTTGCTCACCAGTGGGAGTGGGGAGCCTTGAGCAGCCTACCTGTCCCTGTAGGAAGTGACCTCAGCACAAGAAGCTGTAGTAATTGTTTTTTTGGACCATTTCTAGCTCTTTTGTAGTTCCCTGTTTAAAATCCACCTCTGGGCATTTTTATCTGGCTATACTGCTCAGACAAGCTCCTCGTGGTCCTGCAGAGTGGTCCTAGCTACAGAGAACTCAGAAAAGTGACTACTTTCTGGATTTTAAGTATCTTTGCTTTTTTTTTCACTTGGAATAGCTTCTGTGGCTTACCCGGAACTAGCTTGAACTGTTTTTGTAACTGTTTGCTGCATTATTTTAAAATCTGCACTTAAAGTTACTTTTTAGTCGAATTTGATCGAATGTTTGTTTGTTTGTTTGTTTAATTTAACTGTTGAGGCTGCCCACTAAAGTGTGGTAGCCTGTGTAACTGATTTATCACTGTTTCTGCATTTTGTGTGTTTCTATAAAAAAAACAAAAAAATAATCCTTGTTTTCCCACCTCTCCTCGACTAGTTTAGACCAGTTTATAGGCATTGCTGTATTCTGGGCTGTGGTGTAGTTCCTGTGTTGCCCATTACCTTACTTGGATAGAAGGAAGTTTCTTTGCTCACCAGTGGGAGTGGGGAGCCTTGAGCAGCCTACCTGTCCCTGTAGGAAGTGACCTCAGCACAAGAAGCTGTAGTAATTGGTTGTTTTGGACCATTTCTAGCTCTTTTGTAGTTCCATGTTTAAAATCTGCCTCTGGGTGTTTTTTTCTGGCTATACTGCTCAGACAAGCTCCTCGTGGTCCTGCAGAGTAGTCCTAGCTACAGAGAACTCAGAAAAGTGACTACTTTCTGGATTTAAGTATCTTTGCTTTTTTTTCACTTGGAATAGCTTCTGTAGCTTACCCTGAACTAGCTTGAACTGTTTTTTTAACTGTTTGCTGCATTATTTTAAAATCTGCACTTAAAGTTACTTTTTAGTCAAATTTGAGCGATAGTTTGTTTGTTTGTGTGTTTACTTTAACTGCTGAGGCTGCCCACTAAAGTGTGCTAGCCTGTGTAACTGATTTAGCACTGTTTCTGCATTTTCTGTGTGTTTCTATCAAAAAAACAAAAAAATAATCCTTGTTTTCCCGCCTCTCCTCGACTAGTTTAGACCAGTTTACAGGCATTGCTGTATTCTGGGCTGTGGTGTAGTTCCTGTGTTGTCCATTACCTTACTTGGATAGAAGGAAGTTTCTTTGCTCACCAGTGGGAGTGGGGAGCCTTGAGCAGCCTACCTGTCCATGTAGGAAGTGACCTCAGCACAAGAAGCTGTAGTAATTGGTTGTTTTGGACCATTTCTAGCTCTTTTGTAGTTCCCTGTTTAAAATCTGCATCTGTGTGTTTTTTTTCTGGCTATACTGCTCAGACAAGCTCCTCGTGGTCCTGCAGAGTGGTCCTAGCTACAGAGAACTCAGAAAGTGACTACTTTCTGGATTTAAGTATCTTTGCTTTTTTTTCACTTGGAATAGCTTCTGTAGCTTACCCTGAACTAGCTTGAACTGTTTTTTAACTGTTTGCTGCATTATTTTAAAATCTGCACTTAAAGTTACTTTTTAGTCGAATTTGATCGAAAGTTTGTTTGTTTGTTTGTTTAATTTAACTGTTGAGGCTGCCCACTAAAGTGTGCTAGCCCGTGTAACTGATTTATCACTGTTTCTGCATTTTCTGTGTGTTTCTATCAAAAAAACAAAAAAATAATCCTTGTTTTCCCGCCTCTCCTCAACTAGTTTAGACCAGTTTACAGGCATTGCTGTATTCTGGGCTGTGGTGTAGTTCCTGTGTTGTCCATTACCTTACTTGGATAGAAGAAAGTTTCTTTGCTCACCAGTAGGAGTGGGGAGCCTTGAGCAGCCTACCTGTCCCTGTAGGAAGTTACCTCAGCACAAGACGCTGTAGTAATTGGTTGTTTTGGACCATTTCTAGCTCTTTTGTAGTTCCCTGTTTAAAATCCGCCTCTGGGTGTTTTTTTCTGGCTATACTGCTCAGGCAAGCTCCTCGTGGTCCTGCAGAGTGGTCCTAGCTCAGAGAACTCAGAAAAGTGACTACTTTCTGGATTTAAGTATCTTTGCTTTTTTTTTCACTTGGAATAGCTTCTGTACCTTACCCTGAACTAGCTTGAACTGTTTTTGTAACTGTTTGCTGCATTATTTTAAAATCTGTACTTAAAGTTACTTTTTAGTCGAATTTGATCGAAAGTTTGTTTGTTTGTTTGTTTAATTTAACTGTTGAGGCTGCCCACTAATGTGTGCTAGCCTGTGTAACTGATTTATCACTGTTTCTGCATTTTCTGTGTGTTTCCATCAAAAAACCAAAAAAATAATCCTTGTTTTCCCGCCTCTCCTTGACTAGTTTAGACCAGTTTACAGGCATTGCTGTATTCTGGGCTGTGGTGTAGTTCCTGTGTTGTCCATTACCTTACTTGGATAGAAGGAAGTTTCTTTGCTCACCAGTGGGAGTGGGGAGCCTTGAGCAGCCTACCTGTCCCTGTAGGAAGTGACCTCAGCACAAGAAGCTGTAGTAATTGTTTTTTTTGGACCATTTCTAGCTCTTTGGTAGTTCTCTGTTTAAAATCCACCTCTGGGCATTTTTTTCTGGCTATACTGCTCAGACAAGCTCCTCGTGGTCCTGCAGAGTGGTCCTAGCTACAGAGAACTCAGAAAAGCGACTACTTTCTGGATTTTAAGTATCTTTGCTTTTTTTTCACTTGGAATAGCTTCTGTAGCTTAACCAGAACTAGCTTGAACTGTTTTTGTAACTGTTTGCTGCATTATTTTAAAATCTGCACTTAAAGTTACTTTTTAGTCGAATTTGATCGAAAGTTTGTTTGTTTGTTTGTTTGTTTAATTTAAATGTTGAGGCTGCCCACTAAAGTGTGGTAGCCTGTGTAACTGATTTATCACTGTTTCTGCATTTTGTGTGTTTCTATAAAAAAAACAAAAAAATAATCCTTGTTTTCCCACCTCTCCTCGGCTAGTTTAGACCAGTTTACAGGCATTGCTGTATTCTGGGCTGTGGTGTAGTTCCTGTGTTGCCCATTACCTTACTTGGATAGAAGGAAGTTTCTTTGCTCACCAGTGGGAGTGGGGAGCCTTGAGCAGCCTACCTGTCCCTGTAGGAAGTGACCTCAGCACAAAAAGCTGTAGTAATTGGTTGTTTTGGACCATTTCTAGCTCTTTTGTAGTTCCCTGTTTAAAATCTGCCTCTGGGTGTTTTTTTCTGGCTATACTGCTCAGACAAGCTCCTCGTGGTCCTGCAGAGTAGTCCTAGCTACAGAGAACTCAGAAAAGTGACTACTTTCTGGATTTAAGTATCTTTGCTTTTATTTCACTTGGAATAGCTTCTGTAGCTTACCCTGAACTAGCTTGAACTGTTTTTTTAACTGTTTGCTGCATTATTTTAAAATCTGCACTTAAAGTTACTTTTTAGTCAAATTTGATCGAAAGTTTGTTTGTTTGTGTGTTTAATTTAACTGCTGAGGCTGCCCACTAAAGTGTGCTAGCCTGTGTAACTGATTCAGCACTGTTTCTGCATTTTCTGTGTGTTTCTATCAAAAAAACAAAAAAATAATCCTTGTTTTCCCACCTCTCCTCGACTAGTTTAGACCAGTTTACAGGCATTGCTGTATTCTGGGCTGTGGTGTAGTTCCTGTGTTGTCCATTACCTTACTTGGATAGAAGGAAGTTTCTTTGCTCACCAGTGGGAGTGGGGAGCCTTGAGCAGCCTACCTGTACCTGTAGGAAGTGACCTCAGCACAAGAAGCTGTAGTAATTGTTTTTTTTGGACCATTTCTAGCTCTTTTGTAGTTCCCTGTTTAAAATCCGCCTCTGGGCATTTTTTTCTGGCTATACTGCTCAGACACGCTCCTCGTGGTTCTACAGAGTGGTCCTAGCTATAGAGAACTCAGAAAAGCGACTACTTTCTGGATTTAAGTATCTTTGTTTTTTTTTCACTTGGAATAGCTTCTGTAGTTTGCTCTGAACTAGCTTGAACTGTTTTTTTAACTGTTTGCTGCATTATTTTAAAATCTGCACTTAAAGTTACTTTTTAGTCGAATTTGATCAAAAGTTTGTTTGTTTGTTTGTTTGTTTAATTTAACTGTTGAGGCAGCCCACTAAAGTGTGCTAGCCTGTGTAACTGATTTATCACTGTTCATGCATTTTCTGTGTGTCTCTATCAAAAAAAAACAAAAAAATAATCCTTGTTTTCCCGCCTCTCCTCGACTAGTTTAGACCAGTTTACAGGCATTGCTGTATTCTGGGCTGTGGTGTAGTTCCTGTGTTGTCCATTACTTTACTTTGATAGAAGAAAGTTTCTTTGCTCACCAGTGGGAGTGGGGAGCCTTGAGCAGCCTACCTGTCCCTGTAGGAAATGACCTCAGCACAAGAAGCTGTAGTAATTGGTTGTTTTGGACCATTTCTAGCTCTTTTGTAGTTCCCTGTTTAAAATCCGCGTTTGCAAGACTTTGCGCAGTTGTGCGCATAGCACAGCACTGGTTAAACAAGGTTAAACTTCTTCTGGCTCCGCCAAGTCTGCTCTTCAAATTTTCCCTTAAGGAAGCTCTACTCTTAGTATAATCAGACTACTCACTATATTATAAGCCTAGCACTTGTTCTCAATACTTCTCTAGTAAGTAAGCACTCACGTACTAAGTAAAGCATTACATCTACCTACCACCCCTGTGAATATCCACTTCCCTTAAAGGTACAGCACTCCTTTATAGTGTTCTAGCATGTCGAGTGGTAGATTACTGGCATCCTCTCCAGTTCAGCTGGTCAATCTGGGTATCTTGAGACAATGCTACAATTGTCTCATGTACACAGACAACCCTCTCCTCCTCCCAACAAACACAAATACTTGTGAGAGATGCAACTATATAGCCAAGCTGGAGGCTGAACTCTCTCAACTCAGGGCTGGCATGACCAGACAGGAGGAGATGGTAACCACACACACAACAATCCCAGTCCCACATAGACCTACCACAACTGCAAACCAAACACATAAAAACACAAAGACATACTCTGAGGCTCTAATAAAAAACTTACCAAAACAACAGAGGCTCCCAAAGCAGACATCCAAAAATCCACCACCTCAAAACAAAACACATGCAACACATACTTCAATAAATCAGTGTGTCAACCAATCACAGCCCTTAAGGCCAAACACCATGCCTGATACACTAGTAATAGGTGACTCTATAGTCAGACACACTGATGTCCCACTGACCAGGCTGAACAAGGAGAGGGTGACTATGAGCTGTCTATCGGGAGCTAGGATCCGCCGCATAACACACGCACTCAAGTCACTCCAAAGCAAGTACAAATATGACTCCGTCATTGTCCATGCTGGCATGAATGACCTGAGACGTACCGCCCTGGACTACATGAAAAGAGAAATAGAGGAGCTCTTCGATTATGTAGCCCAGGCTGGTATGACCCTGACCCTGAGCAGCATCTTGCCCTCAACAAGAATGATACCACAATACAAAGACAAGATGATCAGCTTTAATAATTGGCTCAAGTACTGGTGTCATTCTAAGGGGATCCAATGTCTGTCTGCCTGGGATGACATGTTGGACAAGCCACGCTGCTTCGCAAGGGATGGCTTACACCTGTCACCACTGGGCTTCCAGATATTGGCTAAGGCTCTTGCCACCCCCATAGTGCCTTTTTTAGGCAAGGCTCAAAAGACCAACCCATCTCCTTAGAAAACAAAAATGAAAAAAAACTAAGGTTAATGCTGCTCAACACCAGAAGTCTAACTCTCAAGATGCAGGCACTCGATGCACTCCTCAGCATGGAGAACATCGACGTCTGTGCAGTAACTGAAACCTGGTTCAAGGCTCCTGAGAGCACCCCAGCACTATCAGGCTATACCTCGTATCATGCTTTTTGACCCCAAAACCCAGGCCGAACCACAAAGGGAGGGGGGAGTGTCCATATTCATCAAGGACACCCACACCTCCAGGTTAGTAGCAGCACATGAAGCATCAGAGACCATACAGGTGCAACTAACCATAGGCAAAACTGCTATACAACTGGTAGCATGTTACAGACCACCCTCCCAATCTCAGGAACCCCACTCAGTCTTCCTGAAGACATTGGAGGATATGAATGTATCACAAAATACCATCATACTGGGAGACTTCAACTACTGAAACATAGATTGGGTACATTATTCTAGCCCTAATACCCTAGCCCAAAGGTTCCTGGAATTCATAAATTCAAATGCACTGGAACAACTAGTCACCTCTCCCACTAGGGGAGATAATATACTAGACCTGATCATCACAAACATGGGGACAAAATGCTCCACACCGGAAGTATACCCCTCACTAGTGAGATCTGACCACAAACTAATCACCCTGGATATACATATCCCACCTCCACCCCCAGCACAAAAGACCACAGTGAAAAACTTCTCAAAAGCAGACTTCACTCTTCTTAAGACTGAGATGGTATCCTTTAAGCCCACTGTGCCAGTGGATACCACATCCCACAATGCCGAATCCTTCACAAATGCTTTCTATGGACATCTCCAAGAATGCATGGATCATGCAATCCCAAATAAATCCAAGTCCCTCTCCACCAAAG
The DNA here is from genome assembly GCF_019279795.1 of Protopterus annectens. Lineage (NCBI taxonomy): Eukaryota > Metazoa > Chordata > Ceratodontiformes > Protopteridae > Protopterus > Protopterus annectens. The sequence goes on from NC_056736.1 coordinate 757,286,470, forward strand.
GCAAGCGTCCTGTCTGGTGGACCTCAGCCATTAACAAATTGTATAACAAAAGAAGGAAGCTACTGCACGTCAGAGCAAAATCCCATGAAGGGAAGACATCTCTGAACAACATTAGCAGAAAACTACGTTCTCTCATAAAAACATCCAAGGCCAACTTTGAGAGAAAAATCGCTAAGGATACTAAAGATAACCACAAAGCCTTCTTCAGCTATGTTAGAAACCTGGGCGGAAACCCTCAGATATGCTCAGAGTTAGTTCACAACAACAAAAAATACACTGATCCCACAGATATTGCCAACATTCTGGCTGACAGATTCAGTGCAAATTTCTCCCCTCCCTCACCCCCAAAAGAAGAAATACTTATCCCAGCTGAATGTAATCTCCCTGTCATCTCAGATGTCCAAGTGAGAACCACCCTAAACAAAGCTAAAAACACAGCATCAATGGGACCTGACAGTATCCCGGGTTGCGTGTTACGTGAACTCCAAGAGGAGCTAAACCCACACATAAAAATGTTATTTAACCTTAGCCTTACTTCAGGATATGTACCTGAACACTGGCGTACAGCAACAGTGGTCCCACTCCACAAAGGGGGTACCTCTACAGACCTTGGGAACTACCGCCACATAAGCTTAACCAGCCTGGTCTGCAAAGCTATGGAAAGAATCATTATGGAACTCATAAACAGAGACATAGGGGACCTACAGACACTTGACCCCACCCAGTTCAGCTTTGTAAAGGGCAGATCCTGCCTTTTGAACCTGGTTGACTTTTTCGAAACAGTCACTAGAGCCATTGATGAGGGCAAAGCAGTCCATACAGCCTACCTGGACTTGGCTAAGGCCTTCGACACAATACCCCACTCAGGCATCATAGATAAGCTCAACAGCTTAAACATAGATCCTTATGTCACTAGATGGGTTGCAAACTGGCTAAAGGACAGAACCCATAAAGTTAAAATCACTGGAGCAATGTCAGACTCAAAGCCAGTCACAAGTGGTGTCCCAAAGGGATCTGTCCTGGGACCCCTCTTGTTCGGCATTTATTTCTCAGATGTTAAAGCAAACATGGGAAGGTTGTGGCTGACAAAGTTCGCAGATGACTGCAAACTAGGCGCCATAGTCGATACACCAGTGGACACATACATCCTACAAAAAGGCCTCACAGAAACGGACAACTGGTGCCGGAGTCACGGCCTTAGACTACATGCCAAAAAATGTATAGTCATCCCCTTTGGGAAAAACAAAGTACCCACAAATTATTACATAGACAGCAACCCACTGAGTACAGAAAAAGTAATCAGAGACCTAGGGACCCAAGTTGACAGCGACCTCTCATTTGACACCCACGTTGCCAAAGTGGTTAGAAAAACATTCTACCTTGCACACCTCATCATGAAGGGATTCACATCCAGATCCAAGGATGTCATTGTACCCCTATACTCCTCCCTCATCAGACCCATGATTGAGTACAATGCCCCATTTGGTATGTACCTCACCCAGCATTTGCAACAGCTGGAGAGACCACAAAAGTACCTCACCAAGAGGATCAAGGGTCTCCAACATATGTCTTATTCTGCCAGACTAAAGAAACTTCAGCTCTATTCAGTAGCATACCGCCTGCTCAGAGGTGATCTCTGCCTGACGTACAAGGCCATGTCCAATCAGGATCTGATGGACATGCTCCACCTCAAAAAATCCAAATCCATCAGGACCACGAGAGCTAAAGACTTAAACCTTGGCACAAGTATGAATAGGACATGCTGGAGGGATAGATTCATAACCCAGAGGCTTCCCATGCTTTGGAACAAGATCCCAGTTCGTATTAGGCAGAGCCCCTCACTGACTCTCTTCAAGAGAAATCTTGATGAGTGGATGGGAGATCGTACGTTTACCCCAGGGGTCACATCTGTGTCACTGCTAGACAGGGGCCCAGTAAATTAATTCTATTTTATAAGGGGACCTTCATTGTGTCACTACTAGACAGAGGCACAGTATTCTAAATTTATTCTGTACATTTTTTGTACCATTTCATGGGGTGGCAAAAGCCACATCACTATGGCTAGGCTTACAAATGCCCCAGGGCAGATAGCCTAGTACTATACTATGAAACTATGAAACTATAATCCTTTGTCTACTTTATCTCTAAATTACTGCAGCTGCAGAGGTTCCCATCCTCTGGACAAGGCTGTTTGTCTAGAATCATTATATTTATAATACAAGGTATTGTTCATTCATATACTTCTGACCTAGCAGATAAACACCTGCTTCTCAAGTACATTTCCACAAGCCATAAACAAGAATATTGCTGTGCTTGCAGTTACTAGGTCAGAGGGCAACTTGCAAGTTTCAGAAAACATGCTGCAGTTTTCAAAAAGCATCTTTTTCAGTCTCATATGAAACTCAATTTGTATGAAACACAGTGCATGAAAAATAGAATGAAAAGCATATTAAAAACACTTGATTATTAATTTGGCATTAAGCATACACACATTAATACATATTTTTCTAACAATATGTCTGTGCATACAGACAGCTATGTACACCTTAACTGTCCCCACACAGACACATCAGACAGGATTACCCTCAGCTAGCTGTAGGTGGCCCATATGTGATATATCTGCATCTGTTGCATGAGATACACACACACATATATATGGGCAACAGATAAAATATGTCAAGCATACACGCACATAGATGTGGGGAACTGAGAGACAGACAGTGATACAGAGACAGACACAGGGGGACACAGACAGAGTGAGTCACACACACAGATACCCTGAATGACATACAGTGATGTCCTGCTGTGGACAGTAGCATACCAGTTGTAAACATTTGCACGTGCCAGCGTAAAAGGTGAGCCCCATTGTGTAATAGTACTGAGTTGGGGGTTATAATATCACATCAACTGCCTGTGTGTGTGTGTGTGTGTGTGTGTGTGTGTGTGTGTGTGTGTGTGTGTGTGTGTGTGTGTGTGTGTGTGTGTGTGTGTGTGTGTGTGTGTGTGTGTGTGTCCGTCCATAGGTCTAAGTATTAAGAGACTGTTCCCACTCTGTACACTTCACATTGCCCTACTTCACAAGATCTGCTGCTTTCATTCACCTTAGAAGTACCATTGGACACCTATCACCCCTATAAGCTCTGTAGCACATGCAATAACTGTATAACACTATAATACAAATAACTAGATAGGTAGGGTTTCTAGTCTCACTGCTGGCAACTGTGTGTGTGACAGTTGTGTATGTAAGAGTGAGGAGGTGTATGTTTGTACATGAACATTTTTAGGCCATTCCCACCCACGACGCTTTCCAGTGGACCACATTATCAGTCCTGCTGATGTCATTCCCCTTATTGGCACCTTTGGCCAGTTGTCAGCCTGGTAAGCTCTGTAGTGTGTGTGTGATAACTGTGTAACACAATAGTACAAATCACTAGCTAGACAGGGGGGTCTAATCTCAGATATGGCAAATGAGTGTGAGTGTGTATGTTTGTAAGAAGAAGTATTTTGATAAGTCTACCTCCCACTGCCCTACTTTATCACTCCTGCTGATGGCATTCCCCATATTGGCACCTTTGGCCAGTTATCAGCCCACTAAGCTCTGTAGTGTGTGCGATAACTGTGTAACACTATAGTACAAATAACTAGATAGACAGGGGTTTACTCTCAGATCTGGCAATTGTGTGTGTGGGTGTATAAGTGTGTGGGTAAATGTGTATGTTTGTAGGAAGAAGTATTTTGATAGGTTACCCAACCACTGGCCTACTTTATCAGTCATGCCACTGTCACTGCCCTTATAGGTTCACAGGTGTATACTAGGCTAATGGCCCTGGAGCCATTACAAGCCTAGCCCATAGAAGTGCCCTGCCATTGTGACACGTGATGTTAGTTCCTGGTGCCCCCATCAAGTAGAGCCACTGGAGTGATCACTGGGGGTGCACCTTCTATTACCCATCCATTCATCAAGATCTCTCTGGAACAGGTCAATCTAGATGCTTTGCTTGACGTGTATGAGAAGTCTATTCCAGGGCATGTGCAGTCTCTGGATGAGAAACCTGTCCCTCCAGCATGTTGTGTTGATTGTAGTAATGAGGTTGAGATCCCTGCAGGGTGTGGTGCAGAGAGATTATGATGTCTTTAAATGTAGCATTTGGAAAAGAGCTGGGTCAGACATGTTTGCAAGTCAAGCAGAGATCGCCTCTAAGTAGGTGATATGAGATAGAGAATAGCTGGAGTCTTTTGAGTCTGTCTGTATATGACATGTGCTTAATACCTAGGATCCTCATTGTGAGGTACTTCTGTGCCCTCTCCAGCTGTTGCAGGTGTCTAGTGAGGTACATGCCAAATGGGCCATTATACTTGATGATTGGTCTAATGAGGGAAAAGTACAGAGACATGACCTCTTTCTTCCTAGATGCAAAACCCTTGGTAATGAGATGTGCCACATAGAAGGAATTCCAGACCATAGTGGCAATGTGGTGGTTAAAGGAGAGGTTAAAGGAGAGGTTGCTGTCTACCTGTCACCCCAGACCTCTTATAACACCTACAGTGTTCAGTGGGCTCCCATCAATGTGGTACTTAGTGGGAACTGAGATTGTACCAAAAGGGCTGATGATGCATTTTGTGGTGTTAAGCTTCAGGCCATGGTTTCCACACCAGTCAGTGGTCTCAGTGAGGTATTTCTGTAGGATGCCTGCATCATTTGTGGAGTTAATGATGGCTCCCAGCTTGGAGTTGTCTGTGAACTTGGTCAACCAGAGTTCCCTTGTGTTGGCCTGGACTCTTGAGAAGTAGATGCTGTACAGGACAGTACCCAGGACTGATCCCTGTGGGACTCCACTTGTAACTGGCTGGCAGTCTTGCTACTTTCACACGGTGTGTTCTGTCAGCCAATTTGCAACCCCCCCCCCCACCGTGATATAGGGGTTGATGCCTAGTTCAGTGGTTTCATCCATAATTCTTGACTGAGGAATGGTATCAAGAGCCTTGGCCAGATTGATGTAGGCTGAATGCAGTGCCTTACTGCAATACACATACATGGTGACTGACTCAAAAAAGTCAAAAAGGTTGAGCAGGCATGATCTCCCTTTCACAAAGCCAAACTGTGTGGGGTCCACAGTTAGGAGTTCACCTATATGTTTGTTGATCAAGTCCCTGATGATGTGTTCCACAGCTGTACATATCAGACTCATCAGGCTACTGGACTGATAATTCCCAGGATCTGTAGTTGCCACACCATTATGGAGCGGGGATGACTGTAACAGTGCACCATTTTAGAGGGACAAAGCTTGAGACAAGGCTGTGACTAAACAGGGCACACAGATTTGGTGCCAGGTATCTTTGTAGTTCATGTAAAACCAGCCAGGGATAATTTGGGGTCCCATGCAAGTTGCATTCTTGCCCATGGATAATGCAGGTGTAACCTGAGTGGCAGTAATCCTGGGTGCCTGGCATTCTTCTGGCATTCTGATTGTTCCCTTGGGGGGAGAGGGATAAAGTGGGCACTGGATGTGTTGGCAAGAATGTTGGCAGCATATGTTGGCACAGTATATGAGATAGCATTCTCCAGTAACTCAGAGCACTTCTGGGTATTGGCATGGATGTTCTTGTATAACTATCAAAGGATCTGTGATTTTTGTCAGTGTCTGCTGCAATTCTGCCATCATAGGTGGCTTTAGATGATTTCATGAGGGATCTCATGGTGTTGTAGCTAATAAGGGAGTTTTACCACTCTTGGGACTCCACCTTTTTCTGCAACTGTTTCTTCCTTCTGTTGTACAGGTCATTAAAGGCAAGGGACCACCAGATTGGCCTCCAGTCTTTGGATGAGAGTGTCATGGTTCTGTTGGGTATGGCTAGTTCCATGCATTGATGTACATGTTTTTACAGTGCATTTGTATATGATTTGGCAGTCATGCAGGTATTTTCCATTTGCATGGGTGCTGTGAAGTTAGACAACTCTGTTCTTATCAGTCCAAAGTCAACTTTGGAGAAGATTTCCAAGGTGATTACCTTTGTTGGGGGGGGGGGGTAAGATGTGGATTTCCATGGTGATTACTTTATGTTAGATCTGACCAGGTAGCGATTGACTACTATTGTCAAGCAACAATCCCATTTGTTAGTAATCAACACAGGTCAAGAATGTTGCTTCCTCTACTGGGTGTCAGAATGAGCCAGTCCAGGTCATTGGAAATGATGAATTCCAGGAAGCATTGGGCCAGTGTATTGCTGCTTGAATATCTTTCCCAGTTGATGGAAGAGTTTTTGAACTCTCCTTGTATGAGAGTATCGGGTTAGACCTTAATAGATTCCAGGGTGTTGAGGAATGTGGATTGAAAGTCTAGGGACATGGATGCGGATGTATAGCAAGCTATGACCTGGATTGCACTATTACACAATATCAGTTGTACCTGAAGTATCTCAGATGCATTATGTTGGGATACCACTCTGGATGTGTTATTAATATGGAGACACCGCCGCCTTTGGATCTTTGGTCCATGATTTGGGGCTGGCAGGTGTGGAATGAGTTATAGGCTGGTAGTGCAGGAGTGCTATCTGCTGCTGTAAACCAGGTCTCTGTTACCATAAAAATGTCAATGTTCTCCATTTTGAGGAGTGCTTCGAGTGGCTTCATCTCAAGATGTAGATGTCCAGTGTTGAGCAGCATGACCGTCAGATTGCATATAACCAGTACCTGGAAAACCAGGGGTGACAGATGCAGGCCATCTCTGGCAAGCCATCGCAGTCTGTCAATCATGTCATCCCAAGCAGACAGATACTGGATCTCATGAGAGTGACACCAGACACTTAGGTCAATTGTTGAAGTCAATCAATTTTTGTTTGTACTGTGGTATCATTCTGAGTGACAGTAGTATACTGCAGAGGGCTACTGTCATACCTGCCTGGCCCACATAATCTGAGATCTCCACCATGTCTCTTTTCATATAGTCCAGGGAGGTGTGTCTCAGGTCATTCACACACACACATGGACAATGACAGAGTGATACTTGTAGTTGTGGAGTGACCTGACTGGATGTGTTCTGTGTTGAATTCTGGCACCTGACAGACAGCTAACTGTTACCTCTTCCATGTTCAACCTAGTGAGTGGGACATCTGTGTGTCTCACTATTGAATCACCTATGATTACTGTATCATGCAAGGTGGTTAGCCTTTGCAGCTTAGGTTGAGGGGAACACTGTGTAGGTGAGATATGTGTCCTGTGGTTTGTACTGTGTTGTGGTGGTCAAGTGGGTGTCTGTCTTAGTGGTCTCTGCTGTTTGGATAAATGTCTATTGAGTACCTCTGTGAAGGTGTGTGTGTGTGGTTATTGTTTGTATGTCACAGCTGTGATAGTGGGTGTTCTGTAGGGGTATGTGCTTCATGTGGTGAGTTGCAGGTGTTGACCCTCCTCGTCTTGACCAGCTAGTCCAGTGTTCGCTGCAGAATGCATATGTTCCAGTTTGAAAGCTTGAGTGTTGCAGATGGACAATACAATTAAAACTGCTGAATCCTACACAAATGCAATCTATAAGCACTTACACGAGTGCATGGATTGTGCTATCCCAAACAGAACCAAGACACTATCCTCCAAAAAAAGGAAGCCAATCTGGAGGTCCCCTGCCATAAACAAACTGTACAACAGAAGGAAGAAACTGTTGCAAAAGAACGTAAAATCCCATGAGTGGAGGAGTTCCCTGATCAACCTCAGTAAGAAGCTGAGATCCCTTATAAGATCCTCTAAAGCTAGCTGCAAAAACAAAATTGCCTATAGCTATGTCAAGAATCTCGATGGCAACACCCCAATCTGCTCTGAGTTACAGCACAAGGGCACGAAAATTACAGAACCAACTGATATTGCCAACATCCTGGCAGATAGGTTCAGTGCTAACTTTACCCCCCCCTCACCCCCTAAAGGGCCCATAGCTATACAGGAAGAATGCAGAGTCCCTATAATCACAACTACACAGGTAAAATCTACACTCTCTAAAGCCATAAACACAGCATCCATGGGACCGGACAACAACACAGGCTGTGTTTTACACAAACTTCAGAATGAACTGGCTCCCCACCTAAGCACCATGTTCAATAATAGCCTCTCATCAGGCTCTGTGCCCAATAAATGGTGCACAACAACAGTTATCCCACTCCACAAAGGGGGAGCCACTACTGATCCCAGGAACTATCAACCTATTAGCCTGTCGAGCCTGGTCTGCAAGGCCATGGAACGTATCATCATGGAACTCATAAACAAAGACATTGGTAACCTCCAAACTCTGGATCCCACCCAGTTCAGGTTTGTAAAAGGCAGATCATGCCTCCTGAACCTGATTGACTTCTTTGAGGCAGTCACCAAAGCTGTAGATGAGGGTAAGGTGGTTCACACAGCCTATCTTGACCTCGCCAAGGCTTTTGACACCATCCCCCATTCTGGAATTATAGCTAAACTCACTAAACTAGGTACAAATCCCTACGTCACAAGATGGGTTGCCAAATGGCTCACTGACAGAACCCACACTGTAAAAGTTGCAGACTCCAAATCTGACCTCAAACCAGTGAGAAGTGGAGTACCGCAGGGTTCAGTCCTGGGACCTCTCCTGTTTGGTATCTACTTCTCTGAAGTACAGGCTAACACAGGAGGCCTCTGGCTAACAAAGTTCACAGATGACTGCAAACTAGGAGCCATAGTCAAGTCCCCAAATGATGTGGACATCCCACAGAAGGGCCTCGCTGAGACAGATGCCTGATGTCAGAGCCATGGCCTCAAGCTCAATGCCAAAAAGTGCAGTGTCATCCTCTTTCGTAAAAACTGTGTACCCATGAACTACCACATAGGCAGCAATCTATTTAACACTGAATGTGTGATAAGAGACCTTGGGACCCAGGTAGATAGTAGTCTCTCCTTTGATAGTCACATCACCACAGTAGTCAGTAAGTCCTTCTACATGGCACACCTCATCATAAAAAGGTTCTCATCTAGGAAAAAAGAGGTCATTGTTCCCCTCTACTCGACACTCATTAGACCCATCATAGAGTACAACGGCCCTTTTGGAATGTACCTCACAAGACATCTGCAGCAGCTGGAAAGGCCACAGAAGTACCTCACAAAGAGGATTACTGCCCTCAAACAAATACCCTACACTGACTGCCTCAAAAATCTCCAGCATTACTTTGTAGCATATCGCCTGCTTTGAGGTGATCTCTGCCTAACATTTAAAGCTATGTCAAACTCAGAGCTGTTGGACATGCTACACCTAAAGAAATCCCAATCCCTCCAAGCTACATGCTCTAGGGACCTAAACCTTGTCACCACAATAAACAGGACATGCTGGAGGGATAGATTCCTGTTCCAGAGACTTCCAAAACTCTGGAACAGGTTACCCATCTATGTCAAGCAAAGTTCTTCATTAGCAATCTTCAAGAAAAATCTTGAAGAGTGGAGGGAAATAGGAAATATACCCCGGAAATCACTTATGTGTCTCTGCTCGACAGTGGCACAGGAAAATAACTTTCTTTGGTGGTGTAAGCCAGGGAACCTTGTTGGCTAGGCTTACATAGGCCCTTGGGTTGATAGCCTACTACCTACCTATGGGCCTAAGAACCTATGAACCTAATCTCAATACTGGCAAGTGTGTGTGTGTGTGTGTGTGTGTGTGTGTGTGTGTGTGTGTGTGTGTGTGTGTGTGTGTGTGTGTGTGTGTGTGTGTGTGTGTGAGTGTTTATATATATATATATATATATATATATATATATATATATATATATATATATATATACAACATCTTGTAAACTTCTCCTTACCCTAGGTGAAATCATGTAAGCTCTGTGGCATGGCTGATAACTGCATAACACTATAGTAGCAATAACTAGATAGGTAGGGGTTCTAATCTCATTATTGGCAACTGTTTGTGCATGTGTGTGTGAGAATCATATACTGTGTGGGTTATACCATTTTCAGTTGTGTACCACCCTGTAAATTTACCATCACCATACTTAACTATGCCTGCTGATGTCACTCGCTTTAGAAGTACCTTGGGACCAGGTGAAATCATGTAAGCTCTGTGGCATGTCTGATAACTGTGTAACACTATAGTAGTAATAACTAGATAGGTAGAGATTCTGATCTCACGACTGGCAACTGTTTGTGTTTCTGTGACAATCATATACTGTGTGGGTTATGCCATTTTGAGTTGTGTACCACCTTGTAAATTTCCCATCACCTTAGTTTACTATGCCTGCTGATGTCACTCACATTAGAAGTACCCTGGGACTAGATGAAATCATGTAAGCTCCATGGCGCATCTGATAACTGAGTAACACTATAGTAGCAGTAAACTGTTTAAAGGCGAACTAAAACGCGATGAGAGCAGGCTAATAGAAAAACAGGTTTAATATTCCAGTACAAGTATTAAACCTGTTTTTCTATTAGCCTGCTCTCATCGCGTTTTAGTTCGCCTTTAAACAGTTTTTCATTTTGTGTGTTTTTGTTTGACTATAGTAGCAGTAACTTAGGCAGGTAGGGGTTCTAATCCTAATACTGGCAACTGTGTGTGTGTGTGTGTGTGTGTGTGTGTGTGTGTGTGTGTGTGTGTGTGTGTGTGTGTGTGTGTGTATTTGTGTGAGAATCATATACTGTGTGGTATATACCATTCTGAGCTGTGTACCACCCTGTAAATTTCCCATCATCCTACTTTACTACACCTGCTGATGTCACTCACATTAGAAGTACCTTGGGAATAGGTTAAATCATGTAAGCTCTATGGTACATCTGATAACTGCATAATACTATAGTAGAAATAACTAGATAGGTAGGAGTTCCAATCTGAATACTGGCAAGTGTGTGTGTGTGTGTGTGTGTGTGTGTGTGTGTGTGTGTGTGTGTGTGTGTGTGTGTGTGTGTGTGTGTGTGTGTGTGTGTGTGTGTGTGTGTGTGTGTGTGCGTGTATGCATGCGTGTGTGTGTGTGTGTGTGTGTGTATGTGTGTGTGTGTCTTTGGGTAGAGATCATATCCTGTTTGGCTGATACCATTTTGATTTGTGTGTCATCCACGCCTATTTACCACCACCTGATGGCATTACTTTATATACTGCGGTAACAGCATCTGCCTCACATGCAGCATGTTAAACCAGTGTGCAGGCCATACCAGTCCTCTGTACAAATGTCTATAGAATATCCAAATGTTTGCAATCTATATGTGGTCTGTGTCATTTAACAATGCCCATGTATGTGATATTATTGCCAAATCGGCCACAGTGAGTGTAGTGACAGACATGGCCAGCATCTGGCATCATACCTGACTGAAACATCATGCTGATGCAACGTCTGCTACACTATCACTTGTCCAGGCTTGTAGGAGCAATACATGACTCCACATCTTATTTCTGATGGGTTATCTCACCATCCATGAAGACATTCAGAACATTATGTGTTGTAAGAGGTAGTGTATTTTGTCCCATGCATATAATCTATGTGGGGCATGTCATGTGTATGCAGTAATACAGTACATCAAGGTGGAAATGTAGGATTACTAATCTGTCTATTGCCAACTGTGTTTATGTTATGCTGTGCACATCCCCTGTGTCAGCCATTACTGTGTGTATACAAAGATAAACCATTTTGTCTCCCTGTTCCACCCAGTGAACATAGGAATACATAGCACAAACCCGTCATACACAGTATCATACATGCCCTCATCAACTGCATCAGGGTTGAGTGTATGGGAAAGAAATGGCAAGGGCAACAGGTGTTGACAGTTTAATCTGTTGCAGTTAATATAATGGCTACACTTGTGAGGAACCTGCTGACAGTACTGCAGTAACTTGTTCTGTATGTATGGGCCTGTGGTACTACACAACACTAAGCTGACATGTCTGAAGGCTACCTGTCTGTGACAAGGGGTATGTATGCAAGGTCACACTGTCTGACCACAGTGTCCCTCACACACTGTTGCATGCATACACACCTGGTACATGTACATATATAGCTGTACCTTGCCTATGACATGGTCAGTGTATTCCCATTCTGCCATACTCCCTCTTGGGAATGTCTGCAGGGCTACAACCTGCAGACACACAGACACCTGGAACACAGACAGAATACAGCATGTCAGACTACATTCAGCCAGTGGTACTAACAGCAATATTGTATCCTGACTAATAAGGTACACACACCTGTATGTGTACCCATAACAAATGCAAGCAGACAGCACCTTACATAGTATTACATAGCTAAACTGTACTATATTCACCCTACACTTCAGACCCATATTAGCATGTCCCTGCATTGATGGTATGGATGACAGGGATGTGGCACAGGTATCATCATATGCACAGGGTGTGGTGTGGGTTTGCCAGAGGCCTAGGCTGGGCCATACAGTTGACATCATGAGTGTGTGTTTAGAGGGGTATCCAATAAATGGGCTGTGCAGAGGAGCTGTGTCTGTCTGGAGGTGACATGCCTGTGATACAGATGTGTGTGTGTATGTATGCACACAGTCACTCCATGTGGCTGCCCTACACTGGGGTACATTGGACAGCTGTGGACCGTACATGGCAGGGTGTCCAGTTCACTGTGTCTGGCCACAAACATGAGAACTGATCCTGCCGGGAGTATCACTGGCATCACCAGGCCCAAGACTAGATGCAGTAATGCTTCCTGATGGTGACTGCTGTCTGCTGGATCTGTACCTCTGATGAGACCAGACAGGATCATATGCCCATGGCCTGCTCTGATGTGATGTGGACAGCAACATCCCTTCAGTAGTGCTGGTGTCACTGCCACTACAGGAGTGTGGAGGTGCACATTCCCATAGACTCTCAGCTGTTGTTGGTGCTGACCTACCTCCACATGGCCAATCCCATCTCCCACCACATGCTGTAGCACAGACATGCCATAGTCAAGGATTGCCAAGGTCTCACCCCACCGTCTATTCATGACCTCAGTATTTTGATTTGTGGCTTCAACAAGGTCATGTATATCTCAATGTAAATCAGGAAAAGTTGCATCCAACACCCTCAGTATTTGTCTGGTGTGGCATTCACTACATGCCTGTGCATCCATGACAGCCCAAAACATGCGTCTGGTGACTCCTGATGTGGCACTTGTGACAGCAGCTTGACAAGCAGTGGTCCTCCTGCGAGCACCCCTGTCCATCCACCTGTGTGGGACCTCGCCTACACTCTGGATATGGCCAATGTCTACACTTACACCTGCCATAGTCACCACACTAGCCTGTTCAATTCCACCACCTGCCAACTGTCCATCATCTGTGGTCACTGGTGACAGGTATGTGTGGGCATTGTCACTGCTTGTGGGGATGGTGTGGACAAGAGTGGGATGCCAATCAATGGCACAGATTCAGCCTCTGACAACCCCACCTGTACCTCACTATTCCTATCATCATTGCCAAAGTCTGCAGAGATAATGACATCAGTTTTCAAGCGGGAGGTACCCCAAACCCAATTGCCACCTGTGAGGGAAAGACAACATATGTACATTAATACCTGCACTTTGAGGTTGGTTGACACACATACACACACACACACACACACACACACACACACACACACACACACACACACACACACACACACTTACAGGTGAGATGGTACAAATCTGTTACACGGACCACACATTACCCACATGGTGATATGCATGACACAGGGCCCTCAACATCATGCATTGCAGCCAGTTTTACTACATGTAACTGACAATATAGAGCTCTGGGATACGTGATTATTGTTAGTAGGTGATGGCCCTTCCCTAGCACAGACTGCACCCATGTACACATCATTGCTGTTCACAGTGGCAAGTACTAAAGTACATATCTCAGAACTGTACAGATCCTCGCAGGATGTGTAGATGTCTGCTGCATATGTTTTCTCTGTTTCTCATAACCCCTGTGTTTCTAGGATATATAACTGGGATGATCCGAGGAGTGACATCACTGACTAATGACATACATTTGAGTGTCAGACTTCCAAACCAGCAGTAAATGTATGGTCACACAATTCCTGTTACACCACTAACCTTCTAAGCTTACAGTGGATATGATAAGTGTACACAACCCTGTTAACATGCCATGTTCTTGTAATACATGAGATGAGACCGCAATAATGCATCCAAATATGTTGCCCACCTTTCATGTGACATATGACCTGTACAATCAAATAGATAAACAAACAAATGTGTTATGTGTAAAATATAATGACTGCAATATGTACAATAAGGTGGTTGCATAAGTGTTCACACCCTTAAAATGATACTTTGTTGAATCACCTTGTAAGTGACTTACAGCATTCACTCTTCTTGTGAAGTTGTCTATCAGCATGGCACATCTTGACTTGGCATTATTTGGCAACTCTTCCATGCAAAGGTCACCCAACACTGTCAGTTTGCAAGGGCAGCTCATGTGCACAGCCCTCGTCAGGTCACAATGTTTTTTTTTTCTATCTGGTGTAGGTCTAGGCTCTGGCTGGGCCAATCCATAACCATGAGTGTGTTCAGGTGGAGCCTTTCTTACGTAGCTTTGGATGTATACTACTGGTCTTTGTCATGTTGAAGGCTGACACCCCTCCCCATCCTCAGCATTCTTGCAGATGCCTGAAGGATTTGGGCCAGACGTGGGTGTTATTTGGAACTGTTTAGAATTCTGTGACTACAGGTCCAATTCTGGCTTTGGAATGGCATCCCCACAGCAGGCCATTGCCACCAGCATGATTCACTATGGGGATGTTGGTCTTCAGGTTCAGAGGGGTGTTGCTTGTGCACCACACATATCTTTTGTTATTGTGGTTGTGAGGTCGATCCATAGTCTCATTACACCATTACACATTTTCACACATGCCTTTGGGAGACTTGAATTGCTATATTGCAAATTTTATCCACCCCTGGATGTTTTTTTGGTGTGGGGAAATGCTTCCATCGGCTGACCCAACCTAATAGGCCAGACATATGCAGAATATGGTAGAGTGTTCTTAGATGTAGTACACAACACTAGTACTTGCAAGAGATTCCTGCAACTCCCTCAGTATTGCTGTATGTCTCCTGGCAGCTTGCCCAACTAGGTGTTAACATGTCTTTCATCATTTTTGGAGCGACGTCAGGTTCTTTTCAACAGCACTGTTGTCCCATATTCAGTCCACATTTTGACAACTGTCTCCACTGTGTCCCATGATGTATGCAATGCTGTGGTAATGTTGTAGTACCCTACTCTTGACTGATACCTTTCAAATATGAGATCCCTTTTCTGCTTTGTAAGTTGTCTGCAAGCCATGGCTGTTGATGTTGCAGGCAACTGAGTAAATGTCATGAATATCCTACTTGGACAGCAGACTGTTATTTGATGTTACTCAGAGTGCCTTTACTAGATGGCAGGAGTGTGCCCAAGCAGAATGAATGCTGTCAGTAAATCACAAGCTGCTGCAATAACATATTATTTGAAGGGTGTGCACATATATGCATCCAGCTTATGGTAAAATTTGTATACTCCATATTTGTTGGCCAACAGATTGTTTGGTTATACAAGTGAATTGTTCATGTCATAGGTCACATTACAGGTTGGAAAAGGTGTGGACTGACATACTGTGGTTTCAATGTGTGTGTGTGTGTGTGTGTGTGTATATATATATATATATATATATATATATATATATATATATATATATATATATATATATATATATATATATATATATATATATATATATCAATCAAAAAAACACCTGGCATCTTAACAGGGGTGTGTAAACTGTTTATATCCACTGTATAAGAGTAATGTTTCACACATGTCTCTACCTTAGGTTGTTTGTCCCCCCAGTTTGTTGGTCTCATTCTTGGTGACAGTTGTGTGCATGGTACATTAAATGGCCTTCACATGCCTGGGGTATTGGCAAACTACAACAGAACAATCCCATACTCACCAGCTTCAGGCTGCCGTCCCACATGCAAACCGGAGGGACCTAGGTAGTTGCGGGAAAGAAGTATTGTCAGCAGACTCACATGTGGCATTGGTACAGGATGGATGCAGCATGTCTGCACATTTATAGTACAACTCCCAATGCTACACAATTTGCTAACCTTCACCATTTATGTGCATTTCTGTGCATTAGAAAACCCCATACGGAAATGCAGTCTTACCTGACACATGCACGTAGATACTCTACAAATACAAGTATATCTGCTATACTAGTCTAGTAATCTCCACTGTGGCCTTACCTGCACATTCTTCGTCCATTGTCTGGGTGGCAACCACCTCCAGCATGTGGGTGGTCTTTACCCTGATGTTGTACTGGGTATGGGTACTCCAAGGCTGCTGAGCAGAACCTCATAGGGTGTCAGTGGTGGCTGCATGGCTGGGCCCCCACCAGTGGCTGTGCGGTCCATGGCCACTGCAGCAGCCCTTTGCCAGGCATGGCATATGAGATAATTTGGGTGATGCTGGACCTGCTCATGTGTACATGCTTGCAGGCCAACATCGTTTACCCTGTGGACAAGGTCGACCCACAGGCTGGTCGTCTCAAGCAGATTTTTTTATTTATTTATTTTATTTATTTAACATTTGTTGACCGGGAAAGTCTAACTAGGTTCCACAGAGCCTGTTTTCAGTAGAGGCCTGGGAGAAATGCTCCAGATGCATGTCTTTGGAATGTGGGAGGAAACCGGAGTACCCGGAGGAAACTCATGCGAACACAGGGAGAACATGCAAACTCCACACAGAAGGCACCCCAGCCGAGAATCGAACCTGAGAACCTCTTGCTGTGAGGTGACAATGTTAACTGCTGCACCACTGTGCTGCTGAGAAAGTAGACCTTTGCTGATGTGACATTGCACCTGGAAGACATAAAAAGGGAAACACATCACAGGCCTTATACATTTAGCAACAGATGTTGCTGGCTCTGGCCAAACATTATGATATGGTTCTGTAGTATGGCTTTTATGATTATATTTGTCTCAGCTGCTGAGAAAATAGACCTTTGCTGATGCAACATTGCACCTGGAAGACATAAAAAGGGAAACACATCACAGGCCTTATACATTTAGCAACAGTATATAAAGAAACTGCACAGCAACATTGAATATTAGTACTCACCACTCACAACCACACCATACCCTTGTAAACTATCAGCACAGTATCTGCTTACATTGAACTTCTAGTCCTGATGTGTCATATTCCCACAATGAGGGCTAGATAATCTCATAATCCTCTACTCCTCATTCATGTCTGTGTAGAGGGATGACATTGGCCATCTTCCATGTGGAAGGGGTGTGGATGGTGCTACTCCTCATTCATGTCTGTGTAGAGGGATGACATTGGCCATCTTCAATGTGGATGGGGTGTGGATGGTGCTACTCCGCATTCATGTCTGTGTAGAGGGATGGCATTGGCCATCTTCAATGTGGATGGGGTGTGGGTGGTGCTACTCCGCATTCATGTCTGTGTAGAGGGATGACATTGGCCATATTCCATGTGGAAGGGGTGTGGATGGTACTACTCCTCATTCATGTCTGTCTAGAGGAATGATATTGGCCATATTCAATGTGGATGGGGTGTGGATGGTGCTACTCCTAATTCATGTCTGTGTAGAGGGGTGACATAGCCATCTTCAATGTGGATGGGGTGTGGATGGTGCTACTCCTTATTCATGTCTGTGTAGAGGGATAGCATTTGCCATCTTCAACGGGGATGGGGTGTGGGTGGTGCTACTCCTCATTCATGTCTGTGTAGAGGGATGACATTGGTCATCTTCCATACTGATGGGGTGAGGATGGTGCTAAGCCTCATTCATGTCTGTGTAGAGGGATGACATTTGCCATCTTCAATGTGGATGTGGTGTGCATGGTGCTACTCCTTATTCATGCCTGTGTAGAGGGATGACATTGGCCATCTTCAATGTGGATGGGGTGTGGATGGTGCTACTCCTCAGTCATGTCTGTGTAGAGGGATGACAATGGCCATCTTCAATGTGGATGGGGCATGGATGGTGCTACTCCTCATACATGTCTGTGTAGAGGGATGACATTGGCCATCTTCCATGTGGATGGGGTGTGGATGGTGCTACTCCTCATTCATGTCTGTGTAGAGGGATGACATTGGTCATCTTCAATGTGGATGGGGTGTGGATGATGCCACTCCTCAGTCATGTCTGTGTAGGGGGATGACATTGGCCATCTTCAATGTGGATGGGGTATGGATGGTGTTACTCATCATTCATGTCTGTGTAGAGGGATGACATTCACCATATTCCATGTGGATGGGGTGTGGATGGTTCTACTCATCATTCATGTCTGTGTAGAGGGATGACATTGGCCATCTTCAATGTGGATGGGGTGTGAATGGTGCTACTCCTCAGTCATGTCTGTGTAGAGGGATGACATTGGCCATCTTCAATGTGGATGAGGCGTGGATGGTGCTACTCCTCATGCAAGTCTGTGTAGAGGGATGGCATTGGCCATCTTCCATGTGGATGGGGTGTGGATGGTGCTACTCCTCATTCATGTCTGTGTAGAGGGATTACATTGGTCATCTTCAATGTGGATGGGGTATGGATGGTGCTACTCCTCATTCATGTCTGTGTAGGGGGATGACATTGGTTATCTTCAATGTGGATGGGGCATGGATGGTGCTACTCCTCATTCATGTCTATGTAGACAGATGACATTGGAAATCTTCCATGTGGATGGGGTGTAGATGGTGCTAACCCCATTCATGTCTGTCTAGAGAGATGACATTGCTCGACTTTGGTGGAGGCAGGTCTTACAAGTAATGTATGGCTGAGTCCATACAGCTATGTTGGTGTTCATATAGCTGTTTGTAGTAGGCATGGACACACAGTCATAACCCAGTTGGACACCTCATCAATTTCAAACAGATAATCATGCTTATTGTAGTACCCATGGCTGTGTCAGGGCAATGCAACAACCAGTAGCTGTAGAACTGTCACTGTTGGATGCAGAGTAACTAAGATTGCACCCATGTACAACATGTACAGCTTATTTAACTGACATTTTGCATCCCATGTCTGTTGTTGTGAGGTGCCCAGCTACACCTACTCACACTGACATGTGAAATGGTAATACCTGATCTATATTTCTGTTCTGTGTCAGTATGACACACTGCATTCACACTTTTGTTGTCCAGTCATCCTTCTCAACCCATTAGAGTAGGACATCTGTAGGACACCACACATACATGGGGGGCAATGGGACAAAATTAGTGACACAGTCTTAATATTACTATAACACACTTGAGTAATTCAATAGCACAGTAGCCTTTGCATTGACAGACATACCCTGGAGTATGTCTAACACTAATATGGCAAGAAGAGAGGAGAAAGGCTAGGAGTGTGGTAGTGAAGTTAGGAACTTTTAATGTTGACAGTATGACTGTTATAGGGACAGAGGTTGCTGATATAATGGCCAGAGGAAGGTGGATATATTGCATGTACAAGACAACAGATGGAAGGGGAGTACAGCTAGGTGTATCCGAGGCAGGTCACAATTGTGCTATCAGGGTGTAGATGGGAGGGGAAAGGGGTAGGAGTTATCCTGAAGGAACAGTATGGCAAGGGTGTTTTTAGAGGATGACATGAGTATCTGATAGAGTGATGTTTATGAATCTGGAAATTGATGATGTAATGATAAATGTTGTTACTGCATATGCTAAGCAAGTTGCTTGTGTGATGGCTGAGAAAGAGAAATGCGAAGTCAGTTGGATGACATGGTGATGACTGTACCCAAGGGTGAGAGAGTGGTGATTGCAGCAGATTGCAATGGCCGTGTTGGTGAAGGGAACAGAGGGTTTGAGGAAGGGATGGGTATGTATGGTGTTAAGCAAAGGAATGCAGATGGTGAGATGGTAGTGGATTTTGCAAAAAGATGTACATGGCTGTGGTGAATACATATTATGACAAGAGGGAGGAGCATAGAGTAACATACAAGAGTGGAGGGAGATCTACACAGGTGGAATATATCCAATGTAGGAGGGACAGTTTAAAGTAGATTGGAGACTGTAAAGTGGTGACAGGGGAAAGTGTAGTTAGGCAGCAGAGACTGTTGGTCTGTAAGATGACATTGATGATCATGAAGAGGAGGCATGTGAGGGCAGCACCAAGGGTCAAATGATGGGAACTGGAAAAAGGTGATTGTGAGGTGGAGTTCAGGGAAGAGTTAAGACAGGCACTGGGTGGCAGTGACGATTTACCAAATATCTGAGTAAGTACAGCAGGGCTAGTAAGGGAGACAGCTAGAAAGGTGCTTGGTGTGACATGTAGATGGAGGAAGTACAAAGACACCTGGTGGTGGACTGAGGAAGTACAGGACTGTATACAGAGAAATAGGTTGGGGATGAAGTAGTGGGGTTGTCAGAGAGATGAGGAATGTAGACAGGAGTATAAGGAGATGAGGTGCATGGTAAAGAGAGAGGTGGTAAAGGCTAAGGATGAGGCATATGACGACTTGTATGATAGGTTGGACACTAAGGAAGGATGACAGGACTTGTACTGGTTGGCTAGACAGAGGGACTGAGCTAGGAAAGATGTGTAGCAGGTAAGGGTGATAAAGGATAATGTGTGAAACATCCTCACAAGTGAGAAGAGTGTGTTGAGCAGATGGACAGAGTACTTTGAGAGGCTGATGAATGAACAGAATGAGAGAGAGGGTTGGATGATGTGGGTATGGTGAATCAGGAAGTGAAACAGCTTACCAAGGAGGAAGTAATGATAGCTATGAAGAAGATGAATACTGGAAAGCCTGTTGATCCACATGACATATCTGTGGTAGCATGGATGTGTTTAGGGAAATGGCAGTGGTGTTTTTCACCAGATTTTTTAATGATATCTTGGAAAGTGAGAAGTTGCATGTGGAGTGGAGAGAAAGTGTTTCTGTACTATTTTAAGAATAAAGTTGGTGTGCAGTACTGTAGTAACTACAGAGGGATAACATTAATCAGTCACAGCATGAAGTCATGGGAAACAGTAGTGGAAGCCAGGTTAAGCAGGGCAGTGATGAGTAGTGATCAGCAGTATGTTTTCATGCAAGGTAAGAGCACTACAGATACAATGTTTGCTCTGAGAGTGTTGATGGAGTAGTACAGAGAAAGTCAGGGGTTGCTTTGTGTCTTTCTGAATGTAGAGGAAGCATATGACAGGGTGCCTAGAGGGGAGTTGTGGTATTGTATGAGGAAGTCACGAGTGGCAGAGATATATGTAAGACTGGTACAGGATATGTACAAAGGTGGTGTGACAGTGAGGTCTGTGGCGGGAGTGACAGATGCATTTAAGTTGGAGGTGGGATGACATCAGGTATCAGCTGTGAGCCCTTTCTTATTTGCAATGGTGATGGACAGGTTGACAGACAAGATCATACAAAAGTCCCCATTGACTATAATGTTTGCATATGACATTGTGATCTGACCTGAGAGTAGGGTACAGATTTAGGAGACCCTGTAGAGCTGGAGATATGCTTTAGTGTGGAGAAAAATTAAAGTCAGCAGGATTAAGTCAGAATATCTGTGTGTGAATGAGAGGGAGGGTAGTGGAATGCTGAGGATGCAGGGAGTAGAGTTGGCAAAGGTGGATGTGTATAAATGATTGGGCTCAACATTTCAGACTAATGATAACTGTGGGGGACAGGTGAAGAAGAGAGTACAGGCAAGATGGAGAGGGTGGTGAAGAGTGTCAGTACTGATTTGTGACAAACAAGTACCAGTAAAAGTGAAAGGGAAGGTCTACAACAAGTTAGTGAGACCAGCTATGTTATATGGGTTGGAGACAGTGTAACTGACAAAAAGGCAGGAGTCAGAGTTGGATGTTGCAGAGTTACAGATGTTAGGATTTGCACTGGTTGTGATAAGGGTGGACAGGATTAGCAATGTGTATATGACAGGGTCAGCCCATGTTGGATGACGTTCAGACAAAGCCAGAGAGGCAAGATTACATCAGTTTGGACATGTGCTGCAGAGGGATGCTTGGTATATTGGGAAAAGGATGGTAAGGATGAAGCTGCCAGGTAAGAGGAAAAGAGGAAGGCCTCAGATAAGATTCCTGGATATGGTGAGAGAGGATATGCAGGTGGTTGGTATGACAAACCAGAATGCAGAGGACAGGCAGGAATGGAAACAGATGATCCACTGTGGGGATCACTAATGGGAACAGCCAGGAGAAAAAGCAGGAGATGCTGTAATGTCAGTCTTCACAGATTTGCCAATGATTTGCCAGACATAACACAACTGTATGAGTAAATGACTACAAAAATGAGACACACATATGGTCAGCGTGTATAACACTGAACAGTTTAATGGTATGAACTCAGTATATCACATTCAGTTCAACACACGTGTGCAACCAACAGTACTTTACTGTGCAAATACCATGTATAGGTCTCTGACATTTCTGAGACAACCAAGTATATCATAGTTGTAATCACAAGTACGATTTGGATATGTACAACATCCCAGAAGCTGGCCTAGCATTGTCACAGTCACTATTGTTCAAAACACACTGCAGTAATAGTCATATGTGAACCATCCTTTCCTGGTGTGACTCAGGGGCCTGACCTATGATCTATGTCACTACAGACAGACCCAGATGTTATGGCCATAGGTTCTGATGAGCAATGTAGCAGTACAGCAAGTCTTGTTGAGACATATATGTTACAGTTCCTATTTCCCATTCTTACATACCCCCTATTGTAGCCCATTACATGCTTACTTGTTTGACATACCTGTTTGTTTTATTCAAGTGTAGGTGGTTATGTCCTGCTTGGTATTTATGTTTCTTTTTGCTGTTTCTCTCTCTCTCTCTCTCTCTCTCTCTCTCTCTCTCTCTCTCTCTCAAGGATGTAGGGTGTACATCTGTTTTTCATAGGCAGCAGCTTGGCTTTTGTAGGTAATGCTCATGGGCAGCTGATGGCCTGTGCACCAATTGGTGTCCCCCAATTGATAATTACATGCAGGATATCTGTGTTGTTATTCATATAGCCAATGGCATGGCAACACACTCCTGTCATTGAGTACATCATGTGCGCACTGGCCCTTTTCCTTGCCAGTGAGGAGAACTTCATAGAGGTGTGTGAACAACAGCATCACAGTGGCTATTTGGAAATACCTCTTGCAACCAAAACTGTGGAGACAGGCCAACAGAATGGGGGATAATGTTCCAGACATACAGACATAATGTAAGTATTGCTGTTATACATTTGGATTAATGTTAGTCTAACAGGGTTTGTGTGGACATGTAGTTCCTGTGTGATTTTAACTCTGACAATGTTATGTGTTTGATATAACTCTCATCTGTAGGGCTATCTGCAGAATGGCCAGGATTTGGACTCCTATGTTTGGTGTGTTCCTCAGACATTTTCTGTCTTTGGAAAATCAGTAGCATATTCTGGAGATTGCAGTCAGTAACTGCTAACATCCATTTGTACTTCTAACCTCATACCACTCAGAAAATATGTGTTACAACTAACCCTGTTACAACAGCAACATTATCAGTTTATAAAGGCAATATTCCAAATATGTCCCTGTTTTTTGGGCCTCTGTCCCACAATTATGTCAGGCTTTGTCCAGATGTCATGCAGTAAGAGGTTGATAGGTATAGCATATGATGTTTTAATGCCTACATTCCTGACATTATCCCAGTGATGTATTAGACTGCCAGACATATTATGTGGAAGAGGCCTTATATATGAGGGGAAAGCCTGGACATTCTGTGGGACTCTTTACAGTTGAGAAGTTTATTATTTATTTCTGGTTATTGTTGACAGCCTGTCAGGATTGTGAGGCAGTGTATTGTGTCAATGTTATTTGGCCAGTGTAGGGAGGGGTGTGGTTGTATGTGTTATGGCTCCTTTTCTATCTGCCTGTGTATGCAGCTCCTATTTCTGGTGGTCTACTGGCTGTATATGATTGTAGGGGCAGACTGAGACATGTCCAATACCACAGTCAGGCATCATAGTACACTGTGAATTGGGCCAGTATATGTGAGGGTGGTGTGTGAGTGGCAAACATGTTGAGATGTTTTTGTTCACACAGTCCTTATACTGTACTGTTCTTTTGGCTTAAGGTATATCACTTTGACTGTGGTTGACTTGGTTGTGGGTAAGCACTTTCACACTGGTGTCTGTTTTCAGTGCTGTGACATCCCTGTAGTGCCTGATATATTTGCCAATACATGTGTAATTCACCCTAGCAGATTTGGGTTATTGTTGTGTCAGTCTGACTGTAGTTTGGACAGTGCTTGGTGACATGCTTAGCTTAGTTAGTCAGGGAGAGCAGGCAGCATGTCAGCATAGGAGTACAGAAAGCTGACAAGGAGCCAGCTGGCTGAGATGTGCCAAGCTAGGGGACTGGTGCATGGAAACCTGAGTAAGGCAGGCGTGATTGCAGCTTTTGGTCACAGTTGCATCAGAAAACAGCAACCAGGAGGATGATTAGACTGGCAGTGGAGATGTACCACACTCAGATAATGGACAGCTCAACCTTTCTGCAGAGGACGTAAAAATCCATCTGGAGCTAAAGAGACTTGAGTTGGAAGCCAGGCATTTGGAAATAGAAGCAGCTGAGAGACTGAGGCATCTAGAGAGGGAGGACAATGAGAAACTGCAACATTTTCAGGCTGCGGAAAATGAGAAACTGCTATGCCTGGAAGTTGAGGAAAAGGAAAGGCAGAGGCAGCATGAAAAGGAGATGCTGACTCTTCACCAGAATCATGAAGGTAATGGGGAAGGAAGTAACTGGAGCCCAGAAGCACAAAAGGTCAGTAAATTTCTTCCACAGTTTAAAGAGTGGGGTAATTTTGATAGTTTAATTCATATGTTTGAGAGGGTATGTAAACAGTATGATGCTGATCAAAGGCTCTGGGTATGGTTCCTGACCCCCTTACTCCATGGTAAAGCTGTAATTGTGTTGTCTAAAATGTCTGACTTTGACTGTCTTAATTATACTACTGTTAAGAACTGTTTGTTAGAATTTTTTAAGCTAACACCTGAAATGTATAGGAAAAAAGTTTCTTGAGCATGGACGCAAAGCAGATGAAAGTGTGTGTGAATACATTGCTGAACTGAGCACTTATTTTCATAGGTGGGTGAGTGGATGTCAGGTCACCACTTTTGAAGTGCTGCCAGACCTTTTGGTGAGGGAACAAGCCCTTAGCACTTTTCCTGAGGACATGAGGATATGGTTAACTAATAGACAATGTGCTACTCCAGATGAGTTGGAGAAGAAGGGAGACCTATACCTAGCAAGCAGGGCATCCCTGCACAAGAAAGGGACCCCCAGTACTGCTCATGGGTCTAAAGGAACTCATGGAGGGCAGCCCAGACTGCCCCAACAGAATCCGCAAGTAGCAGGGGAAGCCAGTAGTCCAGGTACATGTCCAGGACCTAGGGTTAAATGTTTTGAATGCAACCAGTGGGGCCATGTGGCATACAGATGTGGATGGATGCAAGGTGGGGAACAAAAGATGAGGGAGCCAGTAAGTTGGAAAGACAAAATGCCAGTAGTAGGTCATCTTGAGACAACAGGGATATCTAACTACCATCCTGCAGATGTCCTGCTAGGGAAGGATTTGGATGAGGCAGTACTATGTGTTAATACAGTTACATGCAGTCAGGCTTTGAGACGAGCATGTGCATTTGGTAGCCTGTGGTAGACCCAGACAGACTACATACTTGCAGCCAGGACTGGTGAGGTGGTTACTTCAGGGAGGGAGCTATTCTGTAGCAGTGAGACTGAATGTGAGCCACAGATGCTTGTGGGTACTGATGTTCTCTTGGACAGAGTGACTGCAAAGGTAGGGGTGAGTAGTAGTACCTAGGCTGACAGTGAGGCACCACTGTCAGAGGATGCCAGACTTCCTTTGGAAGGGGAGCTGGAAAGTGCTTCAAAGAGAGAGTTGAGACAGGCCCAGCTCTCAGACCCTATATTGCAAGGCCTGAGGCCTGAGACCAGTTTTTGAGGGAGTGGGACAAATATTTGTCCTATCTGCTGTTTGCTTACAGAGTGTTTCCTCAGGAATCCACAGGTTTTTCACCCTTTGAGTTGCTGTATGGGCATATGGTGAGGGGACCTCTAGATTTAATTTGTGATGAGTGGGAAGGTGAGTGTGAATATCACAAGGAGTCTGTTGTGGCATATGTCCTAAACCTCAGGGCAACACTCAGGGAACTCATGGGCTTGGCCCAGGAAAACCTGGCAGAAGCCCAGCAGCAGAAAAAAGTCTGGTATGACAAGAATGCTCGAGCTAGAGAATATGCTGTAGGACAGCAGGTAATGGTTCTCATTCCTGTCAGACACAACAAGCTGCAAGCAGCTTGGAAGGGACCATACAAGGTGGTAAGAAAGGTAAGTGATGTTAACTACATGGTAGAACTGCTAGGCAGGAGGCAGAGGCACAAGTTGTACCATGTTAACATGATGAAACCTTACCATGATAGGGAGGCCCTTGTGCTGAGCATTTACAGCAGATTACAGGACGTGTCTGTGGGAGATCTGGTAATTGATCTCCTCAGTGAGGCTCGAATAGACACCTCAGTGGAAGGGGGTAGCAATGTCCCAGCAGCTCTCTCCTACTGGGCAGTGTTACAGGAGTTTGGGGACATGTTCACTGGGAAACCAGGGTGCACCCACCTGGTGCAGTGCCAGGTGTGGATAAAGGACCCCAAAGACCTATTAAGCAGGCCCCTTATAGGGGGCCTGAGAAAGGCAAACAGCCTCTAAGGGAGGAGATACAAGAGATGTTGGAACTAGGGGTAATTCAAGAGTCCAACAGTCCCTGGGCCTCCCCAGTGGTGCTGGTGCCAAAGAAGGATGGCAGCACCAGGTTCTGTATGGAGTACAGGAAATTAAATAGTCACACAGAGTCAGATTCTTACCCCATGCCTAGGACAGATGAGGCTCTAGAGCAGCTGGGTGGGACTAAGTATCTTACAACCATTGATCTTAACAAGGGTTACTGGCAGGTGCCCTTGACTCCCAGTGCTAGAGAGAAGTCCAACTTTGTGACTCCTTTTGGCTTGTTTGAGCTCACAAAGATGCCGTTTGGGATAAAAAATGCCCCAGCAACTTTCCAGAGGCTGGCAGATCACATACTAGTAGGAGCAGGAGGGTTTGCCCTTGCTTATTTGGATGATATTGCCATCTACAGACATTCCTGGCAGGAGCACATTCAACATGTCAGGGAGGTGCTGGGCAGACTACAGAGGGCAGGGTTGACCATTAAGCCCAGCAAATGTCAGGTGGGTATGGCAGAGGTCTCCTAACCTGCCAAAGTAGAAGCCATTCAAGCATGGCCTGCACCTGTTACCAAAAAGCAGGTGAGGGCAGTCTTAGGTACAGCAGGATACTACAGAAAGTTCACCCCCAGTTATAGTACCATAGCTGCTCCCCTCACAGACCTGACAAGGAATAACAGGCCAGATAAGGTAGTGTGGACTCCAGCATGTGTGCAGGAATTCCAGAAGCTTAAAGATGCTTTGGGAGGACCGCCTGTGTTAGCCAGTCCAGATTACAGCAAATAATTTATTGTACAGGTGGGTGCTTTGAACCATGGGGTGGGGTCAGTACTTAGCCAGATTTCTTCAGAGGAAGAAGAGCACCCAGTGGTTTATCTCAGTCATACACTCCAACCCAGGGAGGAATGATATGCATCTGTAGAAAAGGAATGTCTAGCCATAGTGTGGGCACTGCAGAAACTTCAGCCTTATCTGTATGGAAGAAAATTCACTGTAGTGACAGATCACAATTCCCTAACATGGTTAAATAGAGCCAGCCAGCAAAACGCCAAGTTGCTAAGATGGCGCCTAGGGTTGCAAGTATATGATATGTCAGTGCAGCACCACAGTGGGATTAGCAATGCCAATGCAGATGGGCAGGGAATGGAGTAAGGTATACTCAGATAGATCTAACCCTCTCAAGCAATGTTTCTCAAGGGTCACTTGAAAAATTAGCTTGAGTTCTTCAGGGAAGGAGATGTGTGAAGATAGGTGAAGGCTGCCAGCCTAGCCAGATAGAATTTTGTAGATAATTCTGTCATTTGTAAATATTAATGTAAGCCACATGCTTGTCTCTTTGCTAAATGTTGAACTTCAAAGAATGTAACCACATTGCACTCTGCTGGAGGAAAGCTAATAAGTCAAGCATGGTATAATTCTTTGATCTAAAACCCAGAGCTGAGATGTCTGGATGAAGGAATTCTGGCTATTGTTTTGAGACCAGAGTTAATTGCTAGAATTTGCATGTATAATGTATTTTATTGTTCTGGCTTTCTGACCAGCTGCAAGATCAAAAGGGCTATTAATCTCTGAGTTTCTGTTAGCCTGGGAAAACCAAAAAATTGTTAAGAATTATGTAATGTGAAGTAGCATTGTGTTATCAATTTAAAGAGATAGAATCAGAGGACATGGAGCATTTGTCTTGAGAACATCCAACATCACCAGCACTGCCTGTGTTGTATATGTAAATTTATTTTAGAACTGTGTTTTCTCTTAGATATAGCTAGGAAATAGGACAATTAGACTAGTTTGTTTTTCTGTGATGTCAGAACTTTTCTATTGCATTATTTTAAACATGTCTCTGTGATCTCTGAATTCTTGACTAGCACTGTGCAGTAAGAAGCATTGTTTTGTGTTTTTATTATTTATTATTAAATATTTTTAAACCTTCCAACTGTGGCTGCTTTGTGTAGATATAATTTAAGCTGTAGAATACATTGCATGTATATAGTGATACTGGCCAAGCCACTCCAAATAAGCCTTGACTGTTCAGTTGCACTTGCCATTTGGATAATAAAATTGCACAGTATAATAGGGCACCCTTTCATAATGGCCTTTTGGCAGCTGATAAATATTAGTGGGTGGTGGCAATGTTTTCTACCATATACTCTGGGTAAAAGGGGCACAGCTGGAGAACCTGTGCCAGCCTTCCCTAGGAGTGTCTGTGTGGTTGTATATAACTTTTATCTCAAAGTGCGTGTGTACTAGCTACTTGGGCAGGGACACAAAGCCATGGTTGGACAGAGAGGGTGCTTGACATTTTAGCTTGTCCACTTGGCTGAGATCGGGACCCTATAACTGTGACAGTGGGGAGTCTTATTGGGGACATGGAGAGAGAGGGAGAACCCAGCCCCAGACTGACTGTGATCTCTGTGTGCTCTTAAGGTAAATTGTACTTTACTGTTTGTGTATTTATTATCCTTCCCCTATGTGGATGCCCCTCACTGGTGTTAGTGGAGAGGCTTGAGGCTCCTTGACTGCTGGGCCAGTGCACGGGTGTCACAGATGTTATGTCTAGATATTTATAACAGATATTGGCAAGAAATAGTGTTGCCTGGCCCACAAAAGTGTTGTGTATTTCTGACACATCAGTGGGCTGATGTGAGGATTTCAGTCACTAACTACTGTTAAGTAATTGGGTATTGAACTTGTGCTATTTCAGTCAATATATTTTAGGACAGACATGAGGGTGTTACTGCAGCAACTGTGTCAGCTTATCTACTCCAGTATTTTAGATATATCCCTATTTCCATGGCTTTCTCCCCTCACATTGTCAGGCCTGGCCCAGGTTCATTTCACTAAGGGGTTCTGAGCCTACCTCGAGACTGTCTGGATTGTTGCAGTATGTCCAGGTTTATTGCTCATATTTCTGGTCTGTTCTACAGATGCATTATTTTCATATCCCTGGCAAATCACTGTGATGATCTGAGGACTTCTGACAGTAAATGTCATTCATTTCAGTTTCAGAATTCTCATCCTTCAGAACAGGTATGCTGACACAAACCCTGTATAAGAGAGATATTTGAAATATGTCCATAGTTTTGTACCATTTTCTCTGCATTTGGACAGCCTTGGGCCAGATTTCATGCAATAAGGGGTTGGTAGGTATTGTTCTGAGGTATGACTCCACTACATGTTATGAGTATATATATATATATATATATATATATATATATATATATATATATATATATATATATATATATATGTTTGTTTTTCTATAGATGTATAGTTTCTTTATATATATATATATATATATATATATATATATATATATATATATATATATTTTTTTTTTTTAATATGCATATCACTATTTATATTATGTATATATTTGTCCATAAGTATGCATCTCCATATATATATATATGTATATATCTATATCTATCTATCTATATATATATATATATATATATATATATATATATATATACATGTGTATATGTATAAATATGACACCTGACTGATTATAAGGAGACTTTTCCCTACTGTTGATTGAGCATATGTTGGAAAAAGCATTGACAGTCCCTGCAGCTCAAGTGGTGTAGTGGTACATTGCTCAGACTATGGTGTATAGGGCCCTGAGTTCAAGTCCTGGAGGGCTGATAATTCTGATAGTCTTACAACTGCTTACTCACACTTACACCCACACTAATTCTTTAAAAGAAAAGAGAAAGGGGTGATAAATTGGTGGAAAAGGGGCACGCAGAGGAAAGAACAATAAGAACGATAGCCACAGATGTGCAGGCCGGGTGTATGGAAGGTCCATAGCTTTCCATTTCTTATACAGCAACAGCTGTGCATTTGTACAGAATCTGGAGGTGACTTTGGACACTCAAACCCCAGAGAGAGGGGTGAGTTCAACATAACTGTGTTGTTCAACCTGCTAAGCCTAGCTGAGCATTGCTAACCATTGCTCACAGTTCATTCTCATAATATATTACACTAATGACTTCATTTAGTAAGTGTATATGATTTCCATTACATGACATGGCTATATGTGCTTTCATTACATAGCAAGGGGTGTAACTATACTGTATGGGACACATGTATACATGGGTGTTTTCACATGCTATATGCACTCACACATCCATTTTACACCAGGTACACTACCCTGGGTGACAAAAATATCTTACAACATATTTTAATATGAACATGGCACTTTTGACACTGCTTTCCCATGTAAATTTGGATTGCCTGTTGTATTACTCGAACCGTGTATGCCTGCATGCAAAGCTGGAACTCTGACCACTACACTATCTTGGTTTTGGTCTGACCACTACACTATCTTGATTTGGGGATTTGAGCTGTATATTTTTTATTTATTGCCTATCAGATCTTATTATTATATTACTATATTAAATGGAGAGTATTGAGGTTTTCAGCCATGTCATTGAGGACTGCTGTCAAGATATAATGGCATAAATTTCAGTTGCAGACTTGTATCCTTCTGAACATTGATGGTAATGCATAACCTGTTTTCTATCTATCAACTTTCTGTCTGTCCTCTGTGCAGATGGGATGACACCAGTGCTTAGGCTGTGGTTGACTAAGCTGCAGAATGGGTCTGAGAGCCCATGCCTGTATTCATGCTGGATGCAGCCAGGACTGGTATCAGGCCTATGGAGACCTGTATGTGTTACCTTTGAGAGGGCATTACAGACCTGCTTCCTGATCATGAGGGGAGGGGGTCAGGTGCTTTACATGCACATGTGTACCTATGGTGGGATAGAGGGGTGATGTTTACACTTAATCTGTCTGAAGTCGGTTGCCTATATGAATGGCATATGTGTATGTGGTGTAATTGACCACCACTACAGAGCAGATATGTGCGTTGCCTCTGGAACTGCAGACACACATCTGGAAGGCCTAGTGATTGGCCTTGGTGGATGTCTCCAGTTTGCACTCAAAGACAGCCTTAGGGTACATCACCTGTGACCTTATTTGTTTGTGCAATACAAGGTGACATGTTTTCCAATGAGGCACCTGTTTCTTCTTGGCCCATCCTGTGATTATTTCCACCTATGGTGGTAGTTGTGTATTGCTGCTGTCCACCACAAGCATTCAGCCTACCTTGAGGGCATTGATGTCCTGTCGAGTATTGCTGAGGCCATAACGCTATATAGGTGCCCAGATAGTATTGTGGTGTGGGCCTGGACACTGCTGCTAGTGCCAACATATGGGACACCCTTCATGTGGGCCTTGCCCATTTTCCTTGCCTGTGTGGGGGACATTATGGAGGTGTGGGGGCTACAGCTTCACAGACAGTAGGTGGAAATACCTCACAGGACAGGACATGTGGAGACAGCCCAACAACTTGAGGGTCAGAGCTCCTGACTTGGGTACAGATTGTATGTCATTAGTGCTTTTATACACATGGAGGGTTGCTAGATTGACAGGGTTCATCTGGACATGCATTTACTTGGTGACTTGACATCTGTCAGTGATATGCCTCTGACATACCTCTCAACTGGCATGTTGTCCAGATACTGGCCAGATGTTTGCCTGTTATGCTTATGTTGTTCATCAAACAATATCTGCTTTTATGTGGTTTTTAGGATAATATGAGGATTGTAGTCAGTAAGTGTTGACATCTATTGGTGTTCCAGACATCATATCCATCAGGGATGTTATGTTACGACAACACATGTAACACCAGCTACTGTTTCAGTTTGTAACACCATTATGTGTGATATGTCCCTCTTTCCAGCCCCTGCCCCATAAGTAAGTCATGCATTGTCCAAATTTCCTGCACTATGAGGTGCAGAGGTATGGTATATCATTAATTACCAACTGCATCCAGTTATCATGCCAATGACCTGACAGACTCCTGGCCATGGTATGCAGCAGTGGTCAGGATTATGGCTTCACACCCTGGTAATTCTGTGGAAA
Source organism: Protopterus annectens (assembly GCF_019279795.1). Taxonomy (NCBI): domain Eukaryota; kingdom Metazoa; phylum Chordata; order Ceratodontiformes; family Protopteridae; genus Protopterus; species Protopterus annectens. The sequence continues at coordinate 757,319,122 of NC_056736.1, forward strand.
TCTGTACATATGACAGTTATGTCTCTCTGGCCATTGTGAACAGACTGCCAAGATTGTGCAGCAGTGTTGTGTGTAGATGTTTGTTGGGCTGGGTAGGGAGAGTAGCAGGTGTGAGTGTCATACATCCTTTACCTATCTGACTCTGCATGCTGCTACAGCTGCTGGTGGTCTATCAGGTCTGTATGCTTGTAGGGGCTGACCGTGAATGTCCTGTAACACCTCAAGATTCCCAGTACACTGTGAATTGGGCCAATATATGCTGGTGTAGTGTGTGACTGGCAATCAGGTTATGTTTGTTCAGACAGTCGTTCTACTCTAGAGTTCATTTCAGGTACTGGTATGTTGCTGTGACTGTGGTGCAAATGTTTTTGGGTGGACATTTTTGCACCACTCTCTGCTTTTCACTACAGTTCCAAACCCTGTAGTGCATGCTATATTTGAATATACATGGGTAATTGCCTAGAGGTGATGTGGGGGAGTGTTTTGTTGGTCTTACTACACTTCATAAGGTGCTTGGTGACATGTTTGGCAGCTGTCAGGGATCTCCTTTCTGTTACATGACTGCGGTCATACCTCTACACTGTCCAGAGGCCTAGACACTGTCCAGATGCGTGGCTCATATATTTGGTCTGTTCCCCAGACAGTTGTTACCCTTGGCTAATCAGTAGGATATTCTGAGGAATGCAGTCAGTAAATGCTAATATCCGTTGGTGTTACTGACTTCATATCCCTCAGAATAGATATGTTACAACAAAGTCAGTAACACCAACAACTGTCTACATTTATAGCAGCAATATGTCCAATATACCCCTGTGTTTGGGCCTCTGTCCCTTAATTATGTTAGGCTTTGTCTAGATGTCATGCACTAAGAGGTTCAGAATTATGTAGTATCATTATTTACTGCATTCATTCCTGCAACCATCCCAGTGATTTCATAGACCCCCAGACATGTAACAAGGAAGCGGACATAGCTATGAGTCCTGTGCCTATACATTCTGTGGGACACTGTACATTTGAGAGGTCTGTGTATGTTCTGCCCATTGTTAAAAGACTGTCAGGACTGTGTAGCAGTGTAGTGTGTACATGTTATCTGGGCTGTGTAGGGAGGGGGTACATGTGAGTGTCATTGGCCCTTTCTATTTGACTGTGCATGCTGCTCCAGTTTCTGGTACCCTATCGCCTGCATATGTATGTATGGGCAGACTGTGATGTGTCCCTTAACACCTCAAGATTCCCACTACACTGTGACTTGGGCAGTATATGTAGGGGCAATGTGTAAGTGGCAAAAGGGATTTTGCTGCTCATACAGTCATTATACTGTCATGTTCAGTTTGCTTACTGGTATGTCACTGTGACTGTGGTGCAATTGTTTGGGGGTATGCACTTTCACATCAGTGTCTGTTTTCCACTAGTGTTACATCCCTGCAGTGCCTGTTATATTTGCTAATGCATGTGTACAGCCCCAGAGCTGTACTTGGGTAGTGTTATGTCAGTCTGATTGTGATTTGGACATTGCTCGGTAGCGTTTTCATTTCTCCAAGTCTTTTGCGTTTCCAATACCATGATGGGAATGGAACCCATTCCTAAGTCAGAGTACAATTAAAGTTCATGAAATTAGAATTATTTCCCTCTTTCACGTCAGCCAGTAGTGCTCTTTGCTGCACCCACAATGTGCTCAGTAATGACTCCTTCTGCAATTTGTATGGGGTTACATGGATTGGTAACATATCTAAATACAATTGTAAATTATTTCTTATAAGACCCGTTGCTCCTACTACTATTGGAACTGTCTGGGTATCTTTCTTCCACATGGCTCTCTTTTCTGCCTGCAGATCCTGGTATTTTATGACTTTGTGTCTCTCTGTATGTAAGACACATTGTAGTCAATGGGCGTGGTGATTTCAGTGATCAGTGCTATTTTTGTCCTCTTTTCTTGGACCACTATATCCCGTTTTCTAGCATCTATCTTTTGAACTGTTAGCATTGGGTGATCCCATGTGATATAAACCTCATCATTTTCTATGATACTTTGTGTCTCATGTTTCCAGTGTTTTTCAGCCACTTCAGTACCGTGATGTTTGCACAATCCCCAGTGCAACAGTCTCACCACATTATTATGCCTTTCAGTATGCAGTCCTTCTGCCATTAGTGTGTCACAGCCAGCAACGAGGTGTGTAACTTTTTCTAATTCAGTTCCACAAAACCTACATTTGTCAGCTTCTCCCACATGTTCATTGGACTTTGTTAACCAGCATGTATGTAGCCCACTATCTTGGGCTGCCAATATCAGTCTTTCATTTCTTGGTTTGAACTTGCCTTTCCTCAACCATTCCTGCACTCATTCTTGATCAACATGAGGATCTTCCAGAAGTTTTATATACTTGCAACTATATTTATGTATATTCCACATTTCTTGCCTTCTCATCTGGTCCTTCATCTTATATTCTTTCTTTTATTTTTTGGCATATTCAGTTGCTGCCTGATTTTTATCCACTTCTGGTTTGATTTCCATTCCTGCTTGATGTCGATATGCTTCTGCTAGATTAAGCAAAGACATCATCTTAGATTTATTCTCTTCATGCTTCAAAACTATCACTATACTTGGATCTTGTGAGGTCAGTAGATATGTGTGGCGTCCCACGATTGCTGATCTATACTTGTAAGCAATTTCAAGGTCAATCCCTCCTTCGGAACAGGGAATATATAATCTTGGTATATACTGATTTTCAAAAAATCATATGGTGAGCATGAATTATCCTTCTTGTTTTAATATCAAATCTATCCAACATTTTTGGGGCCAGTCAATTACTCCAAAACTGTAAGGAAATTGATTTATAGCTTGGATCTTGTTCCTAGATGTCAGCGCCATTCTCAGGATTGATTTAAGCCTTTTAAAGTATTCCTTACTGAGTTTTATTCACATTTGTTCATGTTTTGTTGATGATCCTTCATCAATTTCCACGTATTTATAAACTCCCTCTTGCTCAAGTTCTTTTATATCACATTCTTGTCCCAAACTGATGTTTTCCTGGTGCTGCAGCTTTCCTTTTTTAAAGGTTGCTTTTGCACATTTATCAAGACCAAATGGCATTCCAATATCATCTGAAAAAGTTTTGACAACCTGCAGCTGTGCTTTCAGTTCCTCATCTGATGAGCTATACAGTTTTAAATCATCAACAAAGAGAAGATGAGAAGTCATCAGACTGTTGTTTTCTAGGAGCCAAATTGTAGCCATGGTCTAAGCTGTTAAGTAAACAGCTTACTGGATTAATGGCAAGGCAGAAGAGCAATGGTGACAGATAGTTACTCTGGAATATTTCCTTTTGAATATTTACCCCTGGGATAATAATCTGTCCTTTATCATGGCTTAATTGCAAAGTGGTTGGGCATTGTTTCATGGTTACTGTAATGTAGTCAGTGTAGGGTGTATCTTATATTTTTTAAGCACTCTTATCTATGAATGTGGAATACTATCAAATGCTTTTTTATAGTCATTCCATGCCATACTTAGATCTTCCCCTTTTTACAGTTCTCCACTGTAACTTTATTTAACAGCAAATGATCCTTTTTTCCATATGACTTCCTTTTATTGCCTTTTGTTCTACTGTCATAATTGAGTTTTCTTCTAAGTGACTATAAACTCTGTCGGCATCAATTCCCGTGTATAGTTTATACATCGTTGGAAGTTATTGGTCTATACTTTTTAATGTAGCTTGCAAGTACACTCTTAATTAAGAGCATTGTTTTTCCTGTTGTTAGCCAGGTTGGTGCCTGTTTGGGGTGTGCATACAAATAGTTCTTACTCATGGCTAAATCCTCATGCAAAGATGTTAATACTTTCAGCCAAAAGTTAGGTACTGCATCTGGGCCTGGGGTTTTCCAATTTGAGGCTTTTCTTAACTTTGCTTCAATCTCTCTGGCTGTTACTTCATACCATTTCATATACTGTACCTTTAACCCTCTTATTCTTTTTTTTTACTTTTTCTGTCCATTTAGCATCTTTCTTATGTTCCACAGGATCTTCATAGCTACTTCTCTAGAATGTATCTATTTTTTCTTTTTTGGTGGTCTTTCAATTCCCTTTACCTTATTTCCCAATTCTCTATAAAATATGTTGGGATCATCAATAAATTGCTTATTTTGTACTTTTCCTTTATATTTATCTTCATATCTTGTAAGTCTTTCCGCCTGTGCTGAAATGTTTAGTTTATTTGTGATCGTACATGATAGATCCTTGTGTGTTCTAATACTATGCATTGTTTTTATCACATCTATCTTTCTTAGTATTTTTGTTGATCTGTTCCCTCTTCTATAATCTTCTAACAGTGATACTTCTTGTCTTAGATGCTTTATAGTTTTCTTCATTCGATATTTCCATGATGGTATTTACTTTCACCCCTCCCCTTTTCCCTCACTACGCAGTGTTCCTGTGGTAGAACTTTATCAGTTATTAATTTAGCAGCACAGTAATATATTCTGTTTACTTCTGTTATATCACATGGATCTTTACAGACCGTCCTAATTACTGTGTTCATTTGTTTTATCAAACTTCTGACTTTTGGGGTTTTAACAGACCTATTAACCTTCTGCAGTCTGGCAGCCATGGTGGTGCAGCAGTTAGCATTGTAACCTCACAGCAAGAGATTCTCTGGTTTGATCCCCAGCTGGGGTGCCTGCTGTGTGGAGTCTGCATGTCCTCCCTGTGGTCACATGGGTTTCCTCTGGGTACTCCAGTTTTCTTCCACACCCCAAAGACATACTGTAGGTGGATTAGACACTCTAAATTGGCCGTAGGTTTGAGTGTGTGCATGTGTGTGCCTTCTCTGGAAGGTTGGGTGCTGGGCTGGCAACTCGACACTGTAAAACTCCACTGCCAATCATGAGCAGACAGATGTTTCACTGTGGCGACTCCTAACCGGGAAAAGCCAAAAGAAGAAGAAGATTAACCTTCTGCAGTCTATTTCTTTCATTGATATTCATATATCTGTCTATGTCTATTAAATCAAGCAACTCTTCTCTTAGCTCAAACTGAGGGCACATCCCTTATTTTCCGTTTCCTGTGGGCATTGTATAGAAGATTCTATAGCATCTTCCTGTGGCACATTCTCTTCAGTTTCATCCTGTGCCATCCATTGCTCTGTCATATGGGAACTCACTGGTCTATCACTCCTCAACATTGACTGCATCAGAGTTTCCACAGTTTCCTGTTCCTTTCCTTGCTGTATCGATTCAAGTGAACATTTATACTGGTTTCCTGTGGAGGGTGCCAAAATATCTTGATATGGCACCTGACCTGTTGCTTCCTGTTCCACTTATTTCCCCCTTAATGTGGATATCCATTACTCCATCCTGTTGTGGTGCTTTCTGCATTCGATTTTTTACACTAAATCCTTCTCTTTGCAGGTACCCATAACCTCACTTTCTATTTCTTTGACTTCTCCATTACTGATCTCCTTTTCTACTTTTCCGATTAATCTCCTTAGTTTTGTGTTGTAAAGTTTTCCATGTCCAGATTCCTTTGCCTGTATTTCTCTTCAAATATCTTTGGTGGTGCTCTTTTTGTATTGGTTAGTTTTGCTTTCTCTTTGCATAAATATTACACCATATTAAATCTCTTTTTCTTTCCCATGTTCATATTTCTTCTTCACGTCTCCTGGTCTTCTTGCTTTTCCTTATTCTGGGGACTCACTCCATCATGCTGTGATGTAGTCTGTGTTAGACCCTCTACATTAAATCCTTCACTTCGCAGGCACTCCATAACTTCAACTTCTGTTTCTTTAAGTAATCTTAACTTCCGCTTTACTAATCTTCTTTTTCACATTACATCTTTGTGCTATTAATCTTTTTATTGTTGAATTTTCCATATCTGAATGCTTTTGCCTGTATTTCTCTTCGAATATTTTTGAAACTGCCTTCTCTATATTACTTAACTTGGCTTTCTCATTTGCATAAATATTGCACCATATCAAATTTCTCTTCCTTTCCCATGTCCATATTTCTTTATGTTTTGTTGTTTATATTTTTGCACTTCCTCAGATGTTTCTTTTTCCAAACAGATTAAAGTTTCTTGATCTATATACTGTTTTTCAAAAATCTGTGGTATTAATGAACGCAAATTTTTATTTGAAGCTTCTGACAGTTTTTCTTATGGAAGTATTTTTCTTTCCTCTAATTTCTCTCTTAATCATTTTGTATATCTTGTGTCTGGATACATAATAGTAACAATACATAATTTCTTTCTTATCCTTAATAGTCCACTCTATCGTCTTCACAGCTCTTCTTTGGCCAATCAATTTTTGTGATTTTTGTAGACTGCTACTTCCTTCTGCAACAGGGGGGCCATCTTCCCCCTGAGCTGGCCCCATTGCAGGAATGTTTCTGTATTTTGAGGATTCTACACTGTCATTTTTTTCCAGTCCTGGCACCAGTGCGCCTACCAGGATTGGGCACTTTTTTATCCTAGGTCTTGTGCACCCAGCTATCTTTTTTTGTTTTTGACTTACTTCTGTCCATAATATATGCTATATAAATACAGTCTATATATCAGTGTCACCTTGGTGAGATTTTTGTGAAAAACAGGGTCCACCTCACAAAGGTACTTACCAAGACTTGAGGAAGACTTCAATTTCAGCACTACTGCTCTCCTTTGCTTGCTGACTTTTCATCTCTCCATTAGGACCTTGGTAGCTCAGTGTAGTTTCCCTAATGTTGTGTTATGTCCACATATTCGTAGGATTTCCAGTTTTCTGGCTGATATCTTTGGTCTGGTCCCCATAACTGTTGTGCATTCCTGACACATCAGTGGGATGATGTGGGGATTGAGGTCACTAACTAATGAGAAGCAATTGAGTCCTGGAATTGTGATATTTCAGTCGATATATGTTAGGACATACAGTGTTGCTACATCAACTTTCTCAGCTTATCTACTGATGTATTTTAGATATGTCCCTATTTTCAGGCCGTTGTCCCCCCCCCCATTTTGTCAGGCTTGGCCCGAATAAATTGCACTAAGGGGTTATGAGCATACATATCCACTGCCAGGATTTTCACAGAATATCCAGATGTATGGCTCATACTTTTGCTCTGTTCCACAGTTTATTTGTATTTGTCTGGTAAATCACAGTGATTATCCAAGGATTTATGTCAGTAAATAATGAAATAACATTTCAGTTTACATCCTCATATCCTTCAGTAATTGTCTGCTGAAATGCACCCTGTTGCTGTAGCAAATGTCTTTATTTGTAACAGCAATATTTGAAATATGTCCCTATATGTGGCCCATCCCCCCCCTTTTACAGCCTTTGTAACAGGTTCCTTGCACTAACAGGTTGGGAGGGATGGTTCTGAGGTATAACTGCACTGCATGTTCTATACATACATTATATATATATATATATATATATATATATATATATATATATATATATATATATATATATATATAGATATATATACATATTATTACCTTCCTTTATATTTTTATATATGCATATCTATATTATGACTCTACATTTTCATATATATGCTTCATCAGACATGTATATATGTGTGTGTGTGTGTCTATATACAACACATGAATGATTCCACAAAGCTTTCTCCCTTATGTTGTATGCCTGTATTGCATGATGTATTTTAAAATGCAACATTAATTCCTACAGCTCAGCTGGTGTAGTGGTACATTTCTCTGACTTTAGTGTTCAGAGGTATGGGTTTGTCACTTTGGACTGCTGTTTTTTTTCTTCATTAATGTTAAATGACCAGAATGCATGATATGTTTGTTAAAGCATTGCAAATTTGCACAACTCAGATGGTGTAGTGGTATTTTGCTGTGAATATAAAGGACAGCATCCCAGGTTCAAGACTTGAGAGGGCTGACTATTTTGTTGCTGGGCAGAACAAGGTCTGATGGATACAGAGTGATTAAGGCACATTTAACCATATTATACTTATATTTTATATTATAAAATAATATTTATATACACATTATAATTTTACATTTCCCTTCCATGACATCCCCCTATGTGCTTTCATTAACTTATATTCTTGTGTGACTATACTGTATGGGGCACTTGTGTTTATATGGGGGTTTCACATTTTTTCTACACTGGCATCTCACTTTTGGAACTGCTACACTACCCTGGTTGACAAAAAAAGTTGCTACATAATTGAGGTTTACTAAAATAATTTTAACACTACTTTCACATAGGAAAATAATCTTACAACTCAAACCGTGAACACCTGCATGTAAAGCTGTGAGTCTGACTACTACACTACCTTAACTTGGAAACTTTACCTGTCCAATTGCATTTAGCTCCTATGGGATGTTTAAGCTATGCTAAGCAGATGACCATAATGTGCACACTCACTTAGCTACACTTAAACATTCCTTAGGCTAGTGAAAAAAAAGTTATATTTTTTTTATATTATTAGGTTATATGGGTGTGTATTGTGGTGTTCTGACAACTACTTTGGACTGCAATTGTGAAATACTGGCATTGATTTGGCTTTCAGGCTTATATCCTTCAGGGACTCCTGCTAATACATATCTTGTTATCTATCAAATTTCTAAGTGTGTGAGAGCAATTTTTCAGGAGTGTCCCTACTGCAGTATTTATTCCCTCCATCATTTGTGCTTTTGTTAACATGCACTGCTGTATGGTGATATTGGTATACATTTGCTTTCAGAATTCTACCTTTACATAATTCATGGTAATGCATGACCTGTTCTCTATCAACTTTCTATGTTTGTGGGCTTATGTTTGTGCTTTTTTACTTTTGGGGGATTTATCCCAGTTATGTGTGCATTTGCACATATTTCCTGCTTTAGCAGGTTACAAAAGTGTCATACAGCACTTTAGCAATGTGTGGGGTGTGCCACAGAACCTGTAACACACAGCCCTGCATTGCTTTCTTATTGCCATTTTTATTTCAGTGTCCAAGGACACTGAAATGATCATTTTTTTTCATTTAAGTGTCCACGGACACTGAAATACTGGCATAGTATTAGAGTAAAGCTCTAATATTATGCCAGTTTGTAAACAGCAAAGATGTGGTAAAAGTGCCCAAAACGTAACTAGTAATCCAAAATTAGGCACCAGAGACCAGCAGTTGCAACACACAAGTGATTTAATGTTCAAACACAGGAAAAGGAACACACATCCACAAATAACATAAACGCTGATAAAAACACTTCCCCTTACATTTTCATCTCATAGAACTTCATCAGATGGGCAAAAACATCATAGTTACCTAGTTGAATAACTTTTCCTGTTTGAATAGACCAATGAAATCAGTGATTCAATTAGTTATAGGGTTGCCACCTTTTCAAATGCCCAAAGTGGGACATTTTTGGTACAAACATCACATTTTGCAGGGCAAAACATATCCATGGCCAGTACAAAGGACAGAACTTCACTGTTTTGCCTAAATAAAAGCTTATTCTTGTAGCATTTTAGTTGCTTATTCTGTTTCTTATAACATTTAGGTGTTTCAGATGCAGAATAACTGTTTTATGCAACTATTACATAAAATATAGGAAATATTTTTGTCCTAAAATCTCAGGACATTTGTTATTTTTTCAATTTTTTTGCAGGACACAACTGCCCAAAGAGGGACTGTCCCTCGCAAAGTGGGACAGGTGGTAACCCTAATTAGTTACCAAGATATAGAAAGAGCGGATTATAAACCGCATGTGACAGTCTTACTAGTGTAGCACCATCTGGTGGACAAATAATAAAACACATGAAAATGTATATAAAATCAAGAATTCACTTAAATAAATAAACCAGGATAAAATAACATGAATATATGCAACAAAATGTAAATATATCACAATTTTGCAGATCTGAGCTTGAGTACAGATTTTAAAGACACCATATCATTAAGTCCTGAATTGCTGCACGCATCCAAGACTAGGGTTGCCACCTTTTCAAATGGCCAAAGTGGAATATTTTTGGTACAAACATCAGATTTTACAGGCTGACACATACCCACGGTCAGTACAAAGGATAGAACTTAACTTTTTTGCCTAAATAAAAGCTTATTCTTGTAACATTTTAGTTGCTTATTCTGTTTCTTATAACATTTAGGTATTTTAGTTACAGAATAACTGTTTTATGCAAATATTACATAAAATATAGGAAATAATTTTATCCTAAAATCTCAGGACATTTGCCATTTTTACAATTTTTTTGTCAGGGCACAACTGCCCAAAGACAGACTGTCCCTCGCAAACTGAGACAGGTGGTAACTCTATCCCGGACTAATTGCCAATATAGTTCCCTGTATTCGAGTCTGGTCTCACATGGCCAACCCCTGGGGTCTATAGTGACCACCTCTATCATACAAAATTGATACTCTGCTTTTGGGCATGCCTGAAGATGTTTGTACAGGGCGTTATTATCATTTTTCTTCCTTAAATCATAAAGGTGTTCATACATTCTTTGTTTTAACCTCCTTTCCATCTTACCCACATAGAAGGAGTCACATGCCCCACACAAAACAATATATACCACACCTGTGGTATTACAATTTGCATACCCTCTAGTAGTTATATATTTGTTTCTTTGTTTCTACATTTTAAATATAACATGTCCCCAGTCCGTATGTACTTACACTGGGTACAGCTTCCACATTTGTGTACCTTTTGTGTTACTAATGAGAGATCTGAAATTGTTATAATGGGAACCTCCTTCCAAAATATATTTGATATTTCGTCCTTTTTTGTGCACACATTTAAGTGGCTTGTCAAATATACAATTTAAATCTGATAAGGCTGCAAATTTTTTCCACTCCTTTTCTATAACTTGTTTGACCAAATTTGTTTCACCATCATATGTGATAGTCAAAGCAGAATGGTAAGACGCCCCTTCTATCTTCGTACCTAGCCTTGCATAATCAGATGGGTGATTTTTACCCAAAATAGGGCAAACCTAGGCTTGCTACCATCCATGACCTCTGTTAATACATCATTCAAAAGTGTTGGAGGGTGGCTTTGAACATTTCTACTATAAAATCATATTCTCTTTTAAAATCCTGGTCATCAGATGTCATTCTGCTAGCCCGGACCAGTTGACCTTTTATTACCCCTCTTTTTTAGTGTGGGGAGTGGGCACTCACATAGTGAAGATAAGAATTCGAGAATGTCTGCTTTCTATGTATTTTAGATTTGAAACCATTGTCCACCCTTTGAATGTTAACATCAAGGTAATTTAACTCAATATTATTAAGCTATGTAAATTTTAGGAACTTAGTAGTCTTAGAAATGTATTCAAGGAATTCGAAAAAATGATTATCAGTACCAGTCCAAAAAATACAGATGTCATCTAAAAAACACCCATACAGCTTCCAATATTGCTTAAATTCAGAGGTGAACACATATCTGTTTTCCCAATATAGGAGAATAATATTGGTGTAGGTAGGGGCACAGTGTGCCCCCATTGCCATGCCCTTCAATTGTTTATAGTATTCTCCCTGAAAGAAAATAAAATTATTCTTAAGGACTAGGTCCATTAAAATTAGACAAGTGCGAAATATACTCTTTCTGTATTTTGGTAACTAATTGAATCACTGATTTCATTGGTCTATTCAAACAGGAAAAGCTATTTAACTAGGTAACTATGGTGTTTTTGCTCATCTGATGAAGTTCTGTGAGACAAAAACATAAGGGGAAGTGTTTTTATCAGCGTTATGTTATTTGTGGATGTGTGCTCCTTTTGCTGTGTTTGAACATTAAATCACTTATGTGTTGGAACTGTTGGTCTCTGGTGCCTAATTTTGGATTATGCCAGTTTGGCTTGCACTTTCTGAGTGCAGGGGGTGTGTTTAGTGTCTGTGCACTACTTGGACATGGCCCCTGCACTAGTTCACGGTTTGTGTCCGGATAGATTAAACAGCAGCGTGCCTTCATGCATATGCAAGGTGTGCTACTGTTCTACATGGGAACAAACCACTCCGTGCAAGAATAGGCTTATTCTTGCACGGAGCTTCGTGAATCCAGGGGAGTATATTTAGATAATACAAATAAAACTTGTAAAAAATAAATAAAGCATGAAGACCAGCTCTATATGAAAGTGTAGTCTGTTCCTGTGAGCTGGTGTCCGTGCTTTATTTATTTTTTACATATTTAGATAAGACATTTTTAAGCCATTATACTTGTTATTTACAAGTTTTTAAATGATTTTGTAAATGCTATGTATTTATATGTGATTTAGTAGTAGGCCACTAGAGGGTAGCATTGTTCATATTTCTTACACACATCAAACAAATTATTGTTCGTATTTATTTTTTTAATTTTTTAAAAAGATTTTTTACATATTCTTTTCATACACAGTTTATATATTTATAGGTTTTATAGGTAGGGTACAATAGGAATATATTAATTATAATATGTTTTTGGAAGGCTTTATTGTGTAATAATTATTTTTAATTTATTCAACTGAGATTGAATGGCAATTACTTATTTAGAATGTTATAAACTGAAGTTAAAATTTAGGGTGTAGTTTATCTGATGAAGGCTGGTTGATATGGATGAACAACGTGGTGAATAAGTGATGTTTTGTTTTTCTGTAATAAAGTTCATTATTGTTTATATTTGCCAGAGTTCCGTTGTGGCTACTTCTGTTGTACCCCTCAGTACCTTTTTGGAGTTATTTATAGAGAAAAGTAACGTAACAGCAATTTCACATCATCAACACAATAGAAAGTGTTGTAACAAAGGAGCAATCACATTTTCTGATGGTCTAGCAGCATGCCATGCAGTAAGAAATGTTTATGGAATCACTCATTTGCCATTAAGCTGTATATTGTGACGCAGACAATTCCAGTATTAAAGTCACATCTGGATAAAGACACGCCGTATAGAGCATGTGACATGTTGCTGGCTGGATGCCATGAAGGCTGCAGAGTATCTGGAGCCTGCTACTTGCACAGACCTACAACAGCTGTGTATTTTAATAAAGTGCCTGAAACTGGTAGAAAAAGGTTCTGGAATATGCTGGACAAGGAAAAAGAGAAAGAGATGTCAGAGAATAAGGCAAAGAGGATGCAGAGCAGGTATCCATTGAAAGTTAAAAGTAAACCCTTACAGACTTGTAGTACCAACTATACTGCTGGCTAATGTGAGATCACTGGATAGCAAGATGGAGTACTAGAGTCTGGAACGTGTTTATTTTTGATTACTGAGATGTGGCTGCATGACACAATAAATGACAGTGCAGGAAAAGTACAGTTTTGTACCTACCATAAATGTAGATGTTCGAGGATTCCATTGCTGCAGTCCTGACTATTGGGTATAGTCCGCGTCCAGTCGGCCCGAATACCAGAGTATAAGGCTGATGTCGGTCATGGCGCCTTAGACTGACGTCAGTACGTCAGGGTACTAATGCGCATGACCGACGTCATATCCTCAGTCTTTTCTTGCCCCAGATGTCAGAAGACCCTAAAAATAAAGAAGGCCCAAAATACCTGCACCAAAAACATGTACAATATATATACAAAAATATATACAAAAACATAAGCATGTAAACTCACCTACACAACCACCCCTAAACACAGAGGGGGAAGGAGGGAGGGTAAATTGGACTGCAGCAATGGAATCCTCGAACATCTACATTTATGGTAGGTACAAAACTGTACTATGTTCTTCGTTTTCCATTGCTGCAGTCCTGACTATTGGGTAGAATCCCAAAGCAGAGGTAAGGGAGGCTGGCAAATCATAAAGAAGTAGGAGCTGACAAAATGCCTTGCAAAACAGCTGTGGCAAAACCAGCCCTAGACTTAGAGTAAATAGGAAGGTGATAATGCTTAGAGAATTATGCACTGAACTCCAAGTAGCTGCTTCCAAAATATTCTTAGTTGCCACCCCCCTTAGAAATGCAGTTGAAGTGGCAGTAGCCCTAGTGGAATGAGGCCTAATCCCAGCTGGAATCTCCTTGCCATGATGGGGATAACAAAATGCAATGCAAAAGCCAATCCACCTGGAAATAGTTTGTTTTGACACAGGCTTGCCCTGTGAACTCAAAGCAAAAGAAACAAACAACTGCTGAGACTGCCTAAAATCCTTAGTCCTGCTCAAATAATAACGCAATTGCCTGTGTACGTCTAAAGTGTGCAAAATCTTTTCCCCTGCATTTTGGGGGTCTGCATAAAAGGTAGGCAAATGAATAGTTTGGTTTAAAGCCACACTAGAAACCACCTTAGGCATAAAGGAAGGATTAGTACGTAATGATACCCTATCCTTATGGAAAATCAAGAAGGGCTCTACTGCCATAAGGGCCTGCAACTCAGACACCCTTCTTGCAGAAGTAATAGCCAACAGAAAAGCAGTCTTCCATGACAAGTATTTCAATTCAGCAGTAGCCGCAGGCTCAAAAGGTTGTAGAGTAAGTTTTTCCAACACAAAATTGAGATCCCAAGCAGGAGTAGGAGCTCTACGTGGGGGTCTTATATTCTTTGCCCCTCTAAGAAACTGCTTGAACAAAGGATGCGAAAACAATGGTGGGTCACAATCATAGTGAGCTGAAATTGCTGCAGCATGAATCTTAATGGAAGAGAAAGACAAACCTTTGTCCAATAACTCAGTAAGATATTGAAGAGCCACACTCAAATTAGGTTCAGAAATCTCCAAATTCTTTGCTGCACTCCAAAATAAAAATCTCTTCCATTTTTCTGCGTACACTTTCCTTGTACTAGGTCTTCTAGCTTCCATAATCACATTTAAAACTTGTTGAGGAAGTTGAGACCTGCTGTGTTTCAACACAGAATATGCCAGGCTGTTAGATGAAGAGAGTGAAGCTTGACATTGAGCAGATGACCGTCCTTCTGAGATAACAGATGAGGAATCAGAGGTAAAGGCCATGGAGGCTTCTTTACCAGACTCTGTAGTAGTGGGTACCAGTGTTGCCGAGGCCAATCTGGAGCTATCAAAATCATCCTTGGCCTGTCTTGTCTGACCTTTAATAGTACCTTTGGAAGAAGAGGCAGAGGTGGAAAGGCATACACATGAAGGTTTTTCCAACTGAACGACAGAGCATCCACTTTCCAAGCTGTGTGATGAAACCCCTTTGTGCAATACTGTGGCAGCTGGTGGTTTAGTGGAGAAGCGAACAGATCTATGTCTGGAGTTCCCCATGACACTGTCAATTTTTGAAATACATGAAGATCCAGTTTCCACTCGTGGGGATCCATGATTTGTCTGCTTAACACATCTGCTAAGGAGTTCTGTGCTCCCGGCAGAAACCTTGCCTGAAGAGTTAGTTGTAAGCTTAGCGCAGTCTCCCATAAAATCATTGCTTGCCTGCATAGAGGATAAGAATGTGTTCCCCCTTGCTTGTTGATGTACCACATGACAGTAGTGTTGTCTGTTAGAATCAACACCTGTCCTGGAAGAAGTAACTCCTTGAAAGCCACTAATGCAAACTGGACTGCTAACATCTCCTTCATGTTGATATGTAGATGCTGTAGTCTGGCAGGCCACTTGTCTTGTATCCACTTTCCATTTAGATGAGCTCCCCAAGCAATGTCCGAGGCATCTGTCGTTAGAATCTGACTCGCCTCTGGCCGGGTCACAGAGAGTCCCTTGTTTAGGTGACATTCCTGAGCCCACCACAAAAATTCTTTCTGAAGGCAAGGTATTATTTGAATGACAGTGTCCAAATCCTGGCAGTGCTGAGTCCATACATTTTTGAGATACCATTGTAGCTTCCTCATATGCAGTTTGGCATTGGGAAGCACCAGAATACAAGATGCCATGAACCCTAATGCTTGAAGGACTGTCCTTGCAGTCAGCACGGACTGATGAGATAGTTGATGGAAGTAAAGTGATAGACTCTTTTGTTTGTCCGGGGTTAAAAAGGCCATCTGGGCTGCTGTATTCAGTCTCACACCCAGAAAGCACATGTCTTGAGAGGGTACTAGACTGGACTTTATTTCGTTCACAGAATACCCTAGGCATCTTAGCACTGCTATAACATATTCCAGATGCTGTAGAAGGTCTTCTTTTTCTTGAGCCAGAATCAGGCAGTCGTCCAAGTAAGGATAGATTTGAATCCCTTGAAGCCTGAAGTAAGCTATCACTGGAGCCAGAACCTTTGTGAATACTCTGGGCGCAGTAGATAAGCCAAAGGGCAATGCAGAGAACTGATAATGAGAATTTCCAGCTCGAAATCGCAGATACTTCCTGCAACTTAGCCTTATAGGCACATGAAGGTAAGCTTCCTTGAGATCTAAAGTTACCATCCAGTGATCTTTGCCCAAGAGAGGTAAAAGCTGCTGCAACGTCAACATCTTGAACTTGGGAATGTCCAGAAAAGTGTTGAGGAGAGATAAATCCAAAATTGGTCTCCATGTGTTCCCTTTCTTTGGTACTAAGAACAGGCGAGAATAAAATCCTAGGCCCCTTTCTGATACAGAGACTGGTTGAATGGCCCCCATCCGTAGTAACTGAGAAATTTGCTTGTGAGCCTCTTTTCTTTGTGGAGGAGGAACGTCTGGCATGCCTTTGAAAGGGGGCATGGTATGGAAATAAAATCTGTAACCGTGGTGAATGATATCCAACACCCATTTGTCTTGAGTAACTAAATCCCAATTTTCTTTGAAAAGAGACAGTCTTCCTCCCAAAGGAGCTGCCAGACAAGAATCTACTGGCAGCTGAAAAGACAGGTCATTGGGTCTGTTTACGAAAGGACTGACCCCTGCCCTCACCAGAAGTCTGAGCAGGTGAACTCCCTGATCTAGGCCGAAAAGAACCTTGAGCCCTGCCCCTACCACGTCTAGACCTACCCCTAGACTGGGAATCATAAGCAGGATATGTCCACCCTTTAGCAGGCCAATTTCTACTAAACTTCGGTGGCTGCACCTGCAAAAAATCTTTAACAGTTTGCATAGACTTAGCTTTGTCCTCCATTTTCTTTAAAACTGCTTCCACAGGCGATCCAAACAACACATCAGACTGTAAAGGAGCATCCAAAATCCTTGTTTTAACATGCTCAGCTAAATTCTGATCCCTCAACCAGGCATGCCTGCGAAGAACAGAACCAGTAGCAGCCACCCTCGAGGAGGCCTGTACAGCATCAAAACCACATTGCAAAGAATGCTTACCCACTTGTTCAGACACATGAACCAAATCCAGCAACTCTTTACACTCAATACCTTCCGCCAAAGCATCCACCTTAGATTTTAATTGCGAAAGGAGATAATTCTGATATTTTAGCATATGAAACTGACAATTCAACGCTCTCATGGCTAGAGTGGAAGAAATATACACTTTCTTTCCCCACCTATCCAAAGCCTTTGCCTCCTTATCAGTGGGAACAGGATTTTTAACTACAGAAGCCTTAACACCTTTAGGCCCTTGAGAAATAGTTTCTGGGTCCGCCCTAGGACTCTTAAACAAATACTTATGAGCTTCGGGTACCCTATAATACCTATCAGGCTTAACAGGAGCAGGAGGCAAGGAGTCAGGGTTCAGGGAAGCCTCTGCAAAAACATCCTCCACCACATTCAACACAGGAGGAATAGCTAAGGGCCTATGCTGGGGTAAAAACAAGAATTCCCTAAGCCTTTTCCTGGAATCAGAGTAATCCTGGCCTTCCCATTTAAAGTGCTCCCTCATGGAGTGCAGAGTCTCTGAAAATGAGAAATCCTCAGGAGGAGAAGCTGTAGGAGTGGAATCATCCACATCAGAATCAGAATAAGTAGGATACTCCTGTAAGTCTTCCGCAGAAGACTCTGAAGCCTCTGAACACTGTTCAAAACTATCAAACTCCTGTTCCACCCTAGGCCTCTTATCAGGCGGGGCATAGAACCTCTAATCATAGTAATCAAATCTTCTGCCATTTTAAGCATATGTTTCTTAGGTACAGAGCCCGAAATGCTAGGAGAAGCCCCCACAGAAGCTGAACTTGGCCTACCTCTAAAAGAAGTTTTGGCAACAGAAGGAGAGGCCCTAACTACCTTGGGAAGAGAGGGAAGAACAGTTACCTGAGAAGCCCCCTCAGCCTGGCCTACCTCCTGAGAAGGCATATCCTGTAACAGTAAAGTTTCAGCCTGAGACTCCATGGAAACTCCTGGCAAAACCTCTGGCTCCACTGAGCCTTCTAAAGAACCGACGTCCGGGACTGCCGGTTCATCAACCCTAGGCTTCACTGTTTTATCCTTGCGCTTCTTGGATGAAGCGGGCGTCGGAGCATCCGACGGCATATTATAATTGCAACGCTTCCCAAACACTAACCTGGCACAGTCTAGCCTCCTCTTAATAGTGCGTTTGTTAAATCTAGCACAAGAACGGCAACCAACAACGTCGTGCTCAGGCCCTAAACAAGGTATACACAGTGTATGATAATCCCTATGAGGTATCTGCTTCCCACAAGAAATACAGTTATTCACTTTTTCTGACATCCGGTTAAATACTGAGGCAAGAAAAAACCAAAATGTTCCCCAACGGGGTACTTAGCCAACTCTGTTTCGGTCTGAAACTCCGGTTTCGGAAATATTTCAGAACGCCAACCTGCACTTGCAAAACTGCTTCTGCATCGGACCATGCGGCAAAAAAGACTGAGGATATGACGTCGGTCATGCGCATTAGTACCCTGACGTACTGACGTCAGTCTAAGGCGCCATGACCGACGTCAGCCTTATACTCTGGTATTTGGGCCGACTGGACGCGGACTATACCCAATAGTCAGGACTGCAGCAATGGAAAACGAAGAACATCTTAGAGGTTTATGCTGTTTCATGTAGACAGAAACAATACACTGTGTGGAAAGGCCAGAAGAGGTGGAGTCTGCATCTATGTTAACAAAACATGGTGCAGCAACTGTGACATCATACTATCACAGTGTTGTGAGAATGTAAGAGTTCCTGTCCATTAAATGTAGACCAATTTACTTGTCTAGGGAGCTGAATGGGGTCAGTGTAACAGGGGTGTATATCCCACCTAGTGCTAATACCAATGAGGCTGTAAATAAACCATGCAATCACATTGGTGAGCTGCAAAGCAAATATCCTGACTTTGTACATGTGGTAGCAGGTGATTTCAATAAAGCAGACCTGAAAGAAGTACTCCCACTTCTCATCAGTATGTGGACGTTCCTACAGGGGGGGGGGGGGGTGATAATATCCTGGACAAGGTGTACATAAACTTAAAGAAAACTTACAAGGCAGTTAACTTCCACAATGGAAAACTCTGACCATTAAACCATCTTGCTATCACTAGCCTACAAATCTGCACTGGTAAGAGAGAAAGCCATGAAGAAACAAATCGGGGTATGGCCCAAGGGGGCTATGGAGGCCCTCCCAGACTGCTTTGAAAGCACTAAATGGGACACTTTCAAGGAGGCAGCCGCAGTGAATCAGCATCTGAACACTGATGAATATACTGAGGTAGTGCTAGCATACATTTCAAACTGTGTTGATGGGGTAACAAATGCCAGGAGTATCACTTATATATAATATAAAATTCTTATTTTCAAATTTTTGTTCATATTTTCATGACTGAGAGACCTACGTCTTAATGAGGTGTATGGTGTGAAACACCAATGTGGGAGGCAGGACAATTCACTGTAAATGCTGGTTTATATCATAAAATACTGGAAATATGGCAAGTTGTTTGTTAGTAATTATGAAAATAAGCAATATTTTCATGTGTGCTTCATACTTCAAAAACCAAGTGACATACAAACTGCTGCATGACATTAAATAAAAACGTACACGTTGTTGAAGAGAACTTTATTTGATATTTGCACTGTAAGTTGCACATTCGCAGAAATATCCAGTATTATTTATTCTGTAAATTATACAATTAGGCATATGTTTTCATATTTTCTGTAAACATCTCATAACTATGCACATACAAAGGAGTGTTGTCATTTGAAAGCTTATGTCCGTTTAACAAAAATATTCTAAAACTATGTGTCTATGTTGTACAGTTTTTAAGATATGAAAATGTGTTTATGAAAGTTTAGAAAAATATAATTTGGGATTTTTGAGCATTATAATATATTGTCATATTTCTGGAAAATACTAAGAATGCACTAACTATTATCAATGTTGTACAGCTGTAATAGCTTTTATTGTTCACAAAACAATTACAGTTGTTTATCTTATGTTTTTTAAGTTTATTTTTTAGAAAATGCTCTTT
Source organism: Protopterus annectens (assembly GCF_019279795.1). Lineage (NCBI taxonomy): Eukaryota > Metazoa > Chordata > Ceratodontiformes > Protopteridae > Protopterus > Protopterus annectens. The sequence goes on from NC_056736.1 coordinate 757,339,259, forward strand.
AATGCAAGATGTGTGTATGCTGCTAAAGGTGTGACATTTTACTCCACATGGGTGTTAGTGAGTTATATATCAATGCTGAGATTGCACAACAGTGGAGATATTGCAAAAAGAGCAGCTGGCAGGCTGAAAAACAGAGAAAAAAGTTAGATAGATAGATAGATAGATAGATAGATAGATAGATAGATAGATAGATAGACAGACAGATAGACAGATAGATAGATAGATAGATAGATAGATAGATAGATAGATAGATAGATAGATAGATAGATAGATAGATAGATAGATAGACAGATAGATAGACAGACAGACAGATAGATAGATAGATAGATAGATAGATTGATATATAGATAGACAGACAGACAGATAGATAGATAGATAGATAGATAGATAGATAGATAGATAGATAGATAGATAGATAGATAGATAGATAGACAGACAGACAGATAGATAGATAGACAGACAGATAGATAGATAGAGATAAATAAAATCCAAAGGTACCTGCCCCTCACTCTAGCTTTCTGTATAAATTTTTATGAAGACTCAGAACATTTCCTGCATTTCTCTTAGACTTCTCTTTCCTTCTGTTTTCATCTATAATACTGTGTCCCCAAGCTTTTTTCCTTCAGTCTTTCATCTTCCATAATAACAGTTTCATTTCTGCTTCATCTCTCAGTACCAGCTTGTCCCCATCTATCTTGCTCATCTCCAGCATTAATTCCTCCAAATCTTTACATCTTTGTTTTAGGTTTTCCTTCCCCTCCTATTCCTTTTCATCTTCTTCCTACTTTGTTGAATGCCCCTTGAATATACTTCTATTTCCCTTATTGCGTATTCTCTTTCTTTCATTATATTTTTACTTCTTCCTATGTATCTACTATGCCAAGCTGCGTTAGCTCATCCTATTCCCTCTGCACTGCTTTCTTCTGTCTTTGTCCATTCATTGTCCAGTCTTCCACACCACTTTACTCACCATTTCCTGCACCCATCTAATCTGTTCCTGTTCTCATTATTCTATCACCAACCTCTGCTTATGACATTTGATTTCAGCTTAAATTTCATATAATCTGATATACTCCTTTCCATACTATGCACTGCTGCTACTGTTCACGTTGTTTCCTTATCCACCAATAATTTATTTTGGATGCTTGCCTGTTTCTTTCTTCATTTGTATGCCATGAAACTGTGAATCCCTCTCAACTGGCTTTGTGTCCTCCCGCACATGTACTAAACACAGTTTATACTCTCCTGTTATAATACTGTCTGTTTTTTATTAAATCAATTAGCTCCTACTAACTTTTCTGTTTTTAAATATCCTGTTGGTCTCTCTCTTCCTTAATCTTGCACACTTTAACTACCCAGTGTCTTGTCCACAGTTGGGCAGTAAAAGGTATTCATAATCATCTTCCTCTCTCTACCCCTTAAAACTCGTGTTACCACACATCTCCCTTCCCAGTGTATGCTCAGTTCTCTCTCTCTCTCTCTCTCTCTCTATATATATATATATATATATATATATATATATATATATATATGGATTCACTTTAGAAGCCCGAATTCCCCAAAACGCGAACTTCATATGGTCGAGACCATAAGTTGGATTTTCGGAAACTTAAACTCCTAAAATGAAACGTAAAAAAAAAAAAAAAAAAAAAAAAAAAAGTCAAACATCGCTTTTGCACCCCCCACACACCCCCTACTTAAATATACCAACTCAGAGATTGCGTTACAGTAGGGAAAAGGGAAATCTCCCATTTCATGCTGTATGCGGAAATGCAAAACGGGAGATTTCCCGTTTCCTGTCAACATCGCAAAAAAAATGAAAACATGAGTTACACACAGAGCATACAGGGGTCCTTGCCTCTGTGTGTAAGTAACGTTTTAAGGCAAGTAAAGTGTTATTTATTAACACTTTACACATTCGAGTTACTGAAAGCTTGAGCATATGGTTGAGACCATATGCAATTCGAGCTTCAAGTAATTCCACCATGTAATAATATATATATATATATATATATATATATATATATATATATATATATATATATGTGTGTGTGTATTGCCTTTATTTTTCATGGCAGCTTTCACCTGCAGTGATTCTGTCTGTTGTCTCTAATAGTTTTATGCTTCTGTTTAAGATCTCATCTGGCACTGCTTGTTTTCTAGTTAATTTCTAGAATAACTTGGTCACAAAAGAAATTAAATGTTTTATATTTGAAGTATTATTGGTGGTACAGCGTTATGACAATGTAACACATTTTTTTCTTTTGACAATACTTAAGTGAAATTTCCTTTATTATGACAAATGACACTCCAGCAGAGTCCATCACTACACAGAAATAAATAAATAAAACACTGCTGCCAATGCCACTCGGACGTGGAGACAGCATATATAACTTCCAGGTAAAGTTCAATGACAAACTGAAATTAAAATAAAATAACAAGATGAGACTGTTGAAACTGAAGTGTTCAGAGATAAAACTATGATGCTAGTGAAATTAATCACATAAAGTTTAATCCATAAAATCTCACACAATCTTAAAGCAATAATGGTTGTGCGCTTTCATCTACAAACATCAAAAGTCGACTTCCTCAAGACAAAATGTAACAATAATGGCAGCAAGTATTTTATCCAGACATCAATTAACAAGCAATTAAAAACTCCACCCAGCAATACAATAAGCCTCAACTCTTAAAGGAAACACACAAATAGTACAGATAAATTAACAGCCATGTGAAACTGTTGTTTAAAAACTGGTACATTGTAACTGATCACTATTTATTAACGCAAATAACTAAACATCAAATGCTCTAAGGTTAAGGATGCTACTGACAGAGATGTTTTCATCAAGACCAGGAGGGTTTTTAGGATTCAGACACAAATGCCACACCAATTCCTTTAATTCTAAAACAGTCTCAATTGGGCCACCAGGAGGATTCACATAACTCTTTCTAAAACAACAAAACTGAACTTTTAAAGTCCAGACAATGCAAATAATGTTTATATAGAGCATTCCTGGTATTTTTGGTATGTGTATCATTCACATGCTCATATATTCTTCATTTTAAAGATCCATCAGTTTTGCCAGTATAGTATGAGTTTCAGGGAGTGCAACAAGTAATATATATACCACTCTAGTGAATTCACAATTGCACCCATCTCCCAATTTCACTCTGATTTCAAATGGGCCCAAAGTAATCTCACAGGCTTCTCTTGCCTACAACAGCCACATTTCTGCATCCCTTACCCTGTTTGGTCTTCACAGTTCATCAGTACTTGAACAGATTTTTTAGATTTCTACCCCTTTGAAAGGGGTCCACTTCTAAATCTCAAGATCCCACAATCATGACTGTCAAAATCCCGAGTCAAGATTGTGGAATCTCAAAATTGTAAAAAAAAAAAAAAAAAAAAAGATGATAGTATTTAAAAATATGTTTTTGCAGGAGGCCAAGCCCTCCTGCATCCACCACACCCCCTGCAACTAATTTCGAGATCGCTGTGCAGTGAGGAGAACAGTAATGTAGATCACTCTACAGTACAGAACAGGAACATTACCATTGTCTTCACTATAGTGAGATCTCTGAGTTAGTATATTTAATTTGCAGGGGGTGGTGGGGGGGTGCAGGGGGACTTGCCCCCCTGCAAAAACGCTATCATCTTTTTTTTTTTTTCTTACAATTTTGAAATTCTACAATCTCAACATTATGGACTCTGGATTTTGACAGTCAAGATTGTGGGATCTTGAGATTTCATAGTAGACCCTTTTAAACACAACCCTCGGCACTTGTCCCAGTAAATGCATCAATTCTCTGTCAGATTGGAACACCAAACAAAATATATTAATAATATTTCTAAACTCATAAGTTAAAAAATGATATTCCAAAACTATGTTTAACTTATGAATTTAGAAAAATTATTAATATGTTTGCTTAATAAAAATCGAACAGTAAAACATGCTACAAAATAATCAAATTGTTTTAACTTAGCCACGGAGTACCTACTGTTTTCTATTTAATCATTTTGTAGCATGAATTTTACAGTTCGAGTTGTATTAAATGAACTAGGTACATAACATAATTCAGGAAGTGAACATCACACCCTCTACACTGCAACGTTTCTTCTTGGTTTTTTATATTGATTCTAACAGTCCTTCAGTTACTCCAGAAACAATTTTTTTCATCTCTGTCATAAATCTTATAGACAAATTGCATTGCTGAAATAAAAGCATATCTTTAAACAAAGTGTGGTAGTATTCTAAAGTGTGGATCAATGCAGTAACTGCTGGCCAACATACAAACATAAAGCTGGCACTACTATCCTTATCAGTTTATTAGTATTTTTACCCTTCTGGTCACTAGACTTTGTTGACTTTTAATAATCCAGTCTTGAACAGGTACATATTTTTGTTGTTTTAGGTACCTTACTTGGGGCAAATTGAATGCCTTGGATCTATCTGTCTTCTTGTTAGCAACTTGAGAAATCATTATATAATTGTTGCTGAGGACTGGAATTCAGTCAATCAGTTTAAAATTAGAAACTGTAATGCAGAATATATGAATATAAGCACATATAACTTAATTTTAAAACTAAAGGAAAGCATCAGTTAAGCACACACGGGTACTCTGACCGTGATGATTCTCCCATCTTTTATTCCTCATTCCACGGTTGCAGAATTTTCTCAAACTATTCATTTTTTTTCAATGTTGATGCATTGTTCTATTCTTCTGATATTCTTTATTTTCACTTGTCATTTAATAGTATATGAGGCAATGTATTTTAAAATACCAGAAATGGACCCTTAACAAAAGTAATCTTGAGAGTCAGGACTTTCTTGATTTTGTTAATCAAAACCTAGATAACATCCCAATGTTTTACCTTCTTTACAAATCCATACTGATATTCTTTGAGCTTTTCTAAAGTATGAATTTGAGGTTAGTTTAAGTCTAATTAAACTGAGACATCTGAAAGAAGTAAATCTTATGTCTAAGTAAGAGCTTTAGAACATGTTAGTTGTTATTATATCTGCTCTGAGATGAAAGAGCTAAGCATTTTAATGTACTGATATTTGTGTTGTGACTAGCAGTTTGGCATGCTATGTTGGGTTCGTTTCTTAGTTTATATGCTACCAAGTTCAGTCATTTGTTCTTTTTATTTCTAAATGTTATGATCTTATGATATGGAAAATAGATGTCTCATCTTTAGGTAGCACTTTATGTTGAACTCTCTACTCAGTTAAATCTGACAAAACTCACCCTGCCTGCAGTTTTTTAACAGTAACCAGTACATTCTAAATCCCTAGCCTCTATAATGCTAGTAAAGAAACTATCACAATACATGACTCTGCCCCTCAGTGCAGTAGATGACATTTTCTCTGACCTGGGTAGTATTATCAAAAATTCCCTTCTGCTTTTGAAATTTCCCAACAAATTATTCAAATACTTGTGATCGGCATTCTTACATTTCTTAAACATTCTTCACTTGTCTACAGAATATGCCTCTCTCAGTGAGAACAGAACTCTGATGGAAATAAAAGTCCTTGAGTTACATAAAGCAACAGGACCAGAAGGTTCTACTGAAAACATAGAAGTTCAGTATTAAACACACAAAATCATGTTTCCCTTTTACACAAAAAAATGTTTTATATGAAGCTCAGTCAGGAACTCCCCTAACAGCACTCATATCCATTAAATTCATAGGTTCATAGGTGTATACTAGTCTAATGACCACTAGAACCTTTATAAGCCTAGCTGTGCAAACCAAATGTGACCCACAAATTTGATTTTTATAGCTTGTGATTTACTGACCACCTCTGTCCATCTGAGACATAGCAGCCAGACCAGGGGTGAATCTCTGATTACTCATCCATTGCTCCAAGTTGTACTTAAATAGGGACAGGGAGGAACTCTGCTTCACATGGATAGGGAGCCCGTTTCAGTGAACAGGAACTCTCTAAGAAACATATCTTTCTCCCCGCAGTCCTATTTATGTAACAAACAAAATGTATTTATTTATTTATTTTAATCTAATAGTTCTGATGCTCTTTGTTTTGTGGATGTGCAAAAGTTCATCAAAACAGGGTTCAGGGATGCCTTGTATGCCAGGCAAAGATCACCTGTCAGAAGTCTGTATGATACCGAGTAAAGGGAGATGGATATATATATATATATATATATATATATATATATATATATATATATATATATATATATATATATATATATATACACACATATATATATATATATGGGTCACCTTTAAAATCTCGAAGTCGCGTTTGCCCGAAACGGAATCCGACGGGACGAGAATACCGAAAACGCAGATGACCGAAAAGGTGAGAACCCGACGGACTCGGTAAGTGTGCGATCGAGTGAGGGATTTAGTGTTAGGGAGCGGACAGGTAAGTGTGCGATAGTGAGGGACTGTGGGTTAGGGGTGGGTAAGTGAGTTAGGGTTAGGGTGCAGGTAGGGTGTGTGTGCGATAGCGAGGGACTGTGGGTTTAGGGGTGGGTAAGTGAGTTAGGGTTAGGGTGCAGGTAGGGTGTGTGTGCGATAGCGAGGGACTGTGGGTTTAGGGGTGGGTAAGTGAGTTAGGGTTAGGGTGCAGGTAGGGTAAGTGTGCGGTAGTGTCGGACCTTAGGGTTAGGGTTTGGGTTAGGGATAGTGCATATGTTATGTAGTGTACTGTGTTGTTTACGTGTAGTGTGTTGGTGTAATGGTTTTTGGTGTTTTGCGTTTTCAGCGTTTTATGTTGTCGGTCTTTTCGTTTCGGTCATTAGTGTGTCGGGCAAACACGGTTTCGAGGTTTTAAAGGTGATCCATATATATATATATATATATATATATATATATATATATATATATATATATATACACACACACATATATATATATATATATATATCTATATATATATATATATATATATATATATATATAGGGTTCTACCTCAGTTAGACGACATGCCGGAACATCGACACGGAAATTGCGAGCCCCAGAAGATCGACAGTGCAGAAGACCGACCCGACGGATGAAAGCACCGACGCCGAGGATGCCGATATGGGAAAAGGCTGTGTAAGTATGCGGTAGTGACGGACGTTAGGGTGCGAGTAAGGTAAGTGTGGATATTGACGGTCTGTGGGGATAGGGGTGGGTTAAGTGAGTTAGGGTTAGGGAGCGGGTCAGGTAAGTGTGCAGTAGTGATTGTGTTTGGGTTAGGGGCGGGATAAGTGAGTTAGGGTTAGGGAGCGGGTCAGGTAAGTGTGCGGTAGTGACGGACCTTAGGGTTAGGGTTTGGGTTAGGGTTGTAGGTAGTTGTGTATGTGAGGTTTAGTGTGGGTTTGTAGGTATTTTGGTGTGCTTGTGTTGTGTATGTGGTTTTTGGACGGGGAATGTGTTTTGTTTGTTGATTGTTGTGATTGTGGTGTGTGCAGTGTATGAGGTTTCGTGTTTGTGTACCGTCGGTTATTTCGTTGTCGGGCATGTGGGGTTTCGTGTTTTTGTACTGTCGGTTATGTGGTTTAGGTGATTGCGTTGTCGGTGTTTTGGGGTTTCGTTTATGTCAGGTAGAACCATATATATATATATATATATATATATATATATATATATATATATATATCTATATATATATCTAGAGAGAGAGAGAGAGAGAGGTAAAAATATAAAAATATACAGCCTTTGCATGCACTATTAATAATATTAATATTTATTTTCAGTCCCTGCAATGTGACCTCCTACATATTTCAAGAGCTGTACATGGCTTCTCAGATTTTTTTACAATATATTTTAAATATCCAGAAAGTTACAAGTTTTCCTCATACAATGATTGTAATCATATCAACCCAATGAAGGTACTTTCAGTGACAGTAAAAGTTTGAAAATTTCTTGCTGAAACTACCAATGTCGAACATAACGCATTTTTTTTCAGGAGGCAAGCCCCCCTGTAACCCTCATATTGGGGGCCATTCTCACAACACCCAAACTCATATATACACCAACTCCAAAGTCAAACAACAATGGAAAAAAAGACACATTTCACTGCTGGCAAAGTTAATTTAGCTGAAAAGCATTTGCACATTTTATACGCAGCAAAGCTAACTTTGCTGATTTGACAGATTCCCTAATGATTATACTTACACTGATAAATCTGACTTTCATAATATGAAAAATATCAAAGTTATTATTTAGGAATTACTTTAACTGTATAATTGCAATAACATTTCCTAAATGGTGGTGAATAGTGCAACAGGATCTGATTAAATGAAATACTCAATTTAAAAGGCAATAGCACAGCAACAAACAAATTATTTCAGCAGTACACAACTTAGCAATAAGGCAGTGTGAAATATGCTTACATTGAAATCACACATTCACCCCCTCACCCAGAACTCAACAGAAGAGGTCTTGACATTCAAATATGCACAAAAATGCAATATCAATGAGCAATAAAGCTTTTATAATGCAGCAATTCAAACACGAGCCAAAAATGCAATGTCATTGAGCAGTAAAGATTCTATAAGGCAGCGATAGTAACAGCAGCTATAACCTTGATCAAGTCTAAACAGACCAGCTATGAACACTCTGTCATACCCTATTCACTGTGAAGACTAGCATGATGGGGCCCAAAGTTGGAGCTCATATGAATGCCAGTTATTTGTAATCCACAAAGCATTAAGCAGATACCGAACTTGTTCATAGCACCTGGATGACATGAATCACTCCTTCTATAGACTCAACAGAGATAAAGGTTGAAAGCCACATAGGACTGGTCAGGTTAGCAAAATAACAGCAACCACAAAAAAGATGGTCAGAAATATATCCAGAATACGTTATTAACACAAACTTCTCTAGCACCTCAGCTCAAATGCTTTACAGAGAATATAAACCCTCATACAAATACAAACACTTATGTACAACAAAAAACATCCAATTAAATCAATTTTAACTAATTACATTCAATTAAATCATGTATCTTCAGTTGCATTCAGTGTTTAATTCCTTAGGGGATGAAGTTTCAAAATTTTATATAAAAATTTATTCTTTTTTTGAGAAGTTTAGTTTTTATATCACAAACATCAAAAGGTTCAAGGTTTATTTATTCCAATACTGTGGCCTGCAAACCTATTACTTCCCTATTATGAAAGTCTTTAAAGTGAACAGCTACAGGACTTTTTGCTCTACATTTTGTAATATCTCTGATGTGTTCCTTTACTTGTGCAGGTAAGCAAAATAACTCAGGTCTCAAATGTATCTCTGGCAGCAAAATGCAATAATATCGGGAACAAGTCTAGAACTTCTTCTTCTTCTTTCGGCTTTTTCCGGTTAGGGGTTGCCACAGTGGATCACCTGTCCACTCATGATTGGAAGTGGAATTTTACAGTGTTGAGTTGCCAGCCCAGTGCACAACCTTCCCCAGAAAGCTAACACACACACGCACTCATGCCTAGGGCCAATTTGGAGTATCCAATCCACCTACAGCATGTCTTTAGGATGTGGGAGGAAACCAGAGCACCTGGAGGAAACCCACGCAACCACAGGGAGAACATGCAGAATAACAAATATAACAATTACTGGCTTGCCAGAGCCGTTGAAGGACAACTTGGAAAACTTTGTTGAATTACATGTGATGAATCAAGATGAAATGCCCAAAATACCAATGAGAGTTAGGGCACATAAAGAAACATTATAAAGTTCTGTCAGCAATCGCTTGACACCATACTGAAATGTTATATTTACTGCGACCAAGAATACATGCAATTCTTTAGCTGAGGGTATCTGAATAACAGACTTCAAAATGCCCCTTGTTGTTTAAATTAGTTATGTCTGAGGAGGAAGGCCTTCTTATGTGCCACCAGAAAGTTAAAAATCTTTGGGATCACATTGGGTTGAATCTGCTGTCTGTCCTAGTGATCCGGAAAATGGTACTGCAATATCTTTAATGCATGAAAGTAAGCTTGTCTAAAAAACTGCAAGGCTTGTTCCAGTGGAAATCCACTGATATACCATATTCAGGCATCATATTGCTATCTACCCAAAGATCCTCCTATACTGTAGTTAAAAAAGGATAATTTAAAGTATGGACTTGGAATATGCAAAGCCAAACAATCTAATGAAATTACTTTTTGTTTCATTTGCTACAAGATCTATCCATACGTCAGTGTCAAAGGTGCAACAGGTTACCCACTTACCTTTGGAGCAGAAGGTTGTGGGTTCTCTTCCCATACCAGGCAGGTGGATTGCTAACATGCAGTGCAGCATAGAGGGACTGCTGCCCTCTCTAGTGTGCCATCCTTCAGATGAGATGTTAAACCAAGGTGTCATCTGTTTGACTTGGTAGCAGCTCATGTGGATGTAAATGATTCCATGGTACTATCAAAAAGAGTGTGGGAAGTTCTCACATGTCCTGCCGAAACTTCCCCAAGTAGTACATGTACCACCTCAGGTCTCCCTTGTAAAGAGGCTGCTAGCCTAGTAGGAATAATCTTGTCAAAAATGATAACTTTTCTAAGGTGCTTGGATGCAAGTCTTTTTTTTTTAGGAATACTTCACTCTTTCATATGCAGTCAAAGACTTAAAGTCTCTACTTAAACAAGTAAATGCATTTTTTTGACTAAATAAAAGAAGTAGAAACAGCAGCAGATGTGATTTCTGGGTGCTCTCTATTCTAATGAATATAGATTTCATGTGATTTTTCTGGTTAGGGCAAATTGATCAAAGAAAAGGCCTAACAGATGCTATCCAGGAACAGTCACATTTTACCACACGTGCATATTTTTGAAATCAGGAGCAGTCTGCAGGATTGCTGCATCGACTGTAGTGTAGAGGACTCTGCATGAAAGGACAGGTCATTTTTATTAGCTATATGGTGGGGTGGGAATAGTTTGTGCCTAACAGGTTTATCTTGAAATCCATCATGAAAATTATACAAGGTGAATATAATCTTCACATAACAGGTAACACAGAAACAGGGCTGAAGTTTTAGTGGTTGATAAAATTCAAATGATTCACAACCACAAATAAAAGTAGACATCCTTTTCTGTCCTGGACAGGAGTACTGAGAAGGCTGTCTTGAAATACACATTTGACTATATTTAAGGTTAACAGGTAATATTAGGCTAGCTGCTTTTGTGGGCCATTTTAAGCTCAGCCCACTTCCCTTTTAAAGGTGAGAATCAGACCCTGTACCTTGTGACTTCAATATAAACACTTTAACCATTAAAACAACCCCTTGGTATTTTTATATCAGATATCATGAGGATTATTTTAACATAATAATTAAAATGTTTTTATTCTGTTTGGCTAGTTGGTTGTTTACTTGCTTGCTTCTTAATTGGCTAAGTGAGCTTTTCAGCTATGATCCAGGTCTCAGGGGCAATAATAAATATAGTTTATACAGGCAGTTTAACCAGTCAGTCAGTCTTTTTTGAAATGGAAAGAAACTAGAGAAAAACTGCATTTGTGGAGAGAACATGTAAACACTTCACAGACAGTTAATAAAAGTCAGGACTGAAATGACAACTTGTGAGGCAGAATTTTGAAAACTGAGATACTACATGATAGCATTCATACGGGTGCAGTTAAAGATTATGGAAAGCAAACCATGCAAGTGTTAAAATCATGAGTTTGTTTGATATACAGAAAGTGTTATCCATTTAGTTCACTGAAGTTCTGATAATAATGTTAAGATTAATGCCAACAAACAAAGACTGTGCCTTGGAATGGGAAATCTCATTCTCATGTGTATCTCGATAATTATCGTGTTTCACGACTGTTAGCTGAGTGTGTGGTCTGGTTAAAAATAATCCCATTAAGACATGACTTGGGCCAAACAGGCAGCCACTCAAAAGGGGATCAGATATCATGTGGAACATTGATAACAGAGTCGTCCTTTATGGTTATGACAGAAGTACCAATGGGGCTCTATAGATGTCAGTCCTAGGGCCAATGTACTTTGGAATCTTTATATAAGATATCATGTGAAGCATTGTTAACAGGGTCATCCTTTATGGTTATGACAGAAGTACCAATGGGGCTCTATAGATGTCAGTCCTAGGGCCAATGTACTTTGGAATCTTTATATAAGATATCATGTGAAGCATTGTTAACAGGGTCATCCTTTATGGTTATGATACTCAGAAGAAAGGGACAGTGAGAGATGTGTGTGGGGGGGGGGGGGTTGAAAAAGTCCAGAAAAAGATGGCAGAAAGGGTTGAAAACTGTTGACTAAGGCTTAATTCAGGGAAGTAAGGTAGTCCATATGTGCTATAAAAGACCCAAAGTGGAATACTAGCTAAGAGGAGGGAAACTGAAATGCACTAACCAAGAAAAGAATTTGGTATGATGACAGCTACAGAAATTAATCGCCAGGTATAACATGAGAAAGTTGTAGCCAAGACCAGTAAGATGTTGGGATGAAGCCTTAGGGAACTAGAATACAGATGCAAAACAGATTATACAGACCACTTTTACTTTTGTACTTTTGTTCACCTGCCTTTCCTGTATGAGGATTTATTTATTTAGTTAATTAGTTAATTAGTTAGTTAGTTATTAGCATTTTTAAGTGGCGGACGTCCAGAGATAAGGATATTGTACCAAGACAGAATGTACACAGAAATGCTACCAGTGTAATACAGGGATTGGAGGACAAGGGGGTACAGTGGGGTTATGAGAGGTACTGTCATTCAAATCTGTGCATCTGTGCATGTGCAGTGAGGCAAAGAAATGACCACACAGGCCATGCCTCCATGGCACAGAGGGTTAAAGTCTGGAAAGTGACCCGGATGACCTACAATTGTCAAGCAACATGTGATGAAGGTTTGAAGAGACTGACATTGGTGCACCAGTTCTAGGGAAAGGGCTGGCAGCTTGACGTGATGCAATACTATTTATTTATCTATTTGTTGCTTTATTAGCTTTTTTGTTCTTTCTTTACCAGGAATTTCTGACTAGGGTTCTCCCGATTTTCAGTGGAGGCCTGTGAAGAAATGTTCCACAGATAAGTACAGATACATTATATAACAGGAAAAATATAAGCTAATATAGACAATACACATTACATAGGATACTGCAAAGTACCTTCCATATACATTTGAATTATTGAAACATCAGGTAATATGAGGCTGGTGATTACAAACAGACTTGATATTTAAGAGTAGCTAAATTATCTAGTGAGCTTTTAGTTAGAATATGAAAAGATGTATAATTCAGGAAACAAAAGGATTATACTGAAGAACGTATTTAAAGAAACAATTCCAGTAGGATAATATATATGCAGAGGGTGGGATAGACAGAAGATAAAAGCATGTGAGAAAGAAACAGATGTATCAGTGCTTACCTGGAAGTAAAGTTCTTATGGGGAGTAGAATTTGGATGTAGGCTGGTGTGGATTGCATGTAAAAGCATGGCAGAAAACAATAGAAGCCTGTTTTGGGTGTTAATATATCATAATAATATTAGTATAAATGAAATAAATCATGTGTAAGTTAGATTAAAGAAAGAAAAAGAAACTTCGCAGTGTGGAGGGTGTGATGTTCATTTCCTAAACGATGTTAAGTACTTAGTTCACTTAATAAAAAATCAAACTATAAAATATGACTGTAAAATACATGCTACAAAATAATAAAACAGAAACTAGTTGGTTGTCCACAGCTGAGTTAAAAATGGAATATCCTTTATTGAAACACACAAACAAGTGATCCTAGCTGAGTGTAATGAAAAGAATTAAAAACATTCCTTATTTATATATAATCAGGTTGTTTGGAGCAAGGGAGTAGTTACAGAGGGTGGTTCTGTTAAGAGCAATAAAAACATTAAAATCATTCCTTTAGCCAAGTCCCCCTTCCCTTAACACCATAGTGCAATCAGAGACTGTGCTACCTAAAACTGAATCTCAAAAGTGAGAGACAAATTACAATCTGAGATCAGTTTATTAACATTATGTATAGGCTAACCAACTAATCAAAACTTTATTAAGAAACTAACTAAAAAATTACTGCCTGACAAACTGACTAACAAAAATATCTACCAATAGACTTCTACGAGAATAAATATTCATAATATACAACTTGTAACAAAGATCGCTTTCATATCAAATAAATACTTTATCAGGTTTGTGTGTCAAAAACAAATCATAATAGGAATGAACATATGGGCAGATATACAACTGAAAACCTAAGTAGGATGAAAAACCAAAAATAATTGCTAAGCTGGAAATACAGTGATAAATGTTAAAAATAAAGCACTAAGGCCATGGAGATTTGTTAAAGTGTGGCATATAACTAAGAAAACACAGTCTGAGTGTGTAAGAGTGCACTCGAGGAATTGTAGCCATTAAAACAAAAAAGACAAGGGGTTGGGAGGGTGACCTAATGGTTAAAGTGTTTGCCTTACAAATGCAAAGTGCAGGGTTTGAGTCTCACAAGGGATACTTGGCTAGGCTTAAAAATGGCTTGCAAGGGCAGTTAGCCTAGTACTAATCTATGAACCTATGAAGACTAGGCCCATGTACATTGAGTGCACTATCAGACTTTCACTGCTTAAAAGGAAAAACTGTAACAAAAGTGTTCAGTTTAAAATCTGAAGTAGCAGTTAATGTGGAGCCATCAAAAATGATTAATGTATACACGAGCCGCCTAAAGTATGTCCTTTATAACATTGTAGGTTAGTGCTAAAAGAAGTAAATGGTGTTTCATGTTTTTAAACACAATATAAGCAAGTAATGTCAATAGTAATCCATTAGATCAAAGAAAGAGTTAATGGGGTGCAATTAGGAGTGTGGCTGAGTTCTGGGGTTCAGCCTGGAATAGTGCAGAGTTAACATAGTGCAATTAGATGGAAGAGGGTGGCTGAATTCTGGGGTTCAGTCCAGACTAGTGCAGAGTTAATAGAGTATAATTAGAAGGAGGAGTGTGACTGAGGTCTGGAAGTTCAGCCTGGAATAGTGCAGAGATAGTCTTTCGGCTTTTCCTGGTTAGGGGTCATCACAGTGAAACTCCAGTCCGCTAATGATTGGTAGTGGATTTTTATGGTGTTGAGTTGCCAGCCCAATGCCCAGCCTTCAAAGAAGGCACACCCATTCACGTATGCACCTACATGCATGTCTTTAGACATCACTCGACCATGAGAAGGACATGCAGACTCCACACAGAAGGCGCTCCACCCAAGAATCGAATGGGAGAACCTCTTGCTGTGAGGTGACAACACTAACCACTGCACCAACATGGTTAGCATAGTGCAAAGATAAAAGAGTGTAATTAGAAGTAGTGTGATTGAGTTTTAGGGGTTCAGCCTGGAGTAGTGCAGGGTAAGTAGAGTGTAATTAGAATGAGGAGTGAGGATGACTTCTGGGGATTTAGTCTGGAATACTGCAAAGTTAATAGAGTGTACTTAAGAGGGGAGTGTGGCTGAGTTCTGGGGGTCCAGCCTGAAGTGGTATAGTGTTAATAGAGTACAATACAAAGGAGGGAAGTTGTAAGGGTTTGGACTGCAGTAGTGAAAATGTAATTGATAGTAACTAGAAGGAGGGGTGTGGCTGAATTCTGGGGGTTCAGCCTGGACTAATACAGAGTTAATACAGTCCAGATAGAAGGTGGAGTGTGGTTGGTTTCTGGGTGTTCAACCATTAGTAGTGCAGAGTTAATAGAGTGGAATTCGAAGAAGGAGTGTAGCTGAGTTCTTAGGGTTTGGCCTGGAGTAGTGCAGAGTTAATAGACTGTAATAATAAGCAGGGTATGGCCAAGTTCTAAGGGTTCAGACTGCAGTAGGGAAGATTTAATTGAAGGTACTTGGAAGGAGGGTTGTGGCTGAGTTCTGGAGCTTCAGTCTAGAGAAGTGCATAAGTAATAGATTGCAAACAAGAGGAGGATTGTGTCTAACTTCTGGGGGGTTCAACCTGGATAAATGCAGAGTTAATAGACTGTAATAATAAGCAGGGTATGGCCAAGTTCTAAGGGTTCAGACTGCAGTAGGGAAGATTTAATTGAAGGTACTTGGAAGGAGGGTTGTGGCTGAGTTCTGGAGCTTCAGTCTAGAGAAGTGCATAAGTAATAGATTGCAAACAAGAGGAGGATTGTGTCTAACTTCTGGGGGGTTCAACCTGGATAAATGCAGAGTTAATAGAGTGTGATTAGAAATATGAGTGTGGCTAAGTTCTGTGGATTCAGCCTGGAGTAGTGCAAAGTTAATAGAGTGTTATTAGAAGAAGGGGTGTGGCTGAGTTTTGGGGTTCAGCCTAGAGTAGTGTAGAGGTAATAGAGAGTAAAAAGGAGAAGAAGCGTTGCTAAGTTCTGGAAGTTAAACCAAGAATAAACTTTTCAGTGTGAAGGGTGTGATGTTCACTTCCTAAATTATGTTATGCATGTAGTTTACTTAATAAAAATTGAACTGTAGAGTAGTGTAGAGTTAATAGAGTGGAATTAGAAGGGGAGTGTGGCTGAGTGTACCTGAGTTCTGGAGGTTCAGCCTGGAGAAGTACAGAGGTAATAGAGTGTCAACAGGAGAAGTAGTGTTGCTAAGTTCTGGAAGTTAAACCAAGAAGACACTTTGCAGTGTGAAGGGTGTGATGTTCACTTCTTAAATTATGTTATGCATGTAGTTTACTTAATAAAAATTGAACTGTAGAGTAGTGTAGAGTTAATAGAGTGGAATTAGAAGGGGAGTGTGGCTGAGTGTACCTGAGTTCTGGAGGTTCAGCCTGGAGAAGTACAGAGGTAATAGAGTGTCAACAGGAGAAGTAGTGTTGCTAAGTTCTGGAAGTTAAACCAAGAAGACACTTTGCAGTGTGAAGGGTGTGATGTTCACTTCCTAAATTATGTTATGCATGTAGTTCACTTAATAAAAATCGAACTGTAAAATACGTTCTACAAAATAACCAAATAGAAAATAGTAGGCAGTCCACAGTTGAGTTAAAAATGGAATATCCTTTATTGAAATACACAAACAAGCAATCCTAGCTGAGTCTAATGAAAAGCGTCAAGAACATTCATAATTTATATATAATCAGGCTGTTTGGACCAAGGGGTTGGTTACAGAGGGTGGTTATGTTAAGAGTAATAAAAGCATTAAAAATCATTATTTTAGCAAAGTCCTCCTTTCCCCTTAACACCATAGTGAAATCAGAGATTGTGCTACCTAAAACTGAATCTCGAAAGTGAGAGACAAATTACAATCTAAGACCAGGTTATTAACACTTTGTATAGGCTAATCAACTAATAAGAAACAAAGTAACTAAAAAAATGACTGACTGACTAACAATAAGATCTACCAATTGACATCTACCAGAATAAATATTAATAAATAAAAAACTTTTAACAAAGCTTGCTTTTGTATCAAATAAATACTTCATCAGGTTTCTATGTCAAAAACAAATCATAATATGAATGAACATGTGGACAGATATACAATTGAAACCTAAGTAGGATGAAAAAACAAAAACAATTGCTAAGCTGGAAATACAGAGATAAATGTTAAAAATAAATAAAAATAAAGCATTAAGTTAATCGAAGGAAGGACACTGAGCAAACTTGGATCTATAATATATAACATTGTATCCTGTTTTTTGCTTATTTTTTCGAGTTATTTATAGCACTTTGTCTACTGCATACATTTCTAGCTAGTTTCACTGTGTGTGAGGTATTAACTGGAAATTGTCCACTTTTATTAAACATCTGTTTGGGTTGTTTGATTCTGATAACTTGTTTGCAGTTAAAAGCTTTCTCTAGAGGTTCCTTTATCTGTTTAAAACTTTCATTTAAAGGCTCACTGCTGCTTTTATGCTATGAGAAACATTTCTGCAGTTTGTTTCTATCTAAGTAGTGTGGATATTTGTAGCATTGTCCTTATTCAGGCTTGTGTTTGGGCCTAGTGTTTGTGGAGGCTGTGTATCTGAGCAGATGTTCAAGGACATCTTGGTTTAGCCAAAGCCGTTAGGCATTTCAGTGATAGAGGATTGTTTAAGATCATTGGCTGACTGGGTCACCTGGACTACAGATTAGAGTAAGCACTTCATTGGGTCTTTTGAGCTTTTTTTTGAAGTTTTCTCAGGTTTCAACTTTCTGTTACCTTAGAAGTTAAGTTTGTGAGTGTTTCTGCCATTTCACACTGAGCTAATCGAAGGAAGGACACTGAGCAAACTCGGATCTATAATATATAACATTAAGTATCCTGTTTTTTTGCTTATTTTTTCGAGTTATTTATAGCACTTTGTCTACTTCATACTTTTCTAGCTGGTTTCACTGTGTGTGAGGTATTAACTGGAAATTGTCCACTTTTATTAAGTATCTGTTTTTTTTTATTTTGATAACTTGTTTGCAGTTAAAAGCTTTCTCTAGAGGCTCCTTTATCTGTTTAAAACTTTCATTTAAAGGCTCACTGCTGCTTTTCTGCTGTTAGAAACATTTCTGCAGTTTGTTTCCCACCCTCCCTTCCTATTTGTATGCTGTTCTTATAGTTGATGGCTCTGCAGCTGCCTGCCCCTACTGTAAATTTGATCTGGGACCCTCCTCCCACTCTAGTGTTATTACCTAATTCTACCTAATACAAGGAGAACATTTGAGAAGGCCAATCCACTTAGTTTCTCCTCCTCCTTTCTCTCTTTCCACTTAAAAAAAAAAAAATTCTAAGCTTGTTTCCTGCCTTTCCTGTGGGTAGTCTAGTCTGGATATAGATTTGCTGTACCCAGGACTGTTTGTGGGCTTCTGAGCCCCCAAGCCTTTCTGTATTGGAGGGAAGCCTTCTATCTTAATGTTGTTTCTTAGAACTAGTCACTTTTTTAGTTTCAGCACTCAAGTCTGTTTTTTGAGCTCAGCACTTGTTCAGAACTCATTGTAAGCATTAAATAAGCTACAAATTACTACAGCACTCAACTTTCCTCACTTGTCTAGAGGAAAGCAGTTTTTAGTACTTAACAAATAAGCACCTATCCAGGCATGTCTAGCGGTCAGCTCCCGCTGTTTTCTCCTGTCTATCTGATGAATCTGGGCATCTTGGGGCAATGCAGCAATTGCCTCATGTACACATACCACTCTCTCCTCCTACCACCCATCACTACAACCTGTGAGAGATGCACTTATATAGCCAAACTGGAAGCAAAGCTCTCTTCACCCAAGACTGGGCTAGACAGTCAAGAGGAGAAGGTAAACACTTACACCACACTACACTCATTACATGCTGATGTTTGTCTTTTGGCTTTCCCGGTTAGAGGTCGCTGCAGCGGAACTCTGGTCCGCTAATGATTGGCAGTAGATTTTCATGAATGCCGAGGTGCCAGCTCGATGTCCAACCTTCAACGAAGGCACGCCCATTTATGTATGTCTTTCGAACACCACCCAACCGTGGGGGTGACATGCAGACTCCACACAGAAGACACTCCCTGCATTCCAGCCAAGAATCGAACAGGAGAACCTCTTGCTGTGAGGCAACAATGCTACAGTCCCTCAAAACCTACAACACCAAAACACATACATAGAAACACAAAACACACACCTACATTTGCGGAGGCTCTCAGTAAAAAACCTTCCCAAGCAACAGGGACCTCCAAAGCAGAAACACAAGCAACCTCCATCCCCCAACACAACCCAAATGACACATAGCCCACAAACTCAGTGTGCTACTCAACCACAGCCCATAAGGCATAACAACGTACCCAACACTATAGTCACAGGTGACTCTATAGTCAGGCACACTGATGTTCCACTCACCAGGCTAAACAAGGAGAAAGTTACTGTCAGTTGCCTGTCGGGTGCCAGGATCCACCACATAGCGCATGCACTCAGGTCACTCCAACAACAAGTACAAATATGACTCTGTCATTGTCCATGTTGGTGTGAATGACCTAAGATGTACCTCCCTGGACTACATGAAAAGGGACATGGAGGAGCTGTCTGATCTTGTAGCCCAGGCAGGTATGACCCTAGCCCTGAGTAGCATCATGCCATCACCCAGAATGATACCACAGTACAAGAACAAAATGATTGACTTCAACAATTGGCTAAGCTTCTGGTGTCATTCTAAGGGGATCCAGTATCTGTCTGCCTGGGATGACATGATCAACAAACCACAATGCATTGCCAGAGATGGCCTGCACCTGTCGACCCTGGGATTCCAGATACTGGCTAAGGCTCTAGCCACCCCTATAGTGCCTATTTTAGGCAAGGTTCAAATGACAAATTCACCACCATAACAGGTACAAGCTAGCAGAATATGAGGGTATTGCTACTCACTGCTAGAAATCTAAACCTCAAAATGCACTCACTCGAGCCACTCCTTAAAATGGAGAACATCGACATCTGTGCAGTGACAGAGACCTGGTTCAAGGCTCCAGAGAGTACCCCTGCATTACCAGGCAATAATTCATACCACACCTTTCGGCCACCTAACCTGGACCAAAACACTAAAGGTGGAGGCGTGTCCATATTCATTAAGGATATCCACACCTCCAGGCTAGTTGCTCAGCATAATGCATCCGAGATTATCCAAGTGCAACAAACTCTGGGCAAGACCACAATCCAAATTGTAGCTTGCTACAGATCCCCCACCATGCCCCAGAATCCCCACTCCTCATTTCTTGATACACTTGAAAATATTAGGGTACAACCTAACACCCTAATAACGGGTGATTTCAACTACCCCACCACTAACTGGGAAAACTACTCATGTACCAACTCTTGTGTACAACGTTTTCTGGAATCCACAAATTTCAGTGCCTTGGATCGGATCTATATTATGAGAGCAAAAAGACATTTGCGTGAATATGTAAATGTCGAACCATATAGCGCAAAGTGGACTTAGAGCGAAAGTCGAAAACCGCAAAAATGGAAATTTTGTATTTCCATGGTTGGCCCATCTGTGGATTAGCTGCATAAGGTAAGTGTTGGATAGTTAAGGTAAGTGCTTAGATAAGTAATGTATGTTAGATTTAGTGTAGGGTTAAAGGTAGGGTTTTGTTAAATGTATGTATGTAGGTTATTTATTTTGTTTGTGTATATTTTCGTTGTGGAAATGTGTGGCAGTTATGGACCTTAGGGTTAGGGAGGGGTTAAGGATAGTGCATAGATAGTTTTGTATGTGGGGTTTAGTAGTGTTGGAGGTAGGGTTTTGTTAAATGTATGTTTGTGGATTATTTGATTTGTTTGGGTGTATGTCTGTAGGGGACATGTGCAGTAGTTACAGACCTTAGGGTTAGGGAGAGGTTAAGGAAATTGCATAATTAGTTGTGTATGTGGAGTTTAGTGTCAGGTTAGAAGTAGGGTTTTGTGCTTTACTTTAGGTTAGAAGTAGGGTTTGGTTAGTGTATGTATGTGGTTTATTTATTTTATTTGGGTAGGTAGTATATAGGTAGTGGTGGGGTTGGCCGACTATGACAGTTCGATTTTTTTTTTCCCTGTTTAGTGCGTTCGTTCGGGATTTTCGTGTTTTGCTGTATAGGGGTTGATATTTTGGTATTCACGTATAGGGTTTTTCGCTTTCATAATATAGACCCCCTAGGATCAACTTATCCACACCCCCACCAGGGGCAGCAATATCTTAGCCCTGGTTATTATCAACATGGGCAACCGGTGCTCCACACCAGAGGTCAATTCCTCGTTGGTCAGATCCGACCACAAGCTAATCATCCTAGACATCCACATCCCTCCCCCACCCCCCATTAGGGAAACCACCATACAAAATTTCTCCAAAGCCAACTTCACTCTTCTTAAGACAAAAAATGGCAATCTTCACGACACCCATGTTGACGTACAATAGAGGTATGACTGCTGAATCCTACATAAATGCACTTTATAAGCACTTACATGAGTGCATGGATTGTGCAATCCCTAACAGAACCAAGATGCTATCCTCCAAAAAAAGGAAGCAAATCTGGTGGTCCCCTGCCATAAACAAACTTTACAACAGAAGAAAGAAACTGTTGCAAAAATGCGTAAAATCCCATGATTGGAGAAACTCCCTGCTCAGCCTCAGTAAGAAGCTGAGATCCCTCATAAAATCTTCCAAAGCTAGTTACGAAAACAAAATCACCACTGACTCAAAAGACAACCAAAAAGCATTCTATAGCTATGTCAAGAATTTCAATGGCAACACTCAGATCTGCTCTGAGTTACAGCATAATGGCACTAAATATACAGAACCAAATGATATTGCCAACATCCTGGCAGATAGGTTCAGTGCTAACTTTACTTCCCTCTCATCCCCTAAAGGGCCTATCTCTATACCAGAAGAATGCAAAGTTCCTGTAATCACCACTGAACAGGCAAAAAACACACTCTCCATAGGCAAGAAGACAGCATCCATGGGACCTGACAACATCCCATGCTACGTTTTACATGAACTACAGAACGAACTGGCACCCCACCTAAGTACCATGTTCAATCATAGCCTCACCTCAGGCTATGTGCCCACTGAATGGCGCAGAGCAACGGATATCCCACTCCACAAAGGGGGAGCCACCACGGACCCTGGAAACTACCACCCCATTAGCCTGACGAGCCTAGTCTGCAAGGCTATGGGACGTGTCATCATGGAACTTATAAACAATGACATTGGTAATCTCCAAACTCAGGACCCCACCCAGTTTGGGTTTGTAAAAGGCAGATCATGTCTCCTAAACCTGATAGACTTCTTTGAAGCGGTCACCAAAGCCGTAGATGAGGGTAAGGTGGTTCACACAGCCTATCTAGATCTCGCCAAGGCTTTCAACACCAATCCCCACTCTGGAATTATAGATAAACTCACTAAACTAGGTATAAAGCCATATGTCACAAGATGGGTTGCCAACTGGCTCACTGACAGAACCCACACTGTGAAAGTAGCAGACTCCAAATCCAACTTCAGACCAGTGACAAGTGGAGTACAACAGGGTTCAGTCCTGGGTCCTCTCCTGTTTGGTATCTACTTCTCTGAAGTACAGGCTAACACAGAAGGTATTTGGCTAACAAAGTTCACAGATGACTGCAAACTAGGAGCCATAATCAAAACTTCAAAAGATGTGAACATCCTACAAAAAGGCCTTGCTGAGACAGATGCCTGGTGTCAAAGCCATGGCCTCAAGCTCAATGCCAAAAAGTGCATTGTCATCCCTTTTGGTAAAAACTCTATACCCATGAACTACTACATAGGCGGTAGTCTACTTAACACCAAAAGTGTGATAAGAGACCTTGGGACACAGGTGGACAGTAGTCTCTCATTTGATAAGCACATTGCCACAGTAGTCAGGAAATCCTTCTATGTGGCACACCTCATCACAAAAGGTTTCTCATCCAGAAAAAAGAGGTCATTGTTCCCCTCTACTCATCACTCATTAGACCCATTATAGAGTACAATGCCCCTTTTGGTATGTACCTCACAAGACATCTACAACAACTGGAAAGGCCACAGAAATATCTCACAAAGAGGATTAACAACCTTAAACAAATGCCCTACGCAGACCGTCTCAAAAAACTGCAGCTTTATTCCATCGCATATCGCCTACTCAGAGGCAATCTCTAAAGCTATGTCAAACCCAGAGCTTTTGGACATGCTCCACTTAAAGAAATAACAATCCTTCCAAGCTACATGCTCTAGGGACCTAAACCTTGTCACCACAATAAACAGAACATGCTGGAGGGATAGATTCCTGTCCCCAAGACTTCCCATACTCTGGAACAAACTACCTATCTATATCAAACAATGTTCCTCATTAGAACTCTTCAAGAAAAATCTTGATGATTGGATGGAAGATAGGAAATTCACCCCAGGGATCACTTCTGTGGCTCTGCTCGACAGGGGCACAGAAAAATTATTTTCTTGGGTGGCAAAAGCCAGGGTACCTTTAGGCTAGGCTTATATAAGCCCTAGAGCCAATAGCCTAGTACCTACCTATGAACCTATAAGGCCATGGGGATCTGTTAAAGTGTGGCATCTAACTAAGGAAACAGTCTGAGTGTGTACGAGTGCACTCAAGAGTAATTGCAGCTTTTAAAACAGAAAAAAAAATGAAAAAGACTAGGCCCATGTACATTGTGTGCACTGTCAGACTAGGCCCATGTACATTGTGTGCACTGTCAGACTAGGCCCATGTACATTGTGTGCACTGTCAGACTAGGCCCATGTACATTGTGTGCACTATCAGACTAGGCCCATGTACATTGTGTGCACTATCAGACTAGGCCCATGTACATTGTGTGCACTGTCAGACTAGGCCCATGTACATTGTGTGCACTATCAGACTAGGCCCATGTACATTGTGTGTACTATCAGACTAGGCCCATGTACATTGTGTGCACTGTCAGACTAGGCCCATGTACATTGTGTGCACTATCAGACTAGGCCCATGTACATTGTGTGTACTATCAGACAAGGCCTATGTACATTGTGTGCACTGTCAGTCTAGGCCCATGTACATTGTGTGCACTGTCAGACTAGGCCCATGTACATTGTGTGCACTATCAGACTAGGCCCATGTACATTGTGTGTACTATCAGACTAGGCCCATGTACATTGCATGCACTGTCAGACTAGGCCCATGTACATTGTGTGTACTATCAGACTAGGCCCATGTACATTGTGTGCACTGTCAGACTAGGCCCATGTACATTGTGTGCACTATCAGACTAGGCCCATGTACATTGTGTGTACTATCAGACTAGGCCCATGTACATTGTGTGCACTGTCAGACTAGGCCCATGTACATTGTGTGCACTGTCAGACTAGGCCCATGTACATTGTGTGCACTGTCAGAATTTCACTGCCTAAAAGGAAGAAAGTAACATAAGTGTTCAGTTTAAAATCTAAAGTAGCATTTAATGTGGAGCCATGAAAAACGATTAATGTATACGTGAGTCACCTAAAATATGTCCTTTATAACTTTGTAAGTTAGTGCTAAAAGAAGTAAACATTGTTTGATATTTGTTTTTTTTTAATATTTATTTGTATCTTTAAATCCTAAAAACCTCTGCCTGACTACATTCTGTTTCTCTCTGTCCCACTGGCATCCTTCAGTAGTCTACGCAACTTCCCTTAAATACATTCAAAGGTCTAACAAAAACAAAACAAAAAAAAAAAAACCTGAAGCAACTGCCTGCATACAAGAACACGGAGAGTGGAACCCCATACAAACCAGTAAAAGCCACTGCAAGTCCTACTTTTATCAACAGACTGTGAACAGTGTAGGTCTATTATATTATTCAGCCGGCAATAGTGAAGGTTTAATTTATGGCAATTCAAAGGAAGGTATGTGGCTGAGTACTGGGAGTTCAGCTTGGATTAATGCAGAGTTAATAGAGAGTAATTATAAGTAGTAGTCTCGCTGAGGTCTGAGGGTTCAGACTGGAGTAGTACAGCATTAAAAAAGTGTGAATAGAAGGAGGAGGAGGAAGAGTGTGGCTGAGTTCTGGGGGTTCCGCCAGGAGTAGTGCAAAGTTAATAGAGTGTAATTATAAGCAGGAGTGTGGCTGAGTTCTGCGGGTTCCTCCTGGAGTACTGCAATGTTAACAGAGTGTAAATAGAAGGAGGAATGCGGGTAAGTTTTGGAGGTTCTTCTGCACAAGTGCAGAGTTAATTGAGTGTAATTAGAAAAAGGAGTGTGGCTATCTTTTGGGGTTCACTTAGAGTAGGGCAGAGTTAGGAGATTGTAATTAGAAGAGGAGTGTAGCTGAGTTCTTGGGGTTCATCCTGCAGGACTGCTGCAGAGTTAATAGACTGTAATTAGAAGGAGGAGTGCAGTTGAGTTTTGGTGTTAACTTGGGGTAGTGCAGAGGTAATAGCATGTAATTAGAAGGAGGAATGTGGCTGAGATCTGGGGGTTCAGCCTAGATAAATATTGAGTTAGAGTGTAATTATAAGGAGGATGAGGACTGGGCTCTGGGGTTACAGCCAGGAGTAGTGCAGAGTTAATAGAGTATAATTTGAAGGAAGAGTGTGTCTGACGTCTCACAGTTCCTCCTGGATCAGTGCAGAGTTAATAGAGAGTAAATAGAAGGAGAAATAAGGCTGATGTCTGAGGGTTCAGCCTGGAGAAATTCAGAATGAACAGAGTGTAATTAGATGGAAAAGTAGGGCTATGTTCCTGGAGTTCATCCTGGAATAGCGCAGTGTTAATGGAGTGTAATTAGAAGGAGAAGTGTGGCTGAGTACGGGGGTTGCAGCCAGGATAAATGCAAAGCTAATAGATTGTAATTAGAATGGGGAGCATGGCTGAGTTTTGGGGGTTCCGAAGGGAGTATTGAAGAGTTAATAGGGTGTAATTATATGGAGGATTGTGCTTGATTTCTGTGGCTTCATCTTGGAGTAGTGCAGAGTTAATAGAATGGAATAATAAGTAAAGGTGTGGCTGAGTTCTAAGGGTTCAGCCAGCAATAGTGAAGGTTTAATTTATGTAGAATGGAATAATAAGTAAGGGTGTGGCTGAGTTCTAAGGGTTCAGCCAGCAATAGTGAAGGTTTTATTTATGTAGAATGGAATAATAAGTAAGGGTGTGGCTGAGTTCTAAGGGTTCAGCCAGCAATAGTGAAGGTTTAATTTATGTAGAATGGAATAATAAGTAAGGGTGTGGCTGAGTTCTAAGGGTTCAGCCAGCAATAGTGAAGGTTTTATTTATGTAGAATGGAATAATAAGTAAGGGTGTGGCTGAGTTCTAAGGGTTCAGCCAGCAATAGTGAAGGTTTAATTTATGTAGAATGAAATAATAAGTAAGGGTGTGGCTGAGTTCTAAGGGTTCAGCCAGCAATAGTGAAGGTTTAATTTATGTAGAATGAAATAATACGTAAGGGTGTGGCTGAGTTCTAAGGGTTCAGCCAGCAATAGTGAAGGTTTAATTTATGTAGAATGGAATAATAAGTAAGGGTGTGGCTGAGTTCTAAGGGTTCAGAAAGCAATAGTGAAGGTTTAATTTATGTAGAATGGAATAATAAGTAAGGGTGTGGCTGAGTTCTAAGGGTTCAGCCAGCAATAGTGAAGGTTTAATTTATGTAGAATGAAATAATAAGTAAGGGTGTGGCTGAGTTCTAAGGGTTCAGCCAGCAACAGTGAAGGCTTAATTTATGGAGAATGGAATAATAAGTAAGGGTGTGGCTGAGTTCTAAGGGTTCAGCCAGCAATAGTGAAGGTTTAATTTATGTAGAATGGAATAATAAGTAAGGGTGTGGCTAAGTTCTAAGGGTTCAGCCAGCAATAGTGAAGGTTTAATTTATGTAGAATGGAATAATAAGTAAGGGTGTGGCTGAGTTCTAAGGGTACAGCCAGCAATAGTGAAGGTTTAATTTATGTAGAATGGAATAATAAGTAAGGGTGTGGCTGAGTTCTAAGGGTTCAGAAAGCAATAGTGAAGGTTTAATTTATGTAGAATGGAATAATAAGTAAGGGTGTGGCTGAGTTCTAAGGGTTCAGCCAGCAATAGTGAAGGTTTAATTTATGAAGAATGAAATAATAAGTAAGGGTGTGGCTGAGTTCTAAGGGTTCAGCCAGCAACAGTGAAGGCTTAATTTATGGAGAATGGAATAATAAGTAAGGGTGTGGCTGAGTTCTAAGGGTTCAGCCAGCAATAGTGAAGGTTTAATTTATATAGAATGGAATAATAAGTAAGGGTGTGGCTGAGCTCTAAGGGTTCAGCCAGCAATAGTGAAGGTTTAATTTATGTAGAATGGAATAATAAGTAAGAGCGTGGCTGAGTTCTAAGGGTTCAGCCAGCAATAGTGAAGGTTTAATTTATGTAGAATGGAATAATAAGTAAGGGTGTGGCTGAGTTCTAAGGGTTCAGCCAGCAATAGTGAAGGTTTAATTTATGTAGAATGGAATAATAAGTAAGAGCGTGGCTGAGTTCTAAGGGTTCAGCCAGCAATAGTGAAGGTTTAATTTATGTAGAATGGAATAATAAGTAAGGGTGTGGCTGAGTTCTAAGGGTTCAGCCAGCAATAGTGAAGGTTTAATTTATGTAGAATGGAATAATAAGTAAGGGCGTGGCTGAGTTCTAAGGGTTCAGCCAGCAATAGTGAAGG
Organism: Protopterus annectens; assembly: GCF_019279795.1. NCBI lineage: Eukaryota > Metazoa > Chordata > Ceratodontiformes > Protopteridae > Protopterus > Protopterus annectens. The sequence continues at coordinate 757,367,219 of NC_056736.1, forward strand.
TTTAATTTATGTAGAATGGAATAATAAGTAAGGGCGTGGCTGAGTGCTAAGGGTTCAGCCAGCAATAGTGAAGGTTTAATTTATGTAGAATGGAATAATAAGTAAGGGCGTGGCTGAGTTCTAAGGGTTCAGCCAGCAATAGTGAAGGTTTAATTTATGTAGAATGGAATAAAAAGTAAGGGCGTGGCTGAGTTCTAAGGGTTCAGCCAGCAATAGTGAAGGATTAATTTATGTAGAATGGAATAATAAGTAAGGGTGTGGCTGAGTTCTAAGGGTTCAGCCAGCAATAGTGAAGGTTTAATGTATGTAGAATGGAATAATAAGTAAGGGTGTGGCTGAGTTCTAAGGGTTCAGCCAGCAATAGTGAAGGTTTAATGTATGTAGAATGGAATAATAAGTAAGGGTGTGGCTGAGTTCTAAGGGTTCAGCCAGCAATAGTGAAGGTTTAATTTATGTAGAATGGAATAATAAGTAAGGGTGTGGCTGAGTTCTAAGGGTTCAGCCAGCAATAGTGAAGGTTTAATTTATGTAGAATGGAATAATAAGTAAGGGCGTGGCTGAGTTCTAAGGGTTCAGCCAGCAATAGTGAAGGTTTAATTTATGTAGAATGGAATAATAAGTAAGGGTGTGGCTGAGTTCTAAGGGTTCAGCCAGCAATAGTGAAGGTTTAATTTATGTAGAATGGAATAATAAGTAAGGGTGTGGCTGAGCTCTAAAGGTTCAGCCAGCAATAGAGAAGGTTTAATTTGTGTAGAAAGGAATAATAAGTAAGGGTGTGGCTGAGTTCTAAGGGTTCAGCCAGCAATAGTGAAGGTTTAATTTATGTAGAATGGAATAATAAGTAAGGGTGTGGCTGAGTTCTAAGGGTTCAGCCAGCAATAGTGAAGGTTTAATTTATGTAGAATGGAATAATAAGTAAGGGCGTGGCTGAGTTCTAAGGGTTCAGCCAGCAATAGTGAAGGTTTAATTTATGTAGAATGGAATAATAAGTAAGGGTGGCTGAGTTCTAAGGGTTCAGCCAGCAATAGTGAAGGTTTAATTTATGTAGAATGGAATAATAAGTAAGGGCGTGGCTGAGTTCTAAGGGTTCAGCCAGCAATAGTGAAGGTTTAATTTATGTAGAATGGAATAATAAGTAAGGGCGTGGCTGAGTTCTAAGGGTTCAGCCAGCAATAGTAAAGGTTTAATTTATGGAGAATGGAATAATAAGTAAGGGTGTGTCTGAGTTCTAAGGGTTCAGCCAGCAATAGTGAAGGTTTAATTTATGTAGAATGGAATAATAAGTAAGGGTGTGGCTGAGTTCTAAGGGTTCAGCCAGCAATAGTGAAGGTTTAATTTATGTAGAATGGAATAATAAGTAAGGGTGTGGCTGAGTTCTAAGGGTTCAGCCAGCAATAGTGAAGGTTTAATTTATGTAGAATGGAATAATAAGTAAGGGCGTGGCTGAGTTCTAAGGGTTCAGCCAGCAATAGTGAAGGTTTAATTTATGTAGAATGGAATAATAAGTAAGGGTGTGGCTGAGTTCTAAGGGTTCAGCCAGCAATAGTGAAGGTTTAATTTATGTAGAATGGAATAATAAGTAAGGGTGTGGCTGAGTTCTAAGGGTTCAGCCAGCAATAGTGAAGGTTTAATTTATGTAGAATGGAATAATAAGTAAGGGTGTGGCTGAGTTCTAAGGGTTCAGCCAGCAATAGTGAAGGTTTAATTTATGTAGAATGGAATAATAAGTAAGGGTGTGGCTGAGTTCTAAGGGTTCAGCCAGCAATAGTGAAGGTTTAATTTATGTAGAATGGAATAATAAGTAAGGGCGTGGCTGAGTTCTAAGGGTTCAGCCAGCAATAGTGAAGGTTTAATTTGTGTAGAATGGAATAATAAGTAAGGGCGTGGCTGAGTTCTAAGGGTTCAGCCAGCAATAGTGAAGGTTTAATGTATGTAGAGTGGAATAATAAGTAAGGTTGTGGCTGAGTTCTAAGGGTTCAGCCAGCAATAGTGAAGGTTTAATTTATGTAGAATGGAATAATAAGTAAGGGTGTGGCTGAGTTCTAAGGGTTCAGCCAGCAATAGTGAAGGTTTAATTTATGTAGAATGGAATAATAAGTAAGGGTGTGGCTGAGCTCTAAGGGTTCAGCCAGCAATAGTGAAGGTTTAATTTATGTAGAATGGAATAATAAGTAAGGGTGTGGCTGACTTCTAAGGGTTCAGCCAGCAATAGTGAAAGTTTAATTTACGTAGAATGGAATAATAAGTAAGGGTGTGGCTGAGTTCTAAGGGTTCAGCCAGCAATAGTGAAGGTTTAATTTATGTAGAATGGAATAATAAGTAAGGGTGTGGCTGAGTTCTAAGGGTTCAGCCAGCAATAGTGAAGGTTTAATTTATGTAGAATGGAATAATAAGTAAGGTTGTGGCTGAGCTCTAAGGGTTCAGCCAGCAATAGTGAAGGTTTAATTTATGTAGAATGGAATAATAAGTAAGGGTGTGGCTGAGTTCTAAGGGTTCAGCCAGCAATAGTGAAAGTTTAATTTATGTAGAATGGAATAATAAGTAAGGGTGTGGCTGAGTTCTAAGGGTTCAGCCAGCAATAGTGAAGGTTTAATTTATGTAGAATGGAATAATAAGTAAGGGTATGGCTGAGTTCTAAGCCTTCAGCCAGCAATAGTGAAGGTTTAATTTATGTAGAATGGAATAATAAGTAAGGGTGTGGCTGAGTTCTAAGGGTTCAACCAGCAATAGTGAAGGTTTAATTTATGTAGAATGGAATAATAAGTAAGGGTGTGGCTGAGTTCTAAGGGTTCAGCCAGCAATAGTGAAGGTTTAATTTATGTAGAATGGAATAATAAGTAAGGGTGTGGCTGAGTTCTAAGGGTTCAGCCAGCAATAGTGAAGGTTTAATTTATGTAGAATGGAATAATAAGTAAGGGTGTGGCTGAGTTCTATGGGTTCAGCCAGCAATAGTGAAGGTTTAATTTATGTAGAATGGAATAATAAGTAAGGGTGTGGCTGAGTTCTAAGGGTTCAGCCAGCAATAGTGAAGGTTTAATTTATGTAGAATGGAATAATAAGTAAGGGTCTGGCTGAGTTCTAAGGGTTCAGCCAGCAATAGTGAAGGTTTAATTTATGTAGAATGGAATAATAAGTAAGGGTGTGGCTGAGTTCTAAGGGTTCAGCCAGCAATAGTGAAGGTTTAATTTATATGGATTGGAATAATAAGTAAGGGCGTGGCTGAGTTCTAAGGGTTCAGCCAGCAATAGTGAAGGTTTAATTTATGTAGAATGGAATAATAAGTAAGGGCGTGGCTGAGTTCTAAGGGTTCAGCCAGCAATAGTGAAGGTTTAATGTATGTAGAATGGAATAATAAGTAAGGTTGTGGCTGAGTTCTAAGGGTTCAGCCAGCAATAGTGAAGGTTTAATTTATGTAGAATGGAATAATAAGTAACGGTGTGGCTGAGTTCTAAGGGTTCAGCCAGCAATAGTGAAGGTTTAATTTATGTAGAATGGAATAATAAGTAAGGGTGTGGCTGAGTTCTAAGGGTTCAGCCAGCAATAGTGAAGGTTTAATTTATGTAGAATGGAATAATAAGTAAGGGTGTGGCTGAGCTCTAAGGGTTCAGCCAGCAATAGTGAAGGTTTAATTTATGTAGAATGGAATAATAAGTAAGGGTGTGGCTGAGTTCTAAGGGTTCAGCCAGCAACAGTGAAAGTTTAATTTACGTAGAATGGAATAATAAGTAAGGGTGTGGCTGAGTTCTAAGGGTTCAGCCAGCAATAGTGAAGGTTTAATTTACGTAGAATGGAATAATAAGTAAGGGTGTGGCTGAGTTCTAAGGGTTCAGCCAGCAATATTGAAGGTTTAATTTATGTAGAATGGAATAATAAGTAAGGGTGTGGCTGAGCTCTAAGGGTTCAGCCAGCAATAGTGAAGGTTTAATTTATGTAGAATGGAATAATAAGTAAGGGTGTGGCTGAGCTCTAAGGGTTCAGCCAGCAATAGTGAAGGTTTAATTTATGTAGAATGGAATAATAAGTAAGGGTGTGGCTGAGTTCTAAGGGTTCAGCCAGCAATAGTGAAAGTTTAATTTATGTAGAATGGAATAATAAGTAAGGGTGTGGCTGAGTTCTAAGGGTTCAGCCAGCAATAGTGAAGGTTTAATTTATGTAGAATGGAATAATAAGTAAGGGTGTGGCTGAGTTCTAAGGGTTCAACCAGCAATAGTGAAGGTTTAATTTATGTAGAATGGAATAATAAGTAAGGGTGTGGCTGAGTTCTAAGGGTTCAACCAGCAATAGTGAAGGTTTAATTTATGTAGAATGGAATAATAAGTAAGGGTGTGGCTGAGTTCTAAGGGTTCAGCCAGCAATAGTGAAGGTTTAATTTATGTAGAATGGAATAATAAGTAAGGGTGTGGCTGAGTTCTAAGGGTTCAGCCAGCAATAGTGAAGGTTTAATTTATGTAGAATGGAATAATAAGTAAGGGTGTGGCTGAGTTCTAAGGGTTCAGCCAGCAATAGTGAAGGTTTAATTTATGTAGAATGGAATAATAAGTAAGGGTGTGGCTGAGTTCTAAGGGTTCAGCCAGCAATAGTGAAGGTTTAATTTATGTAGAATGGAATAATAAGTAAGGGCGTGGCTGAGTTCTAAGGGTTCAGCCAGCAATAGTGAAGGTTTAATTTATATAGAATGGAATAATAAGTAAGGGCGTGGCTGAGTTCTAAGGGTTCAGCCAGCAATAGTGAAGGTTTAATTTATGTAGAATGGAATAATAAGTAAGGGCGTGGCTGAGTTCTAAGGGTTCAGCCAGCAATAGTGAAGGTTTAATGTATGTAGAATGGAATAATAAGTAAGGGCGTGGCTGAGCTCTAAGGGTTCAGCCAGCAATAGTGAAGGTTTAATTTATGTAGAATGGAATAATAAGTAAGGGTGTGGCTGAGTTCTAAGGGTTCAGCCAGCAATAGTGAAAGTTTAATTTATGTAGAATGGAATAATAAGTAAGGGTGTGGCTGAGTTCTAAGGGTTCAGCCAGCAATAGTGAAGGTTTAATTTATGTAGAATGGAATAATAAGTAAGGGTGTGGCTGAGTTCTAAGGGTTCAGCCAGCAATAGTGAAGGTTTAATTTATGTAGAATGGAATAATAGGTAAGGGTGTGGCTGAGTTCTAAGGGTTCAGCCAGCAATAGTGAAGGTTTAATTTATGTAGAATGGAATAATAAGTAAGGGTGTGGCTGAGTTCTAAGGGTTCAGCCAGCATTAGTGAAGGTTTAATTTATATAGAATGGAATAATAAGTAAGGGTGTGGCTGAGTTCTAAGGGTTCAGCCAGCAATAGTGAAGGTTTAATTTATATAGAATGGAATAATAAGTAAGGGTGTGGCTGAGCTCTAAGGGTTCTGCCAGAAATAGTGAAGATTTAATTTATATAGAATGGAATAATAAGTAAGGGTGTGGCTGAGTTCTAAGGGTTCAGCCAGCAATAGTGAAGGTTTAATTTATGTAGAATGGAATAATAAGTAAGGGTGTGGCTGAGTTCTAAGGGTTCAGCCAGCAATAGTGAAGGTTTAATTTATGTAGAATGGAATAATAAGTAAGGGTGTGGCTGAGTTCTAAGGGTTCAGCCAGCAATAGTGAAGGTTTAATTTATGTAGAATGGAATAATAAGTAAGGGTGTGGCTGAGTTCTATGGGTTCAGCCAGCAATAGTGAAGGTTTAATTTATGTAGAATGGAATAATAAGTAAGGGTGTGGCTGAGTTCTAAGGGTTCAGCCAGCAATAGTGAAGGTTTAATTTATGTAGAATGGAATAATAAGTAAGGGTGTGGCTGAGTTCTAAGGGTTCAGCCAGCAATAGTGAAGGTTTAATTTATGTAGAATGGAATAATACGTAAGGGTGTGGCTGAGTTCTAAGGGTTCAGCCAGCAATAGTGAAGGTTTAATTTATGTAGAATGGAATAATAAGTAAGGGCGTGGCTGAGTTCTAAGGGTTCAGCCAGCAATAGTGAAGGTTTAATTTATGTAGAATGGAATAATAAGTAAGGGTGTGGCTGAGTTCTAAGGGTTCAGCCAGCAATAGTGAAGGTTTAATTTATGTAGAATGGAATAATAAGTAAGGGTGTGGCTGAGTTCTAAGGGTTCAGCCAGCAATAGTGAAGGTTTAATTTATGTAGAATGGAATAATAAGTAAGGGTGTGGCTGAGCTCTAAGGGTTCAGCCAGCAATAGTGAAGGTTTAATTTATGTAGAATGGAATAATAAGTAAGGGTGTGGCTGAGTTCTAAGGGTTCAGCCAGCAATAGTGAAGGTTTAATTTATGTAGAATGGAATAATAAGTAAGGGTGTGGCTGAGTTCTAAGGGTTCAGCCAGCAATAGTGAAGGTTTAATTTATGTAGAATGGAATAATAAGTAAGGGTGTGGCTGAGTTCTAAGGGTTCAGCCAGCAATAGTGAAGCTTTAATTGATGGTAATTAGAAGGAAATTTGTGGCTGAGTTCTGGGGGTTCATCATGCACTAGTGCAGAGTTAAGTGAGTGTAATTAGAAATAGGAGTGAGGTTGAGTTTTGGGGTACTGCCTGGAATTAATACAGTCTAACTAGAAGGAGGAGTGTGGCTGGGTTCTGTTGGTTCAGCCTGGAGTAGCACAGAGTTAATAAAGTGTAATTAGAAGGTGGAATGTAGCTGAGTTTTGTGAATTCTACCTGCAGCACTCAATAGATAATAGAGTATAATTATAAGAAGAGGTATGGCTGAGTTCTTGGTTCTCAGCCCAGAGAAGTGCCGAGTTAATAGAATGCAAATATAAAGAGGAGTGTGGCTGAGTTCTGGGGGGTTCTTCCTGGAGTAGTGCAGAGTTAATAAAGTCTAAATAGAATTAGGAATGTGATTGAGTTGTGTATGATTAGCCTGGAGTAGTGCAAAGTTAACAAAGTGTAATTAGAAGGAGGAGTGTGGCTGAGTTCTGGGGTTTCAACCTGGAGCAGTTCAGAGTTAGTAGTGTGCAATTAGAAGGAAGAGTGTCAGTGAGTTCTGGGGCTTCAGTCTGAAGTAGTGCAGAGTTAAAAGAGTATAATTAGAATGGGGAATGTAGCTGAGTTTTGGAGGTTCAGAATGGTGTAGTGCATTGTTAATAGGGTGTAATTACATGGAAAAATGTGGCTGATTTCTAGGGGTGCAGCTTGGAGTAGTGCAGAGTGGTGTGTGGCTGAGTTCTAAGAGTTCAGCCAGCATTACTGAAGGCTTAATTGATGGTAGGAGGATTGTGGCTGAGTTCTGGGGTTCAGCCTAAACTAGTGCAGAGTTAACTGAGTGTAATTAGAAAGAGGAGTGTAGTTGAGTTTCAGTGTTCAGCCTGGAGTACTGTAGAGTTAATAGAGTGCAATTACAAGGAAGTCTGTGGATGGGGTCTGGGGGTTAAGCCAGGGGTAGCACAGAGTAAATAAAATGTAATTAGAAGGAGGAATGTAGCTGAGTTCTGGGGGTTCAGTGCAAAGTGCAGAATTAATAGAGTCTAATTATAAGAAGGAGCGCAGTTAAATTCTGCAGGGTCTTCCTGGAGCACTGCAGAGTTAACAGAGAGTAAAAAGAAGGAAGAATGTGGCTGAGTTCTGGGGGTTCAATCTGGATAAATACAAGTTAACAGAGTGTACTTAGAAGGAGGGTGAGGGCTGAGCTCTGGGGATACAGCCAGTAGTACAGTGTTATTAGAGTGTAATTAGGACTTGTCTCACTGAATTCTTTGGGTTCAGCCTGAAGTAGTGCCAAGTTAATAGAGTGTACATTGAAACAGGAGTGTGGCTGACTTCTCAGGGTTCTTCCTGGATCAGTGCAGAGTTAATAGAGAATAAATAGAAGGATGAATATGGCTGATGTCTGAGGATTCAGCCTGGATAAATGCAGAGTTAACAGACTGTAATTAGATGGAAAAGGAGGGCTGTGTTCTTGGATTTCAGCCTGGAACAGCGCAGTGTTAATGGAGTGTATTTACAAGAAGACGTGTGACTGAGTTCAGGAGGTACAGCCTGGATGCATGCAGAGTTAATAGAGTGTAATTAGAATGGGGAGTGTGGCTGCATTTTGGCAGTTCAGAATAGAGTAGTGCAGAGTTATTAGACTGTAATTATATAGAGGAATGTGGCTGATTTCTGGGGTTTACTTTGGAGTAGTGCAGAGTTAATAGAGTGTAATAATAAGTATATTTGTCGCTGAGTTCTAAGGGTTCAGCCAGAAGGAGTGAAGGTTTATCTGATGGTAATTAGAAGGAGAATTGTGGCTGAGTTCTGGGGGTTCAGCCTGCAGAGTTAGTTGAGTGTAATTAGAAAGAGGAGTATGGTTGAGGTTTTGGGGTTCAGCCTGGAGTAGTGCAGAGTTAGTAAGAGTGCAATTAGAAGGAAGAGTGTGGGTGGGTTCTGGGGGTTAAGCCGGAAATAGTGCAGAATTAACAGAGTGTAGCTAAAAGGAGGAGTGTGGCTGGGTTGTGTTGGTTCAGCCTGGAGTAGCACAGAGTTAATAAAGTGGAATTAGAAGGTGGAATGTAGCTGAATTCTGGGGTCAGCCTGCAGCACTGAAGAGTTAATAGAGTGTAGTTAGAAGGAGGAGTGTGGCTAAGATTTCGGGGTCCTGCACAGAGAAGTGCTGAGTTAATAAAATATAAATATAAAAAGGAGTGGGCTGAGCTCTGGGGGTTCTTCCTGGAGTAGTGCAAAGTTGATAGAGTCTAAATGAAAAGAGGGATGTGGTTGTGCTCTGTGTGATCATCCTGGAGTAGTGCAAATGGAAGGAGGAGTGTGCCTGAGCTCTGCGGGTTCAGACTGGAGAACTGCAGCATTAATTGCCCATAAAAAGAAGGAGGAGGAGTTTGGCAGAGTTCTGGAGGTTCCACCGGGAGTACTAGAAAGGTAATAGAGTGTAATTATAAGCATGAGTGTGGCTGAATTCTTGGTGTTCTTCCCAGAGTAGTGCAGAGTTAGTAGTGTGTAAATAGAAGGATGAGTGTCACTGAATTCTGGGAGTTCAGTCTGAAGTAGTGCAGAGTTAATAGAGTGCAAGTAGTAGGAGGAGTGTCACTGACTTCTCAGGGATTTTCCTGGAGTAGTGCAGAGTTAATAGACTGTAAACAGAAGGAGGAATGTGGCTGAGTTCTGGGGGCTCATCCTGAATGCATTCAGAGTTAACACAGTGTAATTAAAAGGTGAAGTAGGGCAGAGTTCTTGGGGTTCAGCCTGGAATAGTGCACTGTTAATGGGGTGTAATTAAAAGGATGAGTGTGCCTGAGTTCTGGTGTAGAGTCAATATAGTGTAATTAGAATTGGGAATGTAGTTGAGTTTTGGGGGTTCAGAATGGAGTAGTACAGAGTTAATAGAGTGTAATTATAAGGAGTAGTGTGGCTTAGTTCTGAGGCCTCAGCCACTGGTAGTGAAGGTTTAATTGATGAGAATTAGAAAGAGGATTGTGGCTGAGTTCTGGGGGTTCTTTTTGGGATTAGCCTGGAGTAGTGCAGAGTTAACAGAGAGCAATTAGAAGGAGGAGTGTGGGTGAGCTCTGGGGGGGGGGTGCAGACTGGAGTAGTGCAGAGTTAATAGAGGGTAATTATAAAGATGCATGTGGCTCAGTTCTTGGGGTTCTTTTTGGAGTATTGCACAGTTAATAGAGTGCAAATAGAAGGTGGAATGCGGCTGTGTTCTGAGGGTTCAGCCTGGGTAAATGCAGAGTTAACAGAATGCAATTAGAAGGTGAAGTAGGGCTTATTTCTTGGGGGTTAGCTTGGAATAGTGCAGTGTTAATGGGGTGTAATTATAAGGAGGAATGTGGCTGCGTTCCGGTGGTCCAGGCTGGAGTAGTGCAGAGTTAATAGAGTGCTTTTAGAAGGAAGAGTGTGGGTGGGTTCTGCAGGTTCAGCCAGGAATAGTGGAGAGTTAGTAAAGTGTAACTAAAAGGAGGAGTGTAACTGAGTTCTCTGGATTCAGTCTGTAGTACTGCAGATTTAATAGAGTGTAATTAGAAGGAGGAATGTAGCTAAGTTGGATGTCGCCTTAGTCCTTATGCATACTGCCCATGTTTTGTAGATATTATGCAATGCAATTTAAATGTGGACTGTCTGTGCTCACTATGAACTTTTGGTTTAAGCTGCATACTCTATGTTAGGGATAACAGCCTGTGTATTGATTACTGCATCACTATAACTGCTGCCCTTTTCCCTATCTTATCCTAGGAAGCCCCCCTCACTATCCTTCACCGCGTGGCTCCCAGGATTTATCAACGGACTCCAACCCAGTGCGAATGCACAGACTAGCCTAAACCTTAAGAAAAGAAAGTTGTATTCACTTAAAAAGAGCCTAGGGTAAAAACAATTATCTGTACCATTAATTGCTAACCAGGAAAGCGTTCTGTGGGCAGGAGCTAGTCAGTACCTATATCACAACCAGCAACAGCAACTACATTGCCAAACAACTAAGTCCTTTTCCTTTGAAAAGTATTTTACTATAAAAACAGACTGCAGATCCTACATATAGTTACCTTTGGGACCCTGCAGACTTCTGGCGGTGTATTCCCTGCTCCGCTTCGCGCTCGCTTCGCTCGGGCTCGCTCCGCACCCCACCCTGCCCCCATATCCCACCCGCCCCACTACCTCTACATTTATTAGGTTGTTAGCCCCTCCCCCTTGCTCTCTACCAATCACGACCGCCCCTCAATCTGCCACTTCTCCTCCCACACTCTCGGCCCTCCTTAAACTACCAAGTAAGCTCTTCTGCTTCTTTATACCCACTGGCCTTCCTCTTACTATACCATGGGCAAAACCACATATTCTATTATCCTCCCTATAGTATTACTCCTCCTAATTCCGTATTATTTAACCAGATATGAAAACCAAGCACTCTTGGGAATTCCCTTCCCCAAGAGTTACACTACCACAAATTCAAACCTCCCCTACAACCCTATCACACCTTCACTCTACCATGCTAATACACTGAGCTCCAATATAGTGTATCTTACCCCCCGCCACCCTAAACAATCCACCAGTAAATCTAATCTTAAGTTGTTACTCAAACTCCAAAGGTTCTTAGACCACCTGAAAAAATGTATCACCATAGATGGGGACATCCACCCCAACCCAGGTCCTACCACTGCCCCAGACTCTAACTTCTTAAATTCCATCCGGACTTCTACCAACTCCCTCCTCATATTCCATCTTAATCTAAGAAGTATAAACAATAAGGTTCATAACTTACACACTATGCTAGCTACCCATTCCCCTGACATTATGTGCCTATCAGAAACATGGCTCAAACCAGCCACCATGGATGAAGAGATTCTTCCACCTGGATATAATCTCCTTAGGGCTGTTCGGATCAAAAAAAGGGGTGGGGGATTAGCCGTAATGTTCAGGAATACACTGAATATCATTATTAACCCACTCCAACCTCCAAAGGTCTCTAACATAGAACTTATTGCCCTAAAGATCTGCCTAAACACCCAAAAATGCATTAATCTCATTGTAATTTACATTCCACCTGGGAATAATTCAGAAAACCTTGAGCAAACGCTCAGCTGGTTAGCCTCCAATTACCCTCAAGAAACCATAGTACTAGGTGATTTCAACATCAACTGGTCCCACTACTCCTCACTCATAAACCCCCACTCCATTAACTTATATGGTTTCTCCCAAAATATTTCATCTCCAACCAGAAATGGCAATGCTCAGCAAAAAGAGAGCATCATTGACTGGATTCTTACCAACAAAGACACACACAACTATATCACAGGGACCCTTCCCAACGACCTCAGTGACCACCTTATAACCTATATACTAAAACATAAGTGCCCACCTACTAACCCTCCCACTTATAGACTTGTCAGGAACAAGAAGAAATTTGTCCCAAATCTATTCCTTGCAGAACTCAAATCCTGTAATTGGGCCATCCTAAAAACTCTACCCCTAGAAGAGAGTGTGACCTACTTTAATGATACATTCCTGAAGATACTCAACTCCCACGCCCCAAACCGACAAATCAGAACCAAGGATCGGATAGCACCTTGGCTTACTAATGTAACTAAATCTAAAATTAAACTTTGTAACCAAGCCTGGGATAAATGGAGAGCTACCAAAACTCCACTAGATCGCATCAAGTTTCAACAGCTTAGAAACACTACTAAAACGGCCACTACTCACGATAAAAAACAGTATTTCTGTCATCTCCAGGATAAACACCAGAATAACCCAAAGAAATTCTGGGCTGGATTTAACAACCTCCTCCATCCAGGTAAATCTACTACCCCCACTCCGGAGAAACTCATTGGGAAAGAACCAGAGAAAATAGCCAACGCTTTTAACTCTTTTTTTATCGAGACCATTCAGGCCCTAGCCAGTCAGCTTACCACTACCTCCTTACCTGTAACTCATACTAAAGACCCAGCTCACCCACCCTTTAACTTACAACCTGTACCTACCTCCTATATATGCACCCTCTTAAAAAAACTGAAACCAACCACCCTAGCAGCCGACCAGCTCCCAGCAGAATACCTTCAAATAGCATCAGATGCCATTGCCTATCCCATATCAATCTTGATTAACAGAACTATAACTGAAACTACCATTCCCTCTATTTGGAAAATCTCATATATCATCCCTCTTCACAAAGGAGGAACCTCCACGGAAACTTCCAACTACCGACCCATAGCAATTTTGTCACCAATAGCTAAGGTTATGGAACGGTGTGTTCACAAACAACTCCTTCACTACCTCACCCTTAACAGTCTTCTGTCCTATACCCAACACGGATTTCGCCCCCATCATAGTACTACCACTGCCCTCCTCTCCTTTGTTGACTCTATCAATAACAACCGTAATAATAAATTAATATCCTCTGCTCTCTTTCTTGACCTATCGAAGGCCTTCGACATGGTTAATCACCAGCAACTCCTTCACACCCTGGAAACCCTACATCTTGATAACCCAGCCATAAGCTGGTTTAATGCCTACCTCTCTGGCAGGCAACAAGCTGTCCAATGGCAAAACAGGCTATCAGACCTACTTCCAAACACCATTGGTGTTCCTCAGGGCTCTATACTTGGTCCTCTTCTTTTCTCCGTCTTCATAAACGATCTTCACTCAGTCATCCCCAAAAATACCTGCATTCAATATGCAGATGACTCCACCTTAATCTGTTCTGACGCCTCCCTCCTGAAACTTCAAGTAATGACCCAAAACTGTTTTACTTTAGTTGAAAAATGGTTCTCTGAACTGAAACTAATACTTAATCCAACGAAAACCAAATTATTACTATTTTTCCCCTCTGCAAATACTCCCCTTGGTAAAGAACCTCCAAATGCTGACAACACGTTCCATGTGGTATCCACAAATGGAACCATCATAGAGCCTGTCTCTCATACCAAACTACTAGGTGTGACTATTGATCACAAGCTGAAATTTGATATTCACATTAACCTAACCATTAAGTCCGTAAACAAGAAACTCGGCTCTATGTATAGAATAAAGAATTTCTTAACCCCTTTTACCAAACTAACCATTGCTCGCACTCATCTCCTCTCCACCCTCCTTTACGCCTCCCCAGTACTTTCGTTCCTCAATAAGCGTGAGCTCAACAAGCTATCTGTTGCCTACAATCACATAGCCAGATTTGTAACAGGAACACCATATCGTACTCACCATTGCCTCAACCTAATGACACTCGGTTGGTTAGAACTGCCTAATCTTCTCAAACTCAACCAGCTCACTGAAGCTTTTAAAATAATTACCCAACCGGATAGAACCCCCTCACTGAGTAAAATACTGACCCCCTACTCCAACCAAAAATCCCTCCGGTCGGCAAACTGTGTCCAGGTACTAACCATTAAATCTAATAACTCAGGTGGTGATGCTCTCTATGCCAACTCCATCGGAAAGCTCTGGAATTCCCTACCAAATAACCTAAGACTCATGACCTCGATTAATCAATTCAAAAATCACCTCAAAGAATTCTTCAAGTCTCACTGGTCATGTCCATGTCCTAAACCAGACTAATCTCAAACGTCTCATTCCACCTGCGTCTCTTCCCTATCCCAGAGTTTACTAACTTAACTTCTCGGCCCACAATTTAATCTATGTTCAAGACTATCTATACAATTCTGTGATGTTATTTAACCAATATGTAAGTGCATTGTTTTCTTTATCTATTTGTCTCTATGTATGCTACTTACTTTTCACATGTAAATGTATTGTGTTTTTTTTCTTTTTGTTTGGAGCTTTTCTCCCCGGGCCTCTACTGAAAATGGATATGTATCCAGCTAGACTAGCCCGGTCAACAAATGTAAAATAAAATAAAATAAATAAATAAATAAGTTCTGTAATTACAAGCCAGCGTGTGGCTTATTTCTGGGGGTTCAGCCCCGACAAGTGCAGAGTTAATAGAATGTAATTATAAAAAGGAGTGTGGCAGAGTTCTGGGAGTTCTTCCTGGAGTAGTGCAGAGTTAATAGAGTGCTATTAGGAAGAGTGTGTTCAGATGAGATGGTTAACAAAGGTCTCATCTGTTTCAGTTGGTAGCAGCTCATGTGGATGTGAAACATCACATGGCACTATGAAGAAGAGTGTGAGAAGTTCCCTGATGTCCTGTACAAATTTCTCCAAGTAGTACATGTACCACCTCAAGTCTGCCTTGAAAAGAGGCTACTAGCCTAGTGGGAATGTTGTTGTTGTTGTCTTTCAGCTTTTCCCAGTTAGGGGTCGCCACAGCGGAAGTCCGGTCCGCTAATGATTGGCAGTAGATTTTCACGAATGCTGAGGTGCCAGCTCGACATTCAACCTTCAATGAAGGCACGCCCATTTACGCATGTCTTTCGAGCGCCCAGCCAACAGCGGGGAGGGCATGCAGACTCCACACAGAAGGCACTCCCCGCACTCCAGCTGAGAATCGAATGGGAGAACCTCTTGCTGTGAGGCAACAATGCTACCGCTGCAAGGAATAACCATGTCAAAAATAATAAATAACTTTTCTGTGATGCTTGCATCCAAGCTTTTTTTAGGAGTGCTTCACTCTTTCATATATTTATAGGCAAAGACTTAAAAGTCTCTAATTAAAAACAGTAAATGTATATATTTTTTGACTAAATAAAAGCAATAAAAACAGAAGTTCTCTATTCTAATGAAGATAGATTTCATGTGATTCACTGCTCAGCAAAGAAAAGGCCTAACAGATGCTATCCAGGAACAGTCACATTTTACCACACATGCATGTTTTTGAAATCAGAAGCAGTCTGCAGGGTTAATGCATCAACTGCAGTGTAGAGGACACTGCATGAAAGGACAGGTCATTTTTATTAGCCATATGGGGGGGTGGGAATAGTTTGTGCCGAAGAGGTTTATTGTGGAATCCATCATAGAAAGTTTACAAGGTGAATATAATCTTCACACAACAGATAAAGCAGAAACAGGGCTGAAGTTTTAGTGGTTGATAAAATTCAGATGATTCACAACCACAAATACGAATAGACATCTTTTTCTGTAGTGGACAGGAGTACTAAGAAGGCTGTCTTGAAATACATATTTGACTATATTTAAGGTTTACAGATAATTATTAGGCTAGCTGCCCTTGTGGGCCATTTTAAGCCCAGCCTACTTCCCTTTTAAAGGTGTGAATCAGATCTTGTACCTTGTGACTTCAAGATAAACACTTTAACCATTAAAACAACCCCTTGGTATTTTTATATCAGATATCATGAGGATTATTTTAATATAATAATTAAAATGTTTTTATTCTATTTGTTTGTATGTTTGTTTGTTTACTTGCTTGCTTCTTAATTGGCTAAGTGAACTTTTCAGCTATGATCCAGGTCTCAAGGGCAATAATAAATATAGTTTATTCAGGCAGTTTAAACAGTCAACCAGACTTTTTTGAAATGGAAGGAAACTAGAGAAAAACTGCATTTGTGGAGAGAATATGCAAACAATTCACAGATAGTTAATAAAAGTTAGAGCTGAAGTGACAACTTGTGAGGCAGAATTTCTAAAACTGAGATACCATGTTACTGTAGGATTAGGTCTGCATGATACCATGCGTAATGGTACAGTTAAAGATTATGAAAAGTAAACCCTGCAAGTGTTAAATGTATGAGAATGTTTGATATACAGAAAGTGCTATCCAGTTAGTTCACTGAAGTTCTGATAATGTTAAGATTAATGCCAACAAACAACGATGGTGCCTTTTAATGGGAAATCTCATTCTCATGTGTATCTCATTAATAGTCAGCTTTTACAACTGTTAGCTGAGTGTGTGATCTGACTGAAAATAATCCCATTAAGACATGACTTGGGCCAAACAGGCAGACACTTAAAGGGGGCAGGAGCACCTAGTCAGTCTGTAGAGATGTCAGCCCGAGGGCCAATGTACTTTGGAATCTTTATATCACATATCATGTGGAGCATTGTTAACAGGGTCATCCTTTATGGTTATGACAGAAGTACCAATGGGGCTCTATAGATGTCAGTCCTAGGGCCAATGTACTTTGGAATCTTTATATCAGATATCATGTGGAGCATTGTTAACAGGGTCATCCTTTATGGTAACGATACTCAGAAGAAAGGGACAGTGAGAGATGTATGTGTGTGTGTGGGGGGGGGGGGGTTGAAAAAGTCCAGAAGAAGATGGCAGAAAGGGTTGAAAACTGTTGACTAAGGCTTAATTCAGGGAAGTAATGTAGTCCATATGTGCTGTAGAAGACCCAAAGTGGAATACTAGCTAAGAGGAGGGAAACTGAAATGCACTAACCAAGA
Organism: Protopterus annectens; assembly: GCF_019279795.1. Lineage (NCBI taxonomy): Eukaryota > Metazoa > Chordata > Ceratodontiformes > Protopteridae > Protopterus > Protopterus annectens. The sequence continues at coordinate 757,383,969 of NC_056736.1, forward strand.
AAAGAATTTAGTATGATGACAGCTACAGAAATTAATTGCCAGGTATAACATGAGAAAGTTGTAGCCAAGACCAGTAAGATGTTGGGATGAAGCCTTAGGGAACTAGAATACAGATGCAAAACAGATTATACAGACCACTTTTACTTTTGTACTTTTGTTCACCTGCCTTTCCTGTATGAGGATTTATTTATTTAGTTAATTAGTTAATTAGTTAGTTAGTTAGTTAGTTATTAGCATTTTTATAGCATTTTTAAGTGGCGGAAGTCCAGAGATAAGGATACTGTACCAAGACAGAATGTACACAGAAATGCTACCAGTGTAATACAGGGATTGGAGGACAAGGGGGTACAGTGGGGTTATGAGAGGTACTGTCATTCAAATCTGTGCATGGACAAGAACAGTGAGGCAAAGAAATGACCACACAGGCCATGCCTCCATGGCACAGAGGGTTAAAGTCTGGAAAGTGACCCGGATGACCTACAATTGTCAAGCAACATGTGATGAAGGTTTGAAGAGACTGACATTGGTGCACCAGTTCTAGGGAAAGGGCTGGCAGCTTGATGTAGTATAATACTATTTATTTATTTGTTAATTTATTTGATTTTTTGTTCTTTCTTTACCAAGAAATTCTGACTGGGGTTCTCCCATTTTCAGCAAAGACCTGGAGAGAAAAGCTCCACAGATAAGCACAGATACATTACATAAAAGAAAAAAATATATAAGCTAATATCCCCAATACAATGAGTTCTATAATATCACATTACATAGGATACTGCAAAGTACCTTCCATATACATTTGAGTTATTGAAGCATCAGGTAGTATGAGGCAGGTGATTACAAAGAGACTTGATATTTAAGAATAGCTAAATTATCTAGTGAGCTTTTACTTAGAATACATAAAGATAGATAACACAGGAAAGAAAAGGCTTATACTGGAGGACGTATTTAAAGAAACAATTCCAGTAGGATAATACATATGTAGAGGGTGGGATGCATAGAACGTAAAAGCATGTAAGAAAGAAATTGATATATCAGTGGTTACCTGGAAGAAAAGTTCTTATGGTGAGAAGAATTTGGATGTAGGCTGGAGTGGAAAGGCTGTAAAAGCATGACAGAAAATATTTTTTGGGTGTTAATATGTTGTAATAATATTAGTGTAAAAGAAAGAAATTGTGTGTAAGTTAGATTAAAGAAAGAAAAAAAAAAGAAAGTTTGCAGTGTGGAGGGTGTGATGTTCACTTCCTAAATTATGTTAATCACTTAGTTCCCTTAATAAAATTTGGGGTATTGTATTGTATTTTATTACTTATTATTATATTATATATTTGGGTATTTTGTAATAGAGCAAATACCTATATATAGTTATACAAACATAGGATGGTCTGGAGTTTTTGATATTAACTTAGAAGCATAACTTCTTGGGCCATATGATCATATGGGATGTTATGCACTTTTTTCATGTTTAAAGTTCTTATTTAGTGTTTTTATTCTTCATGTTTACAGTTTTCACTTTTTCAACATTTGCGGTTCTTATGATTAATTGAGAACCTTTTTGCTATTTCCATGTCGCACAAAATGTATTGTTATACGTTATATGTTATGAACAGATTATGATTACCTTTGGTGGAACAATCAATCAATTAACCAATGGTGTTCCTGTGTAGGGTATTTAAAACACTCACCTAGTGGGAGTTTTTGATTCTGATGAAGTCTATATACTGAAGACGAAAGTGCGCTCAATCATTACATATTTTATTTAATATTTTATGTTATTCGTTTATTGTGTTGTTCTGTGGATCTACATTAAACTTACTGGAGTTTATCACTTGGCGTTTGGATATTTTTGAACCACTTGGCGTTTGTATATATTTTTGAATTGCAATTGCCACATACTAGTGACAGCATTGTGCTTTATCGTTGAGAGGGCAGCCCTTTATGGTACAGCAACGGAGGTTTGAACTTTTTTCAGTGTTTGCCGTGAAGAGGTGGTGTTGTGGTTACTGGTTGTAGCCGTTGGTGGTACGAGGGATCCCCTATGGAAAACGAAAGTTCACTCTTGAGCCAGCTTGTTAGGCTCATACAGAAGGAACCGTTTGTTTAACACAGTCGCTGGGTTCCAATGATACCATTCCTTGTGCACAAGGGAACCCAGAAGTAATGACTAGAACTGCAGTGAGGTTAGGAGGAGCTGAGGACGACAATAGCCAAGGTTCTAACAACAACTATGGCGTGCGGATTACCTCACCCCTTTCCAATGAAGGACGAACTAATGGAACTAATTCACAGAAGAAACAACATGTATTAGAAGTTTATGACAACATGGAATTTACTGAATGGCTTGACAGGTCGTTTTCAAAAGCCTCTGATGAAACTGAGAAAACGCGGAATGACAATTGCTCATATAAGGACAAATGTAAGCTTTTGGAAACTGAACTAAATAGATATAGGAATATAAGTCTTGACAATTGGTATCTTACGCAATGTGTAGAGCGTAACATAGTGCCTAAGGGCCTTAGGCTCAGTAAATACCCCAATAATGTACGGGGGAATGGTGAACTATTTAAAACTATTTCTGACATTCTTAATGATTGTGGTATTTTAATATTAAAAGCAATGATATGTAGTAACGCTGATATTTTAGCTGACAGTAAGAAAAGAATTGATAAAATACAACGGGACATCAGCAATGATCTGCTTTTCTCTGTAAAAGAATATAAAAATGTATATCACAAAGTGCTTCATGATGTTGACTGTAATGTGGCTAGTAATTATAAAAGGAAACTGGGTAAAATTGAACAAGATATAAGGGATTATAAAGAAGGTAGGGCATATGTGGACCCAAATAATAATTATAATAGGAAACCCTTCACCTATCATAGTTTGAGGGGTGGATATACTGGGAAGGATAGAAGGATGGATTTACCCAAACAACCAAGGAAATCAACTTTTGAAAATATTGAAAATACTGTGCGATATGGGGATGGGGGACCTAATGGTTGTCCAAATGATATGGCAGACAATGGTGAGTTGAGTTCTTTTGACCCATTAGATGAGGAAGGGGGGAGGGCCCCCGGAGGTCAGAAAGACTAAGGAATCAGAACCGCTCAATTTCATATGCGGAAGCAGCAGGGAATCATTCTTACAGGAAGCAGGGTGAAAACAGGTACAGATAGGCAAGGAATTGAATAATACTGAAGATGAGGGCAGTAATATTAATGACAATGATACTGATGACAATGGTCCTACAGTTAATAACATTAATATTATTGGGAATAGTGGGGAAGAGGTCAATGGACCCAATATTCAGACCATTTATACAAACCTGAACGAAAATGTTGGCTTGTTAGAGCCAAAGAGTAACATTGTATTTGAACACCCCTATACAAACACATGTAATATATTTGTACGTGCTAATTTTTATATTTATAATTTTACGGATTTAGAAGTTACAACAGAGTTTTTTAACCTTTTTACAAAGGGTTTTCTTTTATACCAGTTAAGAAGCACAGTATTGAAAAAATTTTACTTGACATCAAATTATTTACCAGGAAGTTAAATTTGAAGACCATGTTTCAAAATGAAGGATCAGGGGTAAGGGACGTGCTTAAAAGAAGAAGCACATTTAACCCGCCCTTACAACATGATATTTTTAATTTTGAAAATTGTATTTCAAATATGGTCAGAGAAGGTTATGTATTAAATAAAGGACCAAAGGAATATAGTAACCTAACAGATAAAGAAGTTAATATTTTGAGGATGTTACAAGGAAATGAGAGAATAAGAATTATGAAACCCGACAAGGGGGGTGGGGTGGTCCTGATGGACCACTGGGATTATACAAGAAGAATGGTGGATATTCTAAATCAAGGTGACAGATACCAACTAGCGTCCAGAAATGAGATGAATATTTGGTATAAGAAAATAGATTTTTATTTGGAAGACAACCTCATGCAAGGACTTATAGACACTGATTTGTACAATTTTCTTAGGGCTCCCAAACCAGTTATTCCAGAGATTTTTGGGATCCCTAAGATACATAAAGATGTATATAATCCCCCACTCAGACCTATTGTGACATCCCAGTGCTCAAAAACACAGACTTTAGCAATTTTTGTGGATAATAAACTAAAACCTTTTTATCAAGACTATCCCCACATATTAATAGATTCTTGGGACTTCTTGGAAAAATTTAACAATATTCCTTATGATGATAATTATGGTTTTATCACAATTGATGTCAAAGATTTATTTTCAGTGATACCCCATGACATTGGATTAGGGTGGTTTGAGTATATGTTAACACAGTTTAAGTTTTTAAATAATTCTGATTTTAGATTGGTATTAGAAAATATTGAGTTAGTCCTGAAAAATAATTTAATTTATTTCCAAGGAGACATCTATCACCAGATTGGGGGGGTGGCAATGGGGTCAGCCTGCACCCCCATATACGCAAACATTATTATGTTGTTTTGGGAACTTGAATTTGTATTCAAGTCCCAATTTTGGAAATGTATTATCCAATACTTTCGGTTCCTGGATGATATATTTATTGTTTGGAACGGCACTATTGAACAGACAGATGAATTTATTCAATATTTGCATACTACAACAAATTTTTTAGAATTTACATATCAATATAATGTTGAGTATGCAAACTATCTTGATGTAACAATTAGCAAGAATAGAGAAGGTAGGCAATATAAATCTAGGATTTTTAGAAAAAGTTGCTTCTCGAACTCTTATGTGCACTTTCAAAGTGATCATCCACTACATTTAAGGAAAAATATTATTAAGGGGCAAATGATTAGGGCATCTAGGATGACCAGTGACAATAAAGAATGTGTGGACGAAATGGGAAAAATACAGGAACTGTTTAAAGAAAGAGGATATCCGACAGGTTTAACAAAAAGGTCAAAAGGGAGGTTATGAAAAAAACGCAATACATGTTATTCACCCCTTTTAAATTATGGTTTGACCACGGCAAATATTAGGAAAACCAAATCCAGTGTCATACATACAAATGGTATTCCACGCTTAATTTTTACATACCACAAGGGTTATGGATGGATACAAAAGGGAATCAATGAAGTGTGGAAAATTTTTTCTAGGATGTGTGGTAACTCATTGATATTTCAGCAGCCCTTGAGATTTAGTTACAAGAAGAATCTTAATTTTAAAGAAATGTTTGAAAGGAAAGACCCTTTGAAAGGAAATGGGATGCAACCCAAGATAGGAACACATAAATGTGGCAGATGTGGGCAGAGTTCTTTTATTACTGGAGATAAAGAATTATTTTTGAAAAGCATTGGGAGGAAATTGAGGTGTAATTTGTATTACACCTGTTACAGTAAGGGCGTTGTTTATCTTGCTTATTGTCTAACCTGTGGGGCTTATTATGTTGGTAAAACGGAACGTCAGTTAAGAAAACGTATTTACGAGCATATGAGGGACATAAGTAAGAAGAATGACAACAACGCCCTATTTAGACACAGCACCATATGTGAAAATGCCAACATTAAGTTTTGGGTATTAGAAGAAGTGAAGAAGGGTGACAGGGGAGGTGACTGGGAATCTCTGTTAGAATACATAGAACTAATATGGCAACTGAAATTGGATGCATGTGGCCCCATGGGAATGAATGATCACCTCTCCATTAAGCCTGCCCTGAAACTATTAGCAAACAATCCCAAATGAACATATATATTTATTTATTTATTTATTTATTTCCTATTTTGTATGTAGAGACTATTATTATATGCACATTATTTGTTGGCTATGTATATTGTAGAATTTTCAATGAAGTAATAATGAATTTTTAATGTGTTTTATAATATGTTATATGCATATCATATATAATTTTAATATACATTGATTAATTATGCGATAGTTAATATTTAATATTTAATATTTAATATTTAACATTTTTAACTAATTTATATTTATATTATATATATATATATATATATATATATATATATATATATATATATATATATACATACATACAATTTTTTTGAACATACATAAATATTCTTTTTTATATATTTAATATACATACAAATATATATTTTTAAATACCAATGGTTTATAATATAACATGTGGTTCTTATGTGTTTATTACAAAAATAGATTGGGGTATTGTATTGTATTTTATTACTTATTATTATATTATATATTTGGGTATTTTGTAATAGTTAGAGCAAATACCTATATATATTTATACAAACATAGGATGGTCTGGAGTTTTTGATATTAACTTAGAAGCATAACTTCTTGGGCCATATGATCATATGGGATGTTATGCACTTTTTTCATGTTTAAAGTTCTTATTTAGTGTTTTTTATTCTTCATGTTTACAGTTTTCACTTTTTCAACATTTGCGGTTCTTATGATTAATTGAGAACATTTTTGCTATTTCCATGTCGCACAAAATGTATTGTTATACGTTATATGTTATGAACAGATTATGATTACCTTTGGTGGAACAATCAATCAATTAACCAATGGTGTTCCTGTGTAGGGTATTTAAAACACTCACCTAGTGGGAGTTTTTGATTCTGATGAAGTCTATATACTGAAAACGAAAGCACGCTTAATCATTACATATTTTATTTAATATTTTATTTTATTCGTTTATTGTGTTGTTCTGTGGATCTACATTAAACTTACTGGAGTTTATCACTTGGCGTTTGGATATTTTTGAACCACTTGGCGTTTGGATATATTTTTGAATTGCAATTGCCACATACTAGTGACAGCATTGTGCTTTATCGTTGAGAGGGCAGCCCTTTATGGTACAGCAACGGAGGTTTGAACTTTTTTCAGTTCTTGCCGTGAAGAGGTGGTGTTGTGATTAGTGTAAAAGAAAGAAATTGTGTGTAAGTTAGATTAAAGAAAGAAAAAAAAAAAGAAAGTTTGCAGTGTGGAGGGTGTGATGTTCACTTCCTAAATTATGTTAATCACTTAGTTCCCTTAATAAAATTTGAACTGTAAAATACGTGCTACAAAATAATCAAATAGGAAATAGTACATAGTCCACAGCTGAGTTAAAAATGGAATATCCTTTATTGAAACACACAAACAAATGACCCTAGTTGAGTATAATGAAAAGCATTAAAGACATTCCTTATTTATATATAATCAGGTTGTTTAGAGAAACAAAAGTAGTTACAGAGGGTGGCTCTTTTAAGAGCAATCAAAGTATTAAAGTCATTCCTTTAAGAAAGGCCCCTTCCCCCTTAACACCGTAGTGTAATCCAGTGATGGCAAACCTTTTGAGCTTGGCGTGTCAAAAATTCAGAAAATGCCTATCTTGACTCTACTGGCATGTCTCTCCCCCCCTCCACCGAACAAAAGAGAAAGAACTCTTTACATATTTATTTATTTAATGATTAATGATTTAATGCCAATGCTCAAACCCACCTTGAAAACCCTCTACTGCTTTACACTAATTAATAGCTTTTTCCCCTCTCTCTGAAACTTTTATTCCACCCTGATTGTTTTAATTGTAAATTTAACATTCTCCTCCGATGTTGCTCTTCTATTCTAACTGCTACTTTCAACAAGTGCTCTGATTATTATCTACCTGTTTTTTTTCTTTACATTATTCTATATATAATACTTGTATTTATGACAAAATGTAATCTGAATATTTCTCAAAAATTCTCTTGTAGTCTGCTAGCTGATTGCCTTATTCCACCTGTATAATACCTGTTAATAATGACAAAATGTTATATCTATTTACTGGAGCTTTTCTTCCCGGGTCTCTGCTGAAAAAGGACTTCAGTTCAGTCAGACATTCCCGGTCAACAAATGTAAAATAAATAAATAAATAAACTTAAAAAAATACAGTGCTATTTATTTTTAAAGTAAAAGAAAATTCAGTGACTTACAATAGGGAAAACCATATGTGCATTGATAATTGGGCTTAAAATAATGCACCAAAAAATTACCCTACTTTTAGTAGTAATTTTGAATTGAACTGAAAAAATATTGAACACATTGTATTGGATTTGATTAACATCAATTAATGACTTTTTGTTGCTTAGTTTTAATAGATAAGTGCATGGTCACATGTTTCTTGTATTTTTGTTCATTCAGTTTCTTTGGTAACTCGGGTGTTGGTGAATGCTGGTGTGTCACCCAAAATGTCGTGGTGTATCACTTTTGACACACGTGCCATAGGTTCGCCATCACTGATGGAATCAGAGAGTGTGCTACCTAAAACTGAAACTAGAAAGCCAGACACAAATTACAATCTAAGACCAGTTTATTAACATTATGTATAGGCTAATCAACTAATCAAAACTTTATTAAGGAACTAAGTGACTAAAAAATGACTGAATGACTAACAAAAAGATCTACCAATAGACATCTACGAGAATAAATATTAATAAATATACAACTTTTAACAAAGATCGCTTTCATATCAGATAAATACTTCATCAGCTTTGTGTGTCAAAAACAAAATCATAATAGGAATGAACATTTGTACAGATAAAAACATAAAAATAATTTCTAAGCTGGAAATACAATCTTAAATGTTAAAAACAAAGAACTAACGCCATGGGGATCTGTTAGTGTGGTATCTAACTAAGAAAACACTTTGAGTGTATGAGTGCAGCCAAGAGGAAACTGAAGCCTTTAAAACACAAAAAGAAACAGAAAAAGCCTAGGCCCATGCACACTGTGCACTACCAGACTTTCACTGTCTAAAAGTAAAAACTGTAACAAAAGTGCTCAGTTTCAAATCTAAAGTAGCATTTAATTAATGTGGATCCATCAAAAATGATTAATGTATACATCAGCCGCCTAAAAGTATATAGTTTATAACATCATGTTAATTCAAAAAGAAGTAAACAGTGTTTGATACTTCTTTTGAAAAACAGTATAAGCAAGTAATGTCAGCTGTAATCAGTTAGATTAAAGAAAGAGTTAATAGGATGCAATTAAAATGGGGGGTGTTGCTGAGTTCTGGGGTTCAGCAAGAAATAGTGCACAGTTAATATAGTGTGATTAGAAGGAAGAGGGTGGCTGATTTCTGTTGGTTCAGCCTGGAGTAGTGCAGAGTTAACAAAGTGTAATTAGAAGGAGGAGTGCAGGTGAGTTTTGAGGTTCAGTCTGGAGTAGTGCAGAGTTAAGACAGTGCAACTAGAAGGAAGAGTGTGCATGAATTCTGTGGGTTCATTCAGGAGTAGTGAGAGTTAATATAGTATAATTAGAAGGAGGAGTGTGGCTGATTTCCGCTGGTTCAGCCTGGAGTAGTGCAGAGTTAACAAAGTGTAATTAGAAGGAGGAGTGTGGCTGAGTTCTGGGGGTTCAGACTGGAGCAGTGTAGCAGTAATAGAGTGTAAATAGAAGAAGGAGGAGTGTGGCTGTGTTCTGGAAGTTCCGTTGGGAATAGTGCAAAGTTAATAGAGTATAATTAGTAGGAGACGTGCGGCTGTATTCTAGGAGTTCAGGCTGGAGTAGTACAGAAATAATAAAGTGTGATTAGAAGGAGAAGTAGGGCAGAGTTCTTGGGGGTCAGCCTGGAATAGTGCAGTGCTAATGGAGTGTAATTAGAAGAAGGAGTGTTGATGAGTTATTGTCATTCAGCCTGGAGTAGTGTAGAGTTAATAGAGTGTAATTAGAAGCCAGAGTGGGGCTGTGTACTGGGGGTGCAGCCTGGATAAATGCAGACATAATACAGTGAAATTAGAATGGGGATTGTGGCTGAGTTTTTGGGGTTCAGAATGGAGTAGTTCACAGTTAATAGAGTGTAATTATAAGGAGGAGTGTGGCTGATTTCTGGGGGTTCAGTTTGAAGTAGTTCAGAGTTAATAGAGTGTAATAATAAAGAGGGGTGTGGCTGAGCTCTGAGGGTTTATCCAGAAGTAGTAAAGGTTCAGTTGATGGTAATTAGAAGGAGGGGAGGTGGCTGAGTATGGGGTGTTCAGCCTGGACTAATGCTTATATTATATTATTATTATAGTGTACTTAGAAGGAGGATGAAGGAGGATTGCTGCTGAGTTCTGGAGATTTTGCCTGCATTAATGCAGAGATAATTGAGTGTAATTAGAAGGAGTGCTGTTAAGTTTTGGAGTTCAGCCTGGAGTATTGCAGAGTTAATAATATGCAATTAGAACAACGTGTGTGGGTTGATTCTGGGGGTTCAGCCCGGAGTAGTTCAGGGTTAATAAAGTGTAATTAGAAGGAGGAGTGTGGCTGCATTCCTGGGGTTCAGCACAGAGAAGTGTAGAGTTATTAGAATGTAATTAGAAAGAGGAATGCGGCTGAGTTCTTGGGGTTCTTCCTGGAGTAGTGCAGAGTTTATAGAGTCTAAATAGAAGGAGAAATGCGATTGAGTTCTGTGGGATCAGCCTGGTCTAGTGCAGAGTTAATATAGTGTAATTAGAAGGAGTGTGGCTGAGGTCTTTGGGTTCAGTCTGGAGTAGTGCAGAGTTAATGGAGTGTAATTAGAAAGGGGAGGGTGGCTGAGTTCTTGGGGTTCTTCATGGAGTAGTGCAGAGTTAATAGAGTGTAAATTGAAGGAGGAATGTGGCTGAGTTCTAAGGGTTAAGCCTGGATAAATGCACAGTTAGAGTGTAATTAGAAGGAGAAGTAGGGCTGAGTTCTTGGGGTTCAGTCTGGAATAGTACAGTATTAATGGAGTGTAATTAGAAGGAGGAGTGTTGATGAGTTCTCATCATTCAGCCTGGAATAGTGTAGAGTTAATAGAGTGTAATTAGAAGGCAGAGTATGCCTGAGTACTGGGGGTGCAGCCTGGATGAATGCAGAGTTAACAGAATATAATTAGAATTGGGATTGTGGCTGTTTTGGGGATTCAGAATGCAGTAGTGCAGAGTTAATAGAGTGCAATTATAAGGAGAAGTGTGGCTGATTTCTGGGGTTTCAGCTTGGAGTAGTTAAGAGTTAATAGAGTATAATAACAAAGAGGGGTGTGGCTGAGCTCTGAGGGTTCAGACAGAAGCAGTGAAGATTCAGTTGATAGTAATTAGAATGAGAGGAGTGGCTGAGTATAGGGGGTTCAGCCTGGACTAATGCAGAGTTAATATAGTGTACTTAGAAGGAGGATGTAGGAGGATTATTGACGAGTTCTGGGGATTCAACCTGCATCAGTGCAGAGTTAGTTGAGTGTAATTAGAATGAGGAGTGTTATTGAGTTTTGGGGTTCAGCCTGGAGTAGTGCAGAGTTAATAATGTGCAATTAGAAGGAAGAGTGTGGGTGGGTTCTGGGGATTCAGACTGGAGTAGTGCAGGGTTAATAAAGTGTAATTAGAGGTAGGAGTGTGTCTGAGTTCTGTGGGAACTGCCCAGAGTAGTGTAGAGTTAACAGAATGTAATTATAAAGAGCAGTGTGTCTGAGTTCTTGGGGTTCTTCCTGGAGTAGTGCAGAGTTTAGAGAGTTAAATAGAAGAAGTGTGTCTGAGTTCTATGGGATCTTCCCAGAGTAGTGCAGAGTTAACAGAGTGCAATTAGAAAGAGGGGTGTGGCTGATCTATGGGGTTTTCAGACTGGGAATAGTACAACATTCATAGAGTATAAATAGAAGGAGGAGGACTGTGAATGAGATCTAGGGGTACAGTGTGGAGTAGTGTAGTGTTAATAAAGTGAAATAAGAAGGAGGAGTGTGACTGAGTTCTGGAGGTTCTTCCTGGAGTAGTGCAGAGTTGACAGACTGTAAAAAGAAGGGGGAATGTGGCTGAGCTCTGGGGTCTCAACCTGGAGTAGTGCAGGGTCTATAGAGTGGAATTAGAAACAGGAGTGTGGCTGAGTTCTGGAGGCTTAGCTCGGAGTAGTGCAGGGTTAATAGAGTGTAATTTAAAAGTGATGTGCGGCTAAGTTCTGGGGGTTCAGCCTGGAGCTGTGCAGAGTTAGTAGAGAATAATTAGAATAAACAAGTTACAAAGAGTTCTGGTGGTTCATCTTGAAGTAGTGCAAAGTTAATATAGTGTAATTAGAAGGAGGGGTGTGGGCGAGCTCGTTGTGTTCAGTCTGAGGTAGTGCAAAGTTAATATAATGTAATTAGAAGGAGGGGCGTGGCCGAACTCTTTGGGTTCAGTCTGAGGTAGTACAGAGTTAATATAGTGTAATTAGAAGGAGGGGTGTGGCCGAGCTCTTTGGGTTCAGTCTGAGGTAGTGCAGAGTTAATATAGTGTAATTAGAAGGAGGGGTGTGGCCGAACTCTTTGGGTTCAGTCTGAGGTAGTACAGAGTTAATATAGTGTAATTAGAAGGAGGGGCGTGGCCGAGCTCTTTGGGTTCAGTCTGAGGTAGTACAGAGTTAATATAGTGTAATTAGAAGGAGGGGTGTGGCCGAACTCTTTGGGTTCAGTCTGAGGTAGTGCAGAGTTAATATAGTGTAATTAGAAGGAGGGGTGTGGGTGAGCTCTTTGGGTTCAGTCTGAGGTAGTACAGAGTTAATATAGTGTAATTAGAAGGAGGGATGTAGATGAGTTCCCAGGTTTGAGGCTGCAGTACTGCAGAGTTTATAGAATGTAATTAGAAAGAGGAATGTGGCTGAGTTCTCTGGGTTCTTCCTGGAGAAGTGCACAGTTAATAGAGTGTAAATAGAGGGAGGAATGTGGTTGAGTTCTGACTGTTCACCCTGGATAAATGTAGAGTTAAAAGAGTGTAATTAGAAGGAGAAGTAGGGCTGAGTTCTTGGGGTTCAGTTTTGAAGAGTGCAGTGTTAAATGAATGCAATTAGAAGGAGGAGTGTGGCTGAGTACTGTTGGTGCCGCCTGGATAAATGCAGAGTTAATAAAGATTAATTAGAATGGGGATTGTGGCTGAGTTTTGGGGGTTCAGAATGGAATAGTGCAGAGTTAATAGAGTGTAATTATAAGGAGGGGTGTGGCTGAGTTCTGAGGGTTTAATCAAGCAGTAGTGAAGGTTTGGTTGATGGTAATTAGAAGGAGGGGTGTGGCTGAGTTTTGGGGGTTCAGCTTGGACTAATGCAGAGTTATTATAGTGTCCTTAGAAGGAACATTGTGGGCGAGTTCAGGGGGTTCAACATGCACTAGTGCAGTCATAATTGAGTGTAATTAGAAGGAGGGGTGTGGCTGAGTTTTGGAGGTTCAGCTTGGACTAATGCAGAGTTATTATAGTGTCCTTAGAAGGAACATTGTGGGCGAGTTCAGGGGGTTCAACATGCCCTAGTGCAGTCATAACTGAGTGTAATTAGACGGAGGAGTGTGGTTGAGTTTTGGGGTTTAGCCTTGGGTAGTCAGAGTTAATAGAGTGCAAACAGAAGGAAGGGGGTGGATGAGTACTGGCAGTTAAGTTGGGAGTAGTGCAGAGTTAATAGAGTGTAATTAGAAGGAGGAGTGTCGCTGGGTTCTGTTTGTTCAGCCTGGAGTAGTGCAGAGTTAATAAAGTGCAACTAGAAGGAAGAATGTAGCTGAGCTCTGGGGTTCACCTTGGAGTACTACAAAGTTAATGGAGTGTAATTAGAAGGTGGAATGCTGCTGAGTTATCGGGTTCAGCCTACAATACTGCAGAGTTAATAGAGTGTAACTAGCAGGAGGAGTGTGGTTGAGTTTTGGGGTTCAGTCTGGAGTAGTACAAAGTTAATAGACTGTAAATAGAAGGAGGAATGAGCTGAGTTGTGCGGGTTCAACCTGGATAATAGCAGAGTTAACAGAGTGTAATTGGAATGGGGAGTGTGGGTGAGGTTTGCTGGTTCAGAATGGAGAAGTGCAGAGTTACTAAAGTGTAATTATAAGGTGTAGTGTTGCTAATTTCTGGGGGTTCAGCTTGGAGTGGTACAGAGTTAATAGAGTGTAATAATAAAGAAGGGTGTGACTGATGTCTGATGGTTCAGCCAGCAGTACTGAAGACGTAATTGACTGTAATTAGAAGAAGGGGTGTGGCTGAGTACTGGGGTTCAGCCTGGACTAATGCAGAGCAATTATAGTGTACTTAGTAGGAGGAGTGTGGTTGAGTTTTGGGGTTTAGCCTGGATTAGACCTGTGTTAATAGAGTGCAGTTAGAATGAATAGTGGGTGGTTTTTGGAGTTTCAGCCTGTAGTAGAGCAAAATTAATAAAGTGTAATTAGAAGTAAGAGTGTGGCTGAGTTCTGTGAGATCAGTCTAGAGTAGAGCAGAGTTAGTAGAGTGTAATTAGAAGCAGGAGTGTGCTGGATTCTGGGGGTTCAGCCTGGAATAGTGCAGAGTTAAAATAATGTAAGTAACAGGAGGAGTGTGGCTGAGTTCTGGGAGTTCAGCCTGGGTAAATGCAGAGTTAATAGAGCATAATTATAAGGAGGAGCGTGGCTGAGTTATGGGGGTTCAGCCTGGAGTAGTGCAGAGTTAATAGAGTGTAATAATTAGGAGGGGTGTGGCTGGGTTCTGAGGGTTCAGCCGGCAGCACTGAAAGTTTAATTGATAGTAATTAGAAAGAGGGGTGTGGCTAAGTACTGGCAGTTCAGCTTGCACTAGTGAAGAGTTAATTGAGTGTAATTAGAAGGATGAGTGTGGCTGCGTTCTGGGGATTCAGCCTGGAGTAGTGCAGAGTTAATAGAGTGTAATTATAAGGAAGAATATAACTGAGTTCTGGGGTTTCAGCCTGCAGTACTGCAGAGTTAATAATGTAAAATTAGAAAGAGGAGTGTGGATAAGTTCTCTGGGTTCTTACTGGAGTAGTGCAGAGTTAATAGATTGTAAATAGAAGGAGGAATGTTGCTTAGTTCTGTGGGTTAAGTCTAGATAAATGCTGAGTTAGACTGTAATTAGAAGGAGAAGAAGGGGTGAGTTCTTGGGGTTCAGCCTGGAATTGTGGAGTGTTAATGGACTGCAATTAGAAATAGGATTGTGGCTGAGGTCTAGTGGTTTAGGCTGGAGTAGTGTAGAGTTAATAGAGTTCAGTTAGAAGGAGGAGTGCATTGAGTACTGGTGGTGCAGCCTGGGTAAATGCAGAGTTAGTAGAGTGTAATTAGAACTAGGAGTGGCTGGGTTCTGGGGGTTCAGTCTGGAATAGTGCAGAGTTAATGCTGTGTAATTATAAGAAGGAGTGTGGCTGATTTCTGGGTGATCTTCCTTGAGTAGTGCAGAGTTAACAGAGTGTAAAAAGAAGGAGGAATGTGCCTGAATTCTGGGGGTTCAGTCTGTATAAATATTGAGTTAACAGAGTGTAATTAGAAGGAGGATGAGGGCTGAGTTCAGGGGGTTCAGTTTGCAGTAGTGCAAAGTTAGTACAGTGTAATTAGAAGGAGGAGTGTGGCTGAGTACTGGGGGTGCAGCCTGGATAAATGGAGATTTAATAGGGTATAATTTGAATGGGGAACATGGTGAGTTTTGCAGTTTCAGAGTGGAGTAGTGCAGAGTTAATAGAGTGTAATTATAAGGTGGAGTGTGGCTGATTTCTGCAGGTTCAGTTTGGAGTAGTGCAGAGTTAATTGAGTGCAATAATAAAAAAGGGTGTGACTGAGTTCTGATGGTTCAGCCAGCATTACTGAAGGTTTAACTGATTGTAATTAGAAGGAGGGCTGTGGTGAGTAGTGGGGGTTCAACCTGGACTAATACAGAGTTAATATAGTGTACTTAGAAGGAGGATTGTGGCTGAGTTTTGGGGGTTCATCCTGCACTTGTACAGAGTTACCTGAATTTAATTAGAAGGAGCATGGCTGAGTTTTAAGGTTCAGCCTAGAGGATACCTGAGTTGATAGAGTGCAATTAGAAGGAAGAGTGGCTGAGTTCCAGGGGTTCAGCCCAGAGTAGTGTAGAGTTAATAGAATGTATATAAAGTGGAGTGTGTCTAAGTTCTTGGGGCTGCTTCTGGAGTAGTGCAGAGTTAATAGAGTGTAAGTAAGAGGGGGAATGTGGCTGAGGTCTTAAGTTCAGCCTGGAATAATACATAGTTAATAAAGTGTAATGCAAAGATGGGGTGTGGCTGAGTTCAGAGGCTTCAGCCAGCAGTAGTGAAGGTATGATTGATGCTAATTAGAAGGAAGGGTGTTCCTGAGTATCTGGGGTCGTTCAGCCTAGAATAATGCAGAGTTATTAACTCATATTGTTCTTAGAAGGAGGACTGTGGCTGAGGTCTGGAGGTTTAGCTTGCAGTACTGCAGAGTTAATAGAGTGTAATTAGAAGGAGGAGTGTGGCTGAGTTCTGGGGGTTCAACCTGGACTAATGCAGAGTTAATATAGTGTAAACAGAGGGAGTAGTGTAGCTAAGTTCTGGGGATTCAGTAGGGAGTAGTGCAGTGCTAATAGACTGTAATTACAAAAAGGAGTGTGGCTGAGCTCTGAGGGTTCAGCCTGGAGTAGTGCAGAGATAACAGAGTGTAAAAATAAGGAGGGGTGCGGCTGACTCCTGATGGTTCAGGCTGCAATAGTGAAGATTTAATTGATGGTAATTAGAAGGAGAGATGTGGCTGAGATCTGGGGGACCAGCTTGGAAAAATGCAGAGTTAATATAGTATAATTAGAAGGAGGATTGTGGCTGAGTTCTGGGGGTTCAACCTGGAGTAGTGCAGATAATAGAGTGTAATTATAGGAAGAAGCATAGCTGTCTTCTGAGGTTCATCCCAGAGAGGTGCAGAGTTAATAGAATGTAATTATAAAGTGGAGTGTGGCTAAGTTCTTGGGTTTCTTCCTGGAGTAGTGCAGAGTTAATTGAGTCTAAGTAGAATGGGGAATGTGTTTGAGTTTTCCAGGATCATCCAGGAGTAGTGCAGAGTTAATAGAGTGTAATTATAAGGGGGATTGTGTCTGAGCTCTCAGGTTTCAGATTGGAGTAGTGCAGCATTAATATAGTACAAATAGAAGGAGGAGGTGTGTGACTGAGTTCTGGAGGTTCCGCCAAAAGTTGTGGAAAGTTAATAGAGTATAATTAGAAGGAGGAGTGTGGCTGAGTTCTATGGGTTCAGTCTGGAGATGTGCAGAGTTAATAGAGTGTAATTACAATCAGGAGTCTGGCTGACTTCTGGGAGTTCGGTGTGGATAAATACCAAGTTAACAGAATGCAATTAGAAGGAGGAGTGTAGTTGGTTGAGGTTTGAGCCTGCAGTAGTGCAGAGTTAATAGAGTGTAATTAGAAGGACGAGTGTCACTGACCTCTGGTGGGTCAACCTGGAGAAGTGCAGAGTTAATAAAGTGTAATTAGAAGGAGGAATGTGGCTGAGGTCTGGGGGTTTGACCTGTATAAATACCGAGTTACAGTGTAATTCAAAGGAGAAGAAGGACTGAGTTCTTAGGATTCAGCCTGGAACAGTGCAGTGTTAATGGAGTGTAATTAGAAGGAGGACTGTGGCTGAGTTCTGGAGGTGCTGTCTGGATAAATGCAGCGCTAATACAGTGTACTTAGAATGGGCAGTGTGGCTGAATTATGGAGGTTCAGAGTAGTACAGATGTAATAGAGTGTCATTATAAGGAGGAGTGTAGCTGAGTTCTTAGGGTTAATCCAGCAGTAGCAAAGGTTTAATTGATGGTAATTAGCAGAAAGGGTCTGGCTGAGTACTGTAGGTTCAGCCTGGACTAATGCAGAGTCAATATAGTGTACTTTGAAGGAGGAGTATGCCTGAGTTCAGGGGGGTTCAGCCAACACTAGTGTTAACTAGTTAACTGAGTGAAATTACAAGGAGTGTGGTTGAGTTTGGGGGTTCAGCCTGGAGTAGTGCAGTACTTACATTGTGCAATTAGAAGGAGGAGGGTATCTGAGTTCTTGGGGGTTCAGCCTGCAGTACTGCAGACTTAATAGAGTGTAACTAGAAGGATGAGTGCAGTTGAGTTTTGGTTTCAGCTTGCAGTAGTGCAGAGTTATTGAGTGCAGTTAGAAAGCACAGTGTGGTTGGGTTCTGGGGGTTCAGCCTGAACTAGAGAACAGTTAATAAAGTGTCATTTGAAGTAAGAGTGTGGCTGAGTCTTGCGGTTCAGTCTGGACTACTGCAGACTTAATAGAGTGTAATTAGGAGGAGTGTGTCTGAGTTTTGGAGGTTCTACCCAAAGAAGTGCAGAGTTCATAGAATGTAACTATAAAGAGGAATGTAGCTGAATTCTTGGGGTTCTTCCTGGAGTAATGCAGAGTTAATACAGTGCAATTAGAAGGAGAAGTGTCTCTGAGCTCTGGGAGTTCATACTGGAGTAGTGCAGCACTAATAGGGCGTAAATTGAAGGAGGAGAAGTCTGGCTGACTTTTTCAGGTTCTGCCCAGAGTAGTGCAAATTTCATAGTGTAATTAGTTTTGGGGGTTCAGCCTGAAGTAGTGCAGAGTGAATAGACTGTAATTAGAAGGAGAAGTGTGGCTGAGTTCTGGTTGATCATCCCAGGGACCGGCAGAGTTAATAAAAAATTATAAGGAGGAGTATGGCTCAGTTCTGGGGTTCTTCTTGGAATAGTGCAGAGTTAACAGGTTGTAAAAAGAAGGAGGAATGTGGTTGAGTTCTGGTCGTTCAGCCTGGATAAATACTAAGTTAAGGTAATGCAATTAGAAGGAGGATGAGGACTGAGATCTGGGGGTTCAGCCTAGAATAGTGTATTGGTAGTATAGAGCAATTAGAAAGAGGAGTGTGGCTGAGTTCTCGGGGTTCACCCTGGAGTAGTGCAGAGTTAGTAGGGTATACATAGAAGGATCAGTGTCACTGAATTCTGGGGGTTCAGCCTTAAGAAGTGCAGAGGTAATACAGTTTTATTAGAAGGAGGCGTGTGTCTGAGTCATTTGGATTCAATCTGGAGTAGTGCAGAGTTAATAGAATGCAGTTAGAAAGAGGAGTGTCGATGGGTTCTTGGGGTCCAGCCTGGAGTAGTGCAGACTTAATAGGGTGTAATTACAAGGAGTGTTGCTGAGTTCTTGGGTTTCAGCCTGCAGTACTGCTGAGTTAATAGAGTTTAGCTAGAAAGAGGAGTGTGGCTAAGTTCTCTGTGTGCTTCCTGGAGTAGTGCAGAGTTAACAGAGTGTAAACAGAAGGAAGAATGTGGCTGAATTCTGAGGGTTGAGCCTGGATAAATGCAGAGCTAACAGAGTGTAATTAGAAAGAGAGGCACAGCTGAGTTCTTGGGGTTCAGACTGGAATAGTGCAGTGTTAATAGAGTGTAATTAGAAGGAGAATCATGGCTGAGTTCTGGTGGTTCAGGCTGGAGTAGTGTTGAGTTAATAGAGTGTAGTTAGAACAAGGAGTGTGGCTGAATACTAGAGGTGCAGCTGGATAAATGCAGAGTTAATAGAGTTTAATTAGAATCGGGAGTGTGGGTGAGTTTTGAAGATTTAGAATGGGGCAGTGTAGAGTTAATATATTCTCATTATAAGGAGGAGTGTGGCTGATTTCTCAGGGTTGAGCTTCGAATAGTGCAGAGCTAATATAGTGTAATAATAAGGAGTGAGGTGGCTGAGTTCTGAGGGTTCATCTGGCAGTAGTGAAGGTTTAATTGATGGTAATTAGAAGGAGGGGTGTGGCTGACTACTTGGGAGTTTAGCCCGTACTAATGCAGAGCTAGTATAGTGCACTTAGAAGGAGGATTGTAGCTGAGTTCTGGGGGTTCAGCCTACCATAATGCAGAGTTAATTGAGTGTAATTAGAAGGAGGAGTGTGGTTGAGTTTTGGGGTTCAGCCAGGAGCAGCGCAGAGTTAACAGAATGTAACTAGAAGGAGCGTGGATCAGTTTTTTTGGTTCAGCCTGGATTAAAACAGTATTAGCAGAGTGCAATTAGAAGGAGGAGTACAGTTGAGTTTTGGGGTTCAGGCTGGAGTAGTGCAGAGTTAATTGAGTGCAGTTAGAAAGATGATTGTGGCTGGGTTCCTGGGGTTCAGCCTGGACTAGAGCAGAGTTAATAAAGTGTCATTTGAAGTAGGAGTGCGGCTGAGTCTTGTGGTTTAGCGTGGACTACTGCAGAGTTAATGGAGTCTAATTACAAGGAGGAATGTAGCTTAGTTCTGGGGGTTCAGCCTGCAGTACTGCAGAGTTAATAGAGTGTAATTAGAAGGAGGAATGCGGCTGAGTTATTGGGGTTCTGCCTGGAGTAGTGC
This sequence comes from Protopterus annectens, assembly GCF_019279795.1. NCBI lineage: Eukaryota > Metazoa > Chordata > Ceratodontiformes > Protopteridae > Protopterus > Protopterus annectens. The sequence continues at coordinate 757,403,935 of NC_056736.1, forward strand.
AGAGTTAATAGAGTATACACAGAGGGAAGAATGTGGCTGAGTTCAGTGGGATCAGCTTGAAGTAGTTCAGAGTTAACAGAGTGCAATTAGAAGGAGGGGTGTGTCTGAGCTCTGGGGGTTCATACTGGAGTTGTGTAGCACTAATAGAGTGTAAATTGAAAGAGGAGGAGTGTGACTGAGTTTTGGAGGTTCCACCAGGAGTAGTACAAAGTTCATAGTGTAATTAAAGGAGGTGTGTGGCTGAGTTCTAGGAGTTGAGCCTGAAGTACTGCAGAGTTAATACTCTAATTAGAAGGATGAGTGTGGCTCAGTTCTGGGTGTTCATCCCAGAGACCTGCAGAGTTAATAGAGTGTAATTATAAGGTGGAGTGTGGCTCAGTTCTACGGTTCTTCTTGGAGTAGTGCAAAGTTAACAGATTGTAAAAAGAAGGAGAACTGTCGCTGAGTTCTGGCGATCCATCCTGGATAAATACCAAGTTAGCAGAATGTAATTAGAAGGAGGATGAGGACTGATCTCTGGGGATTCAGCCTGGAGTAGTATAGAGATAGTGAAGTGTAATTAGAAAGAGGAGTGTGACTGAGTTCTCTGGGTTCAGCCTGGAGTAGTGCAGAGTTACTAGGGTGTAATTAGAAGGATCAGTGTCACTGATTTCTGGGGTTCAGCCTGAAGTAATGCAAAGTTAATATAGTTTAATTATAAGGAGCATGGCTGAGTTTTTTGGGTTCAGTCTGGAGTAGCACAAAATTAATAGAATGCAATTAAAAATAAAAGTGTGGCTGGGTTCTTGGAGTTCAGCCTGGAGTAGTGCAGAGTTTATAGAGTGTAAATAGAAGGAAGAATGTGTCCGAGTTCTGAGGGTTCAGCCTGGATATAAATGCAGAGCTTACAGAATGTAATTAGAAGGAGAGGTAGAGTTGAGTTCTTGGGGTTCAGCCTGGGATAATGCAATGTTAATGGAGTGTAATTACAATGATGAGCGTGGCTTAATACTGGAGGTGCAGCCTAGATAAATGCAGTTAATAGAGTTTAATTAACATGGGTACTGTGGCTGAGTTTTGAGGGTACGGAATGCAGCAGTGTAGTGTTAATAGATTCTAATTATAAGGAGGACCATGGCTGATTTCTCAGGGTTCAGCTTGCAATAGTGTAGAGTTGATATAGTATAATAATAAGGAGGGGTGTGGGTGAGTTCTCAGGGTTCAGCTGGCAGTAGTGAAGTTTAATTGATGGTCATTAGAAGGAGGGACGCGACTGAGTACTTGGGAGTTTAGCTTGGACTAATGCAGAGTTAATACATTGTACTTAGAAGGAGGATTATGGCTGAGTTCTGGGGGTTCAGCCTGCACTAATGCAGAGTTGAGTGTAATTAGAGGAAGGAGTGTGATTGAATTTTTGTGGTTCACCCCAGAGTAGTGCCGAGTTAATAGTGTGCAGTTAGAAGGAAGAGTGTGGGTGGGTTCTGGGTGTTCAGCCGGGAGTAGTGCATAGTTAATAGAGTGTACATAGAAGGATGCGTGTGACTGGGTTCTGTTGGTTCAGCCTGGAGTAGTGCAGAGTTAAATTGTAATTAGAAGTAGGAGTGTGGCTTAGTTCTAGGCATTCAGCATGGAGTACTGCAGAGATAATAGAGTCTGAATAGAAGGAGGAATGTGGTAGAGTTTGGAGGTATTTTCAGCGCTGTGGTGGAAAGTTACGGGTCGGGTTCAGGTAAGTGTGTGATTGAGCATGGGTTAGGTTAGTTAGGTTTAGGGTGTGGGTTAGGTATGTGTGCGATTGTGTGGATGTAAGGGTTAGGATGGGTTAAATGAGTTAGGGTTAGGGTGTGGGTTGGGTATGTGTGCGATTGTGTGGATGTGAGGGTTAGGGCGGGTTAGGTGAGTTAGGGTTAGGGGGCGGGTCAGGTAAGTGTGCGATTGTGTGGACATGAGGGTTAGGACAGGGTAGGTGAGTTAGGGTTAGGGTGCGGGTGAGGTGAGTGTGCGATAGTGAAGGACCTTAGGGTTAGGGTTTGGGTTAAGTTAAGTGGATAGCTAGTGGTGTATGTATAGTTTATGTTGGGTTAGGTGTAAGATTTTAGGTGTATGTGTGTGGTTTGCTGTTAGTTTGGTGTGTTTGTGTTGTGTGTATGTGTTTTGGAACAGCAAAATTTTTCCCTAGGAAAAATTCACTGTTCTGTATGTTCGATGTTTTCAGCTTTCGCTGAATAGGGGTCGATATTAGAACATTCGAAATTTTGAAACTTCAATGTTCTAATATAGACCCTAGTAGTGCAGCACTGACGGAGTGTAAATAGAAGAAGGAGGAATGTGGCTGAGTTCTGGAGACTCCTCCGGGAGTAGTGGAAAGTTAATAAAAGTATAATTAGAAGGAAGAGTGTGGCTGAGTTCTAGTGGTTCAGCCTGTAGTAGTGCAGAGTTAGTAGAGTCTAATTAGAAGGATGCATGTCACTGGATTCTGTGGGTTCAGCCTGAAGTAATGCAGAGTTAACAGAGTGTAATTTGAAGTGGGAGTGTAGCTGAGTTCTTGGGGTTTAGCCTGCAGTATTGCTGAGTTAATAGAGTGTAATTAGAAAGAAGAGTGTGCCTGAGTTCTCAGGATTCTTCATGCAGTAGTGCTGAGGAAACAGAGTGTAAATAGAAGGAGGAATATGGCTGAGCTCTGAGGGTTCAGCCAAGATAATTGCAAAGTAAACATTGTAATTAGAAGGAGAAGAAGGGCTGAGTTCTTGGGGTTCAGCTTGGAATAGTGCAGTGTTAATACGATCTAATAATAAGGAAGGGGTGTGGCTGAGTTCTGAGGGTTCAGCCAGCAGTAGTGAAGGTTTAATTGATGTTAATTAGAAGGAGTGGTGTGACTGAGTACTGGGGGTTCAGCCTGGACTAATGCAGATTTAATATAGTGTGTGTCTGAGTTCTGAGGGTTCATCCAGCGGTAGTTAAGGTTTAATTGATGGTAACTAGAAGGTGGGGTGTGGCTGAGTACTGGGGGTTCAGCCTGGACTAATGTAGACTTAATATAGTGTGTGTCTGAGTTCTGAGGGTTCATCCAGCAGTAGTGAAGGTTTAATTGATGTTAATTAGAAGGAGTGGTGTGACTGAGTACTGGGGGTTCAGCCTGGACTAATGTAGACTTAATATAGTGTGTGTCTGAGTTCTGAGGGTTCATCCAGCAGTAGTTACGGTTTAATTGATGGTAATTAGAAGGAGCAGTATGTCTGAGGTCTGGGGGTTCAGCCTGCATTAGTGCAGAGTTAATTGAGTGTAATTAAAAGAAGGAGTGTGGTTGAGTTTTGGGGTTCAGCCTGGAGTAGTGCAGAGTTAATAGAGTGCAATTAGAAAGAAGAGTGTGGGTGGGTTCTGGGGTTTCAGCTGGGAACAGTGCAGAGTTAATAAGAGTAAACTAGAAGGAGGAGTGGGGATCGGTTCTGTTGGTTCAGCCACAAGTAGTGCAATGTGAATAGAGTGCAATTAGAAGAAGGAGTATAGCTGAGTTCTCGGGGTTCTGCCTGCCATACTGCATGGTTAATAGAGTGTAATTAGAAGGAGGAGTGCGGTTGAGTTTTGGGCTCAGTTGGAGTCATGCAGAGTTAATAGAGTGCAATTAGAAGGAGAATTGTGTCTGAGCTCTCAGGGTTCATACTGGAGTAGTGCATCATTAATACAGTGTAAATAGAAGGAGGAGGTGTATGTCTGAGTTTTGGAGCTTCCGCCAAGAATAGTGCAAAGTTAGGAGAGTGTAATTATAAGGAGTACTGTGGCTCAGTTATGGGGTTCTTCTTGGAGTAGTGTAGACTTAACAGAGTATAAAAAGAAGGAGAAATATGGCTGAGTTCTGCCTGTTCAGCCTGGATAAATACCAAGTTAGCAGAATGTAATTAGAAGGAAGATGAGGGCTGAGATCTGGGGGTTCAGCCTGGAGTAGTGTAGAGATAGTAGAGTACAATTAGAAAGAGGAGTATGGCTGAGTTCTCGGGCTTCAACCTGGAGTAGTGCAGAGTTAGTAGGGTGCAATTAGTAGGATTAGTGTCACTAAATTCTGGGACTTCAGCCTGAAGAAGTACATAACTAATACAGTTTAATTAGAAGGAGGAATGACTGAGTCATTTGAGTTCAGTCTGGAGTAGAAGAGTTAATAGAATGCAATTAGAAAGAGGAGTGTAGCTGAATGTTCAGGGTTCATATATATATATATATATATATAGTAAACCTCCAGACACTGGACCCAACCTAGTTTGGTTTCGTTAAGGGCAGATCATGCCTACACAACCTTGTGGACTTCTTTGAGAAGGTCACTAAGTAATGGATGAGGACAAAATGGTTCACACTGCCTACCTTGACGTGGCCAAGGCATTTGAGATAGTACCCCACTCAGGCATCGTTGACAAACTCAGGAGGTTGGGTACTAACTCATATGTCACCAGTGGATAGCCAACTGACTCATAGACAGGACCCAGGAAGCTAGAATTGGGGAGTCCACCTCTACAAAGCAACCAGTCACAAGTGGAGTCCCTCAGGGATCAGTCTTTGGACTGCTCCTTTTTGGCATTTACTTCTCAGAAGTCAAGATCAATGTTAGTGGTCTCTGGCTGACTAAATTTGCAGATGATTACAAATTAGGAGCTGCCATTGAATCTCACACTGACACAAATGTTCTCCAGGAGGGGCTGATACAGACAAACAACTGGTGTCAGAGACATGGACTAAAACTGAATTCCAAGAAATGCATAATAGTATCCTTTGGAAAGTCATCCACCCCTGGTAACAATCATATTGACAACACACCCCTTAGAGTCGACCCAGTAGTCAGGGACTTAGGGACACATATAGATAGTAATCTAGTCCTTGACCATCACATGTCTATAGTAGTGAGGAAATCATTTTGTATTGCGCAACTTATAAACAAAGGTATGGCATCTAAGTCAAAGGTAGTCATTGTTCTACTGTATCTGGCATTCATCAGACCTATAAATGAGTACAATGCTCCTTTGGTAAGTATCTAACCAGGCATATTGAACAATTTGGACATCCACAGAGGTTCCACACTAAAAGAATATATGGCTTTAGTAAAATGCCTTATGCACACCACCTCAAGGCTCTATCCCTCTATTCTGTCTCCTACAGGCTTTTGAAGGGAGAGCTATGCCTGACATACAGGGCCTTGTCTCACCCTACTCTGATATATCTCCTGCATATCCGCAAAACAAACAGCATGAGAGTTACCCATTCTAAGGACTTGAACCTTGCCTGTGATATAAATAGGACCTACTATAGAGACAGGTATGTATTCCAGAGATTGCACATCTTTGGAACAGGCTCTCTATCCATTTAAAGCAAAGTTCCTCCCTAACCCATTTTAAGTGCAGCTTCGACAATTGGATTGGGAACAAGAAATTCATCCCTGGTTTGGCACCTATGTCTCTAATGGACACAGGTAATCTGTAAATGTTTCATCTCCCAAGCCCCTGCTTACACATATCAAGGGTATAAGAACTTCTCAGAAATTTGGTCTGCATGGCTGGGCTTAAAAAGGCCCTTGTGGTCATTAGAGTAGTAAACACCTATGAGCTTATGAACCTATAAGGAATGTGGCTGAGCTCTGGAGCTTCAGACTGGAGTAGTGCAGAGTAAATAGAGTGTAATTAGAAGAAAGAGTGTGGCTGAGTTATTGTGGTTCACCCTGGGTAAATGCATAGTTAAAAGAGTGTAATTAGAATGGGGAGTGTGGTTGAGATCTAGGGGTTCAGCTTGGAGTAGTGCAGAGTTCATACAGTGTAACTGGAAGAAGGGATGTGGCTAAGTTCTCATGGCTCAGGCTGCAGTACAGAAGGTTAAATTGATGATAATTAGAAGGTAGGATGTGTTTGAGTTCAGGGGGTTCAACATGGAGTAGTGCAGAGTTGAGAGAGTGTAATTAGAAGAATGAGTGTCACTGAGTTCTGGGGGTTCAGGATGAAGTAGTACAGAGTTAATAGTGTGTAATTAGGAGAACAAATGTCTCTGAATTCTGGGGGTTCAGCCTGAAGTAGTGCAGAGTTCATATACTGTAATTAGAAGGAGGAGTGTGGCTGAGTTCTGGGGGTTCAGCCTGGGCTGGAGTAGTGCAGAGTTAAGAGTGTAATTAGAAGGACAAGTGTCACTGAGTTCTGGGGGTTCGGCCTGAAGTACTGCAGAGTTTATAGAGTGTATTACATGAAGGAGTGTGACTGGCTTCTGAGGGTTCAGCCTGGAGTAGTGCCAAGTTAATAAAGTGCAATTAGAAGGAGGAGTGTGGCTGAGTTGCGGAGGTTCAGCCTGGAAAAGTGCAGAGTTAATAGACTGTAACAGTAAGGAGGGGTGTGGCGAAGTTCTCATGTTTCAGGCTGCAGTATTGAAGGTTTAAAAAACCTGTAACTAGACCAAGCTGTAGAATACTTCAATAACAAATTCCTTGAAATATTAAATAATCTTGCCCCCCTCAGAAAAATTTGCCAAAAATCCAAACTACCATGCCTTTCTAATGAAACAAAGAGATAAGGCCCAGTCACTATATCATATGACCAAAAATAAAAATTATCTCATCCTTTACAAACAACTTAGAAACTACGCTAAGAGAAAATTCATCAGTGTTAAAAGGACCTAATTCCTTACCCGCCAACAAAAATACCTGCAAAATCCACAAAAATTCTGGCATAATATCAACCATTTTCTTAACCCCAGTAAAACCTCCACCCCTGCCCCTCTCACTACTAATACCACTGTGCCCTTAACCTCACAATTCAATTCCCACTTCATCCAACTCCATCCCTTCTCTCCGAGACAAAACAATCCCACCCCTCACTGTCCCCTCCCCAGCCTCTAATGTCACAAACTCCTCCTTTAGTCCCATTTCATCTTCCTACATAAAATATATTAAAAAACTCTTAAACTAAAACCCTGCTGCCTGGCTGCCAATCAGCTTCCAAACGAATACCTAAAACTAGCTGCCCTATCCATCGCCTACCCCCTATCATTACTAATAAACCACTCTATCTCTGAACAGTACATTCCAAATTATGGAAAATCTCTCATATCATACCACTACATGAGGGCGACCCATCTAGAGACATAATTAACTACTATCCCATCACCATTCTATCCCCCCTTGCCAAAATTCTAGAGAAATGTATCCATCAGCAACTCATGAAACACCTCACTCCCCACAACCTATTCTCCAGCACCCAGCATGACTTCAGGCATAAACACAGTACTAACTCAGCCCTCATACCCTTTACCGAGAGCATTTGCCACATCAGAAATGAAGGACAACTAGTCTAAGCCATTTTCTTCGATATGTCAAAAGCTTTTGACACAGTGTCTCATCAGCTGCTCCTCAACAAACTTGCTACTTACGATCTCAATACCACACCCCTAACATGGTTTCACACTTATCTATCTGGCCATCAATAGGCCACTAAATGGGCAAACAGCCTCTCCCCACTATTACCAGTCACCAAAGGGGTACCCCAAGGCTTCATACCTGGGTCCCTCCTCTTCATCATATTTACTAACAACCAAAATACTGCCACGCAACATGGCACTGTCATCCAATATGTAGATGACTCCTCCCGTATCTTCTCAGCCCACTCCCCACAAGAACTCCAACATAAATGCAATCATCTTTCCAAGACATTGAGAAGTACCTCACCAGCCACCAACTCCTCCTAAACCCAAATAAGACCAAGCTCATAATTTTCTCTAATAAATCTTCCAAACCCAGCACCCCATCCTTATCCATACTATCTAACAATGGTACAGAAATCAAACCCACCAATCAGACCAGGCTGCTAGGGGTCACCATAGATGACTCACTTAAATTTAATGAACACATTTGTCTTGCAATCAAAAAAAATCCACTCTAAACTAGGAGCTCTATACAGGGTTTAATCTTACCTTACATAACAAGCTAAACTGGCCACTGCAAAATCCCACTTGCTATCCACCCTCCTATACTGCTCTGAGGTTTTTACTAACCTATCAAAAACTGACCTAAATAGACTAGATTCTTGCCATAACAGAATAGCTAAATTTGTCACCAATCAACCTCACAGAACACACCACTGCACTGCTCTCCGACAGCTCAATGGACTGGAACTTCCCAAATTATTAGTACTAAAACAACTTTCACTTGCCCATAAAATCATATTCAACCCTGCCCAGCCGTATCAAACCTAGTCCAGCCAAACACAAACTGTAGACTCCTCAGGTCATCCAACAAGCTAATGCTAACAGTAACCCAGTCTCACAACTATCACTAAGACTCCCTCTACTCCAATAACATAACCGAAGACTGGAACACCCTTCATCAACAGATAACTAAAAATTCCCAACCTATGCACATTTAAAACTACCCTGAAAGACAATTTAAATGATGGCTGTGCCCCTGTAGTTCTCCTGACTAATTCTCTTCCTTTTTCCCACTCATCTCTCACATGATAGCCCAGTAGGATTCATCCCACACAGGGTTATCGCACTATCTGCCTTATCTTTATTAATTTTGGTCTATCAGATGTGACTCACCTGTAAAGCTACATGACTTATGTACCTCACTTATATTAAAAAAAAGGATATTCCTAGATGCCGGACATTTGCATGTTTGTATTATATTTTGTTATTATATTTTTATTATATTATGTTGCTATGCTTGTTACATATTGTTAGCAATGTACTACTTATACTAAGTTTATGGCTTGTACCTCAAATAATGTGTTTCTTTTTGTTGTGGAGCTTTCCTCCCCGGATCTCCACTGCAAACGGGGTTTCAACCCAGTCAGACACTACCTGGTTAAGAAATGTAAATAAATAAATAGATGAATAAAATCAACGGTAATTAGAAGGAAGGGTGTCTCTGAGTTCTGCGGGTTCAGCCTGGACTAATGCAGAGTTAATAGAGTGTAATTAGAAGGAGGAGTGTGGCTGACATCAAATCAGAGTCCAAGGTAGTGTGAAAGAAGTGATCTGTCACTAGAGCAGGACAGAGACATTACCCAGTACAGTAGAGTGACACAGGAAATGTGTCACTAAAATAGTACAGAGACATCACTTTCAAGGTAGAAGAAAACAGGAGGTCTGTCAATATAACAGTATGCTGAATGTGCCCAGAAAGGCAGAAGGAAACAGGTAATCTGTCACTGAAATTAAATTAAATAAGTGGGAGCAGAAGAAAAGGGAATTATAAGTCACATATGGCTGCATCATATTGTTTATACTTTGTAGCCTGGGTTGGTCCCATGAGCCCAAATGCCTTTTTTTAGGGAAGAACCAAGATGGCATTCTTACTGACTTTGAGACATTTGTTCCAGGCACCAGGAAACTTCCCTGACATTTTTTGAGAAGTGCCATGAAATGTTTTACATCCACATGAGCTAACACAGATGGTGCCTCGGTTTAACATCTCTTCCATATTAGAGAGCATTTATCTATAATGGTAATTAAATGGAAAGGAAGTGGTAAACATGCCAGAAGGTGCGGGACTATAGGGTAGTGTTGAGGAAAGTAGGTATTAAGGTAGGGTAATGTTGAGGGAATGCATGTGGACAGGGAGAGGAAAACAAACACAAGAGCAAGCCTGCAGAATGATATCTGTGAATGTGTTATAAAACTATACAGCCACTCATGATGAGGCTACGGGAACACAGAAACATTGAACGTAAGAACAAGACCAGGTAAGCTGTTTTCCAGGATCAGAATACAAGAGAGTTAATCATTTTCCTGGAGTTTCCAACATAGGGATGGAATTTTAGGGACTGACCCAGCCATAAATCTAGGTATTGTTCTAAATAAATGCAAACTTTATTTATTCCAACAAACAACTTTAACACAATGAACAGTAATTCTCCAGAGTATAAATATTGAAAAAATAAATGGAAAAAATATCACAGTAACAATATGTGTAAACATGAAAAAGGCAATCAAAACAAACCCACCAACAATCAAGGTCACCCTAACCAAATATAATTCCCCTGTAAGGCTATCTTATTTTCCCCTGAATAGATATAGAGAACTGTAGACCCAAACTGATTGCTGTCCTTGTTCCGTATGTACATTTTATGTTGATTAATTTGTCCTTAATATATACAAATATTTTTTTCCAGTCTGCTGTGTTGTGTTTTTAAAATTTAAAGATAACAACCAAAGCTGCCATTACAATTTCTCTTCATCTAACACCAAAGATGTGACATATTGCATATCACTCATTATCCATATAGCCAAAGCTTTCCAACAAATCCAGTATAAGGCAGCCACCTGCCTGAAAAGTCACATGGTAAATTGAGAGCCACAGTGATTTCAAGGTTGGGCATCCTCATATTCATCACCATCATCATCATCATCATCCCCCTACATGGGTTTGGGGTATCATGTTAACTGTTGCCATCTCTCTCGATTCAGTGCCACACTCCTGCCTTCTTCGACACTCATGCCTGACTGTTGCAGATCTTCTGTCACACAATCCATCCCCCTCTTTGCTGGACATCTTTGTTTCCTCTTACCTTTTTCCTGTCTGTCTCATATCTCCTCCAGTGGGTTGTCTTCTGCTTTTCTGCACATGTGTCCGAACCACCATAATCTGTTCTCTTTGATCTTTTCTGCAACTGGAGCTACTTTGGCTTCTGCTCATATGTCCTCATTTCTTTGTCTGTCCCATGGTGTGCATCCTACCACCCTTCTCAGGCACTTAATTTCCATGACATCTAGCCTCGTCGTCTGCTCTGCCTTTACTGCCCATGTTTCTATACCATAGTACTGGTCGCACCACTGTCTTGTGCACCTTACTTTTCAGCTTCTTTGTCATTCTTCTGTCATAGACTACACCTGACACTGTGCCAGTTGGCTGCAGCCCCTCTGATTCTAGATTTGACTTCTTCATTCAGACTTCCCTTCTCCTCAACCACCCTTCCAGATACTCAAAGCTGTTTACTTATTCCACTATCTTCCTTTCTGTCTCTCTTCTTAGCTTCTTCTGATTTCCCCAATTTGCTCCCATTACCACTGTCTTATCTGTGCTTAGTTTCATCCCACGTGCCTTCAGTTTTCCATTCCATTCCCCTATCCTTTGCTAAAGTTCTTGCTCAGAGTCTGCCTATAATGCTACATCATTGGCATACAGCAACTTTGTTGATCTGTCCCCATGACCTTTTTGCTAATGTAGTCCATCACCAGTATGAACAGCTGTGAGCTCAGAGTTGAACCCTGATGCACACCCACTCCTACTGGGAACCTCTGTGTGACACCAAACACTGTTTGCACTTGAGTCATTGAGTTCTTGTACATAGTCTGCTCTAATTCTACCAATGTTTCTGGGACTTCAAACCACCACAGGACTGCCCAAATCAGCATTCTTGGGACCTTGTCATATGCTTTCTCCAAGTCTAGGAATGCCCAGTTGGAGTCTTTCCTCATCTCTAGCTTCTTCTCAACTACCTGCCTCACTGTAAATATCAGGACAGTTGTGTTGCATCCTAATATGAATCCAAACTGCTCATCTCCCATCTTACATTCTACTACTCTGCGTATCCATTTATCAATCACCCTCTCTAGAACTTTCATGCAATGTGACAGGAGTTTGATTCCCTCTGTACTGCCTGCAGGTGTGTATGTTCCATTTGTTCTTGTACACTGCCACAAGTATGCATATTCTTCAGTTATGTGGGAAACACCTTTCTCTCCACAGTGCTAGGAGTAGGCTCAGGAGTCATTTCTCTCCTATCTTACCCAGCATCTTGACCATATCTGCTGTGACCTCATCTGACCCTGCTGCTTTCCCTAACTTCATCTTCCTTAGTGTTATTCTTATTTCTTCTAAGGTGGGCTCCTCTTCTTCTCTCATTGTAGGCTGTTTCTGGGGCAGTGCAGCTTCTGTGGGGTTTTCTTCATTCAGCTACTAGTAGAAATACTCCTTCCATCTGCCTTTGATGTCCTGTGGGCTGGTGAGCAGGTTGTTGCTGGCATCCCTTATGAAGGGTGTCTGACTATCTTCTTTATCTTTCTGTCTTTGCCTTGTAACTGAATATAGTTTATTTGTGCCACCTACTGAGTTACTTTCCAGAAGTTGGTAGAGTGCCTATGATGTCCTGTTCTTTGTTATTGCAACTCCTTTCTTAGATTCTTCGTTAGCCAACCAGTATTCCTTCCTAGCCTGGTTTGTCTTTTCTATCTCCCACTTCTTCTTGCACTCTTTCTTTCTTTTGATGATTTCCTGGACTTATGTATTCCTCCACTAGCTTTCCTTATGTACCTTATTTCCATACCTGGCTCATCCCCATATCTTGGTCTGTAGTCCTCACACATGCTGTTTTGAGGTGCTGATATTCTTCTTCAGCCCCTCCTATTTCTTCCTTTTCTTGAAGTGCTAGAGCCCTGAGTAATTCATTGAACTGCTATACTTTCTCTCCAGTCAGCTTCCAGTTCATCAGCCTGGTCTCTGCTGACCTTAGAGTCTTCTCTGACTAATGTTTGCAGCTGATTGTGGCAACCAGTGGTTTAGGCTTTGGGCCAACATTTCCACCTGGGTTGACTTTGCAATCATGGATTCTACCCAAGTGCCCTTTCCTTACTATGAGAAAGTCTACCTGAGTTGCATGTTGACTACTCTTGTATGTGATCTTGTGACTGTCTCTTTCTGAACCATGTGTTGGCTACTATCAAGCCATTTGCCAGACAGAAGTCTAGAATGGCCTCTACTTCTTTATTCCTGCTGCCCCACCCATGGGGACCCAGGCAGTCCTCATATTCTGTTGTCTGTCCCAATATATGCATTCAATTACCCCATTATCAACACCAATCCATGTTGTCCTGCTTTATTTTGTAAGTCCTACAACTGCTGTCTGAATGCACTCTTTTCCTCAGTATCACAACCCTGCTGTGGGGCATAGGCTGAGATTATGAATACTGCCCTATCATAGGCTGAGATTCTGAATACTGCCCTATCATAGGCTGAGATTCTGAATACTGCCCTATCTTTACTTTGGTTGCCATAAGTCTGTCACTAATTCTGATGATATCCCTCACTGCCTTCTGAAGCCTCTCTCACCACAATTCCTACACCATTTCTAGCCTGCCCTCCACCTGAGTAGTAGACTCTGGATCCCAAGCTAAGTGTCTTTACTGTACTGCCCTTCCATCTTGTCTCTTGGATACATAGGATGTCCAGCCTGCTCTTTGTCATCATGTCATCCACTTCCAAGCTGGGTCCAGTCATTAAACATACATTAATGCAGCAATATATTATATATTATATATTATATATTATATTATATTATATTATATTATATTATATTATATTATATATTATATATTATATTATATATTATATATTATATTTTATATATATTATATTATATATTATATATTATAGATTATATATATTATATTATGCATTATATATTATATATTATATATTATATATATTATATATATTATATATATTATATTTTATATTATATATTATATATATTATATTATATATTATATATTATACTATATATATTATATATTATATATTATATGATAATAATGTGCATCGGGGCTTCACATCTCCAACAGTTTGATGAAGCAAAAAAAAAGCAACCGTAAGCTGAGACAAATATAAGAGATACCGGCACAACTGAAACACATAAAACACTATTAGCAAAAAATAAAAAAAGGATTAAGTGCTTTTGCACCCTTTATTTTGTTTGGTTTCTAGTTTTTTTTTTTTTTTTTTTAGTTTGATGAAGCAATAAGAACTCTTCTCCATAGACTTTCTGGTGAATGCTGCCATTGATTTAGTGTCATAAATAATGTGAATCTTACCAAACTAGAAAAAAATGGGGATAAGTTGCTCCCCTTCCAAATCTGCTGCCATCTTATTCTGAAAAATGAGCCCTGAGCTAGTGCTTCCATTTATCCACAACTCCCACCTGCCTAGCTTTAGTTCCAGCTTGATATGCATGATAAAGCTTCCCTTCACTAACTTTATTTCTCACCCTACACACTGCATCTATTTGTTCTACCTTTCTTAATTCCCTTTTAATAATCATAAAAAAAATTCTAAGTAGAGATGGCAAAAGTAAATATGACCACTACTGTAATGCCTTACTGTTATTCAAGTCAGTAAAGTCCTTTCCTCAGACTTCCTCCTCAAATGTAATTTTGGCTTTAATTCAATTATTACTACAGAACACTTTGTTGTCAAACATTAATTTCAGGTTGTAAACCATAGCCTGTACCCTTACTTAATCACCTGACTCACATTTCCAACTTCCTGCCTTCAACACCAACTTTAAACCCCCGCTGGGTCCCAGTCCTTGTTAGCATCCCTGTTAGTCGTGTGCACAAACCTAGGTATTTAAAGGATATTGTTTCTACTGGGGTGCCATGAATTATGTAATGATAAATATTTTAGGTATTTTTTTCAGCTTTTGTGTGGTTTCAAATATATATATATTTTTTAGATGTTTAGGATTAGCTTATGGTTATTTAGCCAGGAGTCAAAGGAATGGAGGTCTGTTTGAAGATAACTTTGAGCAGTGGAATGTAAGGGGCTGGATCAAAGGATGACCAGAGAGCTAGGAAGGTTTGGAAGGTTGCAGAGTAATTTGGTAATAAAGCCTGAAAAGAACTGTGAGGCACTTCTTTGTTTTTAATAAGCACTTTACATATATTGTTGGGTCTCTCACCCCATTAAAAATGCAACTTTGATCAATACTTAAACCTCTGCTTGTCACTGTGCAATAAAGGAAGTTGTTATGAATGCCTTCAGTACAGTGAAGGAATCTAGTTGTATGAACCCTAATGTCATGTCTGATACACTTGTTTGCTCCATAAAGAACACTTTGAGTGATCCTTTAGCTGTAATCTTCAATGGTCTTCAGAAGTCTGTTGATATCCCTGATGATCAGGTGCAATCATTGGTGGTCCTTATTCATAAGAAAGGTGCACTGGGCTGTGTGCAGAACTATAGATACATTAGTGCTCCATCCATATGCAGAACTATAGATCCATTGGTGCTCCATCCATGTGCAGAACTATAGATCCATTAGTGCTCCATCCTTGTGCAGAACTATAGATCCATTAGTGCTCCATCCATGTGCAGAACTATAGATCCATTAGTGATCCATCCATGTGCAGAACTATAGATCTATTAGTGCTCCATCCATGTGCAGAACTACAGATCCATTAGTGCTCCATCCATGTGCAGAACTATAGATCCATTAATGCTCCATCCATGTGCAAAACTATAGATCTATTAGTGCTCCATCCATGTGCAGAACTATAGATCCATTAGTGCTCCATCCATATGCAAAACTATAGATCCATTAGTGCTCCAGCCATGTGCAGAACCATAGATCCATTAGTGCCCTATTCATGTACAGAACTATATATTCATTAATGCTCCATCCATGTGCAGAACTATAGATCCATTCGGGCTCCATCCATGTGCAGAACTATAGATCCATTAGTGCTCCATCCATGTGCAGAACTATAGATCTATTAGTGCTCCATCCATGTGTAGAACTATAGATCCATTAGTGATCCATCCATGTGCAGAACTATAGATCTATTAGTGCTCCATCCATGTGCAGAACTACAGATCCATTAGTGTTCCATCCATGTGCAGAACTATAGATCCATTAGTGCTCCATTCATGTGCAGAACTATAGATCCATTAGTGTTCCATCCATGTGCAGAAATATAGATCCATTAGTTCTCCATCCATGTGCAAAACTATAGATCCATTAGTGCTCCATCCATATGCAGAACTATAGATCCATTAGTGCTTCATCCATGTGCAGAACTATAGCTCCATTAGTGTTCCATCCATGTGCAGAACTATAGATCTATTAGTGCTCCATCCATGTGCAGAACTACAGATCCATTAGTGCTCCATCCATGTGCAGAACTATAGATCCATTAATGCTCCATCCATGTGCAAAACTATAGATCTATTAGTGCTCCATCCATGTGCAGAACTATAGACCCATTAGTGCTCCATCCATATGCAAAACTATAGATCCATTAGTGCTCCAGCCATGTGCAGAACCATAGATCCATTAGTGCCCTATTCATGTACAGAACTATATATTCATTAATGCTCCATCCATGTGCAGAACTATAGATCCATTCGGGCTCCATCCATGTGCAAAACTATAGATCCATTAGTGCTCCATCCATGTGCAGAACTATAGATCTATTAGTGCTCCATCCATGTGTAGAACTATAGATCCATTAGTGATCCATCCATGTGCAGAACTATAGATCTATTAGTGCTCCATCCATGTGCAGAACTACAGATCCATTAGTGTTCCATCCATGTGCAGAACTATAGATCCATTAGTGCTCCATTCATGTGCAGAACTATAGATCCATTAGTGTTCCATCCATGTGCAGAAATATAGATCCATTAGTTCTCCATCCATGTGCAAAACTATAGATCCATTAGTTCTCCATCCATGTGCAAAACTATAGATCCATTAGTGCTCCATCCATATGCAGAACTATAGATCCATTAGTGCTTCATCCATGTGCAGAACTATAGCTCCATTAGTGTTCCATCCATGTGCAAAACTATAGATCCATTAGTGCTCCATCCATATGCAGAACTATAGATCCATTAGTGTTCCATCCATGTGCAGGACCATAGATTCATTAGTGCTCCATCCATGTGCAGAACTATAGATCCATTATTGCTCCATTCGCTAGTTGACTTTGGAGAGGTTTTTATAGAGGTTTCCCTACTGGGGGGGTGGGGGTGCGGGTGGGATTTGGACATCAAGGGTGATTAGCCTATGGTCAGACCTGACCAACAAGGGGATGACCACTGGTGTGAAGCATCAATGTTCCATGTTGGTAATGACAGGTCAAGGATATTTGAGCTCCTGGTGGGACAATGGATTAGTTGATCCAGGGCATTGGAATTTATGAAGTCCAAGAACCGTTGGGCAAAGGTATTGGTATCCGAGTAGTTTTCCAAATTAATGGCAGGGTAGTTGAAATCATCCAGTATTAGGGTGTTAGGTTGTATCTTAATATTTTCCAGTATGTTTAGAAAGGTGTAGTGAGAATCTTGGGGCATGGTTGGGGATCTGTAGCAAGCTATAATTTGGATTGTAGTCTTACCTAGTGTTAGTTGCACCTGTAGTATTTCAGATGCATTGTGTTGGGCAACTAGCCTGGAGGTGTGAATATCCTTGGTGAATATGGACACTCCACCACCTTTACTGTTTCAGTCCTGGTTTGGTGGCCAAAAAGTGTGGTAAGAGTTGTAGCCTGGTATTGTGGGGGTGCTCTCTGGAGCTTTAAACCAGGTCTCAGTTACTGCACTGATATCAATGTTCTCCATTTTTAGGAGTGCCTTGAGAGAGTGCATTTTGAGGTTTAGACTTCTAGCATTGAGTAGCATTACCTTCTGATTTTGCATGATGCCTTTGTTATCTATCAGCAACTGGCAGAAGTTGTGGGGGATATAATAGACAGAAGGTTGGATGCCTGCATTGACCAAATCACCATGCCACAGGTGACTAATTGAGTTGGTTCATTGCCCAGCTGGGGCCCAGCAGTGATGATACGGTAGTATGGTGACACAATCTGTCAGTGCGTCTCAACTGACTAAGAATACATCTGCAAAAACCCAGTACTATCCCACAGGCTGGTATTGCCCTCCCTTTTGCAGCCATGCTCATCCCTGTTAGTTTTATAATCCTTGCCTACCCCTTGTCTTCACTCTGGTTCCCCCAGCTTGTTACACACCCTGTCAGTCATATCTGTCTTTACCTCCTACCTAATTAGCTCTTCTCATTGTCCTTCTTTCTTCCTTCCCAACTTCCCTCTCACCAGAGGATATGCTACTCATTCGGTCACCCTCTTCTTGTTTATCCTTTGCATCTCTTTTCCATATTCCCATTTGTAACCTTTAATCTGACCTAAGCTAGATAAACACCCCTCACACATGCCCAAAAAGAGTTTCTAAATGACTTATCATTCCGTGGTTGTCCTGTGCACCATTAATGCTCATGTACAACTGATAACATGTGGCATTGCTCATTGTATAGCAACAATGGAGTCCAGCCAATATCACATCCTACACATATTACCCTCAGCTGTCATCAGCCGCAGAAATGTGCTGAGCATTGTTGCACAACACTTGTCAAGTATGAAATAAGGTAGGCTTAGGGCTTTAGTGCAACTTGCTTCCATGGCTGTTTGTTTATGAAGTGGCTTATAGAGTGCCTGTGCACAGAGTGGAGGTTCAGACCCTGTCAGGCCTCTGTGTGCGTGTTTTTTGATTTTCTGCAACTATGTAACATTCACCTGATATACATTTCCCTGACATCTTCACTGTGAGTGTGGCTATGGCTCAACTTGTAAGTGCAACATTTGGTAGAAATTCACTGAGGTGGGCAATGGGTTGATATCTCTTACTAGGTACCTTTCTCTTCTTTCAGTCTGCAAATGTGTAACATTCACCAGACAAGTGTTTCCCTTAGACCTTCAGTGTCAGACTGACCATGGCTCAATTTAATGCAATGTTTGATAGAAAGTCACTGAGTAAAGTCATGAGTTGAAATCCCCTAAAAGCTATTTTCTTTCCACTTTCGGTCTGCAAAAGTGTAACATTTATCTAATATGTGTATTCCTGACACTTGTAGTGCGACCCCTTATTTCGGACAGCTTGTTAATGCAGCCTTAATAGAGTACCCTTGAAGAGGTTAATAAGTTCAAATCCCTTGAGGCCTCTTTCTTTCTGTTTCAATTGACAAATGTGTATTATACCATGGCCCCCCCAAAACGTGCACGCTGATTGGCCAGCGTGCACATTGTAAATCGAGTTATACTAATGGAAAAAGGTCCGGTCGCCCGGACTTTTTTCCATTAGTATAACTCTACTTTTAAAACACTGTCTCGCTATGTTAAATGGGTTTAACATAGCGAGACAGCTTTAAAATAAGCAACGGAGATCTCCGTTGCTTATTTTAGCTGTCTCGCTATGCTAAACCCATTTAACATAGCGAACAGGTTTAAAAAAGCAACGGAGAAAGCAAGATCTCTGTTGCTTTTTTTACTGTTTCACTATGTTAAATGGGTTTAACATAGCGAGACAGTTTTAAAATAAGCAACGGACATTTCCGTTGCTTATTTTAAAACTGTCTCGCTATGTTAAACCCATTTAACATAGCGAAACAGTAAAAAAAGCAACGGAGATCTTGCTTTCTCCATTGCTTTTGCCCACAGCTCTGATGTACTGCACAGGCGCGCAGTACATCAGAACTGCCGCGGATGCCAGACATCTGCGGAAGGGCAGTAAACAGGCATTATACTATGCCATTATTTAAGAAAAGTAATAGTTTCTTTTCTTAAATAATGTCATGGTATAATAGCAATAACCCACGCCTGGGTGTGGGTAATGCTATATTACCACGGTTGGCTTTGTTTGGTCCCTCGGGCTTCACCCTCGGGACCAAACCACGCCAACCATGGGTAAATCCAGCATTACCTACACCCAGGCGTGGGTTATTGCTATAAGATTCACTGAATATGCATTTCTCTGACACAATCAGTATGACTGCTTCTATGGCAGAAATTGTTAATGCAGCGTTAAGTAAAATATCTCAAAAAATGCCATGGGTTCAAATCCCTTGCAGCCTTTTTTTGTTTGCTTTTAGTTTCATATGTGTAACAGTCACCTGGTAAATGTTTTCCCTGACACCTTTAGTGTGACTCCTACTATGGCTTACATTGTTAAAAACACGTTGGGTATAACATAACTAGACAGAGTTGATGGTTTAGACACACTCAAGGATAAATGTTTTTTTTTATAACATTTACATAATAGTGCAGGTGTACTGATAAACCTCTGATGATGTCAGGACTAGTGTAGGTCACTACATCATATCACTTTACTGTATCACACCTATCCTGTCTGTGTTTCACTTTTTCTAAGTTCAAGAATTTCAGACTGATATATGTGTGTATGTGTCACACCCCCTTCTCAGATGTGTTCTGCATCCCGAAAATGGTCAGAAGCTCTCCTTGCAGTCTTCTGTATTTTTTTTTTTATTTCTGTTGTCATGGACATCCTAGACATATTTCATTCCATAAGATGTTTCTCTGCATATCTGTAGACTTGATTTACAACAATAGATCAGCACCTTAGTATTACTATCTGCACATGCAGCTTCACAACTACTAACATGGTCGACTGTGCATGACCTGAATCCCTGAGCTACAGTACATAAGACAGATGTGTCAACAGGGTGTGGGAAAGTTCAAATGTCTGGAAAAAACTCATGACAGAATACCAATATGACTAATTTAAGAAGATTAATTGGGGAAGATATAATGTCTGATCAAGACAGAGAAAATAGAATTTTGTTAGGTGCAGTATGAATTTTATGGAAAATAGTGGCAAAGACTTATTGTGCAATAGGATGTGGGATTGTGATGTTATTTTAAAAAAAGGTACAGGTAGTTATGGCAAAAAGGGTTGGTGATAAAAGAATGTATGAAGTATATCTAAAGTGTACGTGATGAAAGAAGGAAACATATAAATGATGTATAAATGAATTCTGTATATAAAATAAGATGAAGTGTAAACGTATGAAGGATTGTGAGAAAAAGCTCTCCTACTCCTTTTGATAAACGCCATGTGATCTTAGCAGAGCTTTTCAGGCTGTCTGTGGAGGACCAATTGTTTTATTTCCAATATGTCAGGAACTACTACTTTTGTAAAATACAATAAAATGTATATTTTTATTTATTTATTTAGTTATTGTTAACCGGGTTGTTCCAGCTGAGCCAATGGCCAATTTTTAGTGGAGACCTGAGGAGAAAAGCTCCAGTTACAACTGCAGTGATACAACAAAAATAAAAATTACAAAGGCTATAATAGCAAGAACTTTTATCATTAATACAGTAAAATGGTGTTGTACAGTTGTTTTCTACTAGCAGAATATATATACAGTAAAAACAAGGTCATTCAAAAGCAAAGAATATTTACAATGCAAAAAAAAAAAACTTACAATGGAAAGAGTGTAAGTCTATAGTAGATAGTATAATTAGAAAAAGAAAAGGAGTGGCCGCTGATGGACGTGAGAAAAAGGGAATTAGATAGCAGGTAGTTAAGACGTCAGCTTGGAACTAGACAGGGACAGGACCAGACCTTTTGGAGGTCGTTTTTAAGCTCAAGTTTGGACTGGTGTTTATGGGGGATACTTCTTATGTTGAGAAGAAGTTCCAAGAGTGTGCTACAAAGTATTTATGTAGTGAATGTCCAGAAGATGCTTGTCAGATGTACAAAGCTGACATCATGGGTTATATGGAGATAGGATATTAGAGATGGAGGGGTGCAGGAAGTGGGGTTATAGAGACATGAGTGTGTGATAGGTAGTTGTGGAAGAAGTAGCAGTTTTGGGAATTCAGCCCATTGTAATGACTGGAGGGTGAGGCAGTGGTTGGATTTGTAGGTGAGGTTGGAGGCGAATCTAGCTATTTTATTGTATGTTTGCTCTAATTTGGTAAGAAGAGATTATTGAAGGTTAGTAAGGACTGGTGCAGCATAGAGAAGAGAAAGTAAGAGAAGAGATAGGGCAAGGGAGGGTTTGGTGGAGGCTGAAAGCAGTTTATGACTACGGTATAGGAGACCAGGTTTTTGGGTGGATTTTTTTTTTATGCATTGATTGATATGAATGTCAAATTTTAGTTCATCATCAATAGTGACACCAATTAATTTGGTTTGGGATTTAGGTATGATGTTGGTTTTGTCAGGGGAAGTAATGGAAAAAGAGGGTTTGGGATGTGACATTGTTTTAGGGAGGAAAAGTAGAAGTTTAGCTTTTTTTTGGATTTAGTATTAGCTGGTTATCAGTAAGCCAGGTTTCGATGGATGTGAAAGTGTTTTGGGCAAGAGTAAGGAGCTCAGGGGTGCCATGAGTAGTGATAATAAGTGTGGATTCATCTGCATATTGTAAAAGGGTAGACAGGTTAAGGAGAGTGTAATCTGTTAGTAAAAATATTAAATAGGAGGGGACCCAGAATGGAGCCTGAAGAACACCAGTGTTGACAGGCAGAAATGGGGAGGAGACAGTTTGCCAGCATGCAGATTGTTGTCTATTAGGTAAGTAACTACAGAACCACTTAATGTAGGGAGTAGAGAAATGAAGGTCAGAGAATTTAGATATTAGTTGAGGGTGAGAGACTGTGTCCAAAGCCTTTGCGAGATCAAGGAATAAACTATACGCAAGAAGGTTGTTATTGTGGGCTTCTGTTATTGTTTGGGTAAATGAGAGTAAAGAGCTATAGGTGTGCTGTGGTGGTGTGTAAAGCCACGGTGGGTGGGAGGTAGGAGTTTGTTATCAAGCAAGTGTTTAAGTAACGGAGTATGGACACGTTTTTCAAGAATTTTGGAAAGGGGAAAAGTATAGCGAAAGGACGATAGTTGGATGAGTCAGTGGAGTTTCTTCCTTTATGAAGAGGGATAGTATAAAAGGATTTCCATAAATCAGGGACTAGAGCTTTGGTAATAGAATGATTTATAAGAATAGAAATAGGGTAGCCAATAGAATTTGCAGTGATTTTAAGGAAGTGGGGAGGTAATCTATCAACAGAGGGAGAACAAGGTTTGAGTTTATTTAGTTGGGATTTAATGAAGGAAATGGGAGGTGGTTATAAGGAGAAGGAATTGGTGGGGGGTGGACCTGGAGGTACAGGCAGAGTAGAGGCAGTCAGAGGTACAGGCAGAGTAGAGGCAGTCAGAGGTACAGGCAGAGTAGAGGCAGTCAGAGGTGCAGGCAGAGTAGAGGCAGTCAGAGGTACAGGCATAGTAGAGGCAGTCAGAGGTACAGGCAGAGTAGAGGCAGTCAGAGGTGCAGGCAGAGTAGAGGCAGTCAGAGGTACAGGCAGAGTAGAGGCAGTCAGAGGTACAGGCAGAGTAGAGGCAGTCAGAGGTACAGGCAGAGCTGAGGCAGTGGGACTATGTTGAGTTAGTCTTTGAATTGTCTCTATGAAGTGATTGTTTAATAGGGAAACAGTTTCTTTGGCTGTATTTAAAGGGAAAGGGTTGCTGGTTGGAGGGTTACCAGGGTAGAGGATTTTATTAATCATGGACCAACATTTTTTAGGGGTTTTATGTGGGCTATATTGGTTGGAGGTAAATAATGTTTTTTTGTCTTTGATGAAGTTCTTTGTAATGTTGGAGTAAGAGAGGAGTTTTATTTTTGACACAGTTTTTCCAGGCAGTATCTCTCTGATGCATAATAGAGCAAGTTTGCTTGGTTAGCCAGGGGGCAGGGTTAGTATTTATCCTGATTTTTCTGGATGGGGACATGGAGTTGAGTACGTCAAGAAATATCTTACTGAAGGTAATGATGGCGTCATTAAGGGGGGGTTATAGAGGAAGGTCCAATTTATGTAGGACACTGTTGAGTTAAACTTACCTGGACTGAACTGAGTGAGGTTGCAATGTTCCCTGTAAAGGTGTTCTCTGGGTGAGTGTTGGGAATGTCTATGGATGTAGGTAGGGTAGTGGTCACTCAGAGAGTTAGGGAGAATGCCTACGTTATGATAGATGCTGGGATCAGAAGTGAGGATCCAGTCTATTATAGATCCAGAGGAAGAAGTTTTGTTGGTCTTGGTGGGGGAAGATATGAGTGGGTGGGAGTCGTACAGATTAAAACTATGAGTAGGAGATGTGAGGAGAAAAGTAAAGCCCAATCTGTGTTCATGTCACCAAGTATAATGGTTTCAAAGGGAACATGTTGGCTGAGCCAAGAGAAAAAGTTTTCAAGAGTAGGAGTATTATCCCCTGCAGGGATATAGATAGATGCTATAGCAAATGTTTTGTGAGGGTTAATATGGCAATTTGCAGTAAGGATTTTGGCAGGAGCAGTGCTGGGTATGGAAGTTGACAGTGGTGAGAGAGTAATTCGCTCTGAATAGAGGATGGCAACTCCTCCTAATATCTTATTTGCCCTGTCTGCATGAAGGATGTTGTAGCCTAGGGGTAGGATTTCTGAGTTACAGATGTGAGGCTTTAACCAAGTTTCAGAGGGTTAAGATATAAGGGGAGTTAAGGTAGATCCATGAGTGGACTGTTGACATTTTGTTAACCATGCTTTGGATATTCATAGAGAAAATGGATAGTGATTTAGGTGGAGGAGTGTGGCATTGGGGTAGTGTCTGGGGGGTGAGGCAGGAATAGTTTGTCTGGGAGAGGAAGGAGTGGTGAACCCTGGGTCGGGGTGGATGTCACCATTCAGGAGTAGAGCATCAAAGAAACTTAAGAACTAGAGAGAGTGGGTTCAGGGGTTCAGGGGTTCAGAGTATAAGGAGTACTAGGTTTTATGTACTTAGAAAGGGATACTTTTGGATATATTTTGAATGTCCAGAGATTAATTGGGGAGATTGGAAATAGGTAAGGAGAGACTGAAAATGTGTGAGAAATGGTATATGAGTGGAGGCTGTAAGAGAGAGTAGGAGATTGTGTTGGGTAAAGCAGTGATGTATGCTATGAAGGAAAGAGTAATAAAATGACTATAAGGGAGATGGTGAGGTAGTGAGGACTCATACTGCAGACGTTATAAGGAGAGTGTTTATGAGTAAAATGTGTAGGTATTGTTTTATGTTGGGAGTACAGATGAGAGGTTGATAGCAGAGAAGAGATAGGATAGGGTGGTAAAAGTGAGAGTGCTGTAGATAATTATGTGATTAAGGGGGGATGAGGAGGGCGAAAGGCTGAAAGGGGGAAGGGTCATATGAGTGGAAAAGGGTGATTGGCCTGCGTGTGGAGGGGGAGAAGTGTAGAGAGTATAAACATAATAAAAGAGGTGGTTGGTGGGAATGGGGGTAGGGTAGGAGAGCGGAGTGAGCCTGAGCATAGCGAGGGCGAACAGAGCAGGTTTGCCCAGCTGAGTAAAGCACAAGCTGAATAACAGAAACAATCTGTAGGGTATGGCAGTAAGCAGGTAGGTCAGGCAGAAGCAGAGCTGACTTGGGTGGAAAAATAAGCACTGAGGTAAGGGCAGGAGAAGAACAAGGTATATTGTTTTAGTAAGAAAGACAATTCTGTGATTATGGCTACACACTACTCAAAAGTCAGAGGGCAAGAACAGCATTTTATCTGGATTGTGGTGCCCTCTGGATTGGGTTTGAAAAAATAGGAAACTAGGGCTAAAAGCTGGATTCAAGTTAAGCAGTGTTGTTGTTGTTGTGTCTTTTGGCTTTTCCTGGTTAGGGGTCGCCACAGTAGAACTCCAGTCTGCTAATGATTGGTAGTTGTACGCTCCTGAAAAGACAGCTCTGGGAGATACAATAGTTGAGGAGTATCTAAAATTGGTGAATACTACCACCTAGTGGCTGAATGGGGACATGAAGAAGAAATTAAAGTAGAATAAGAGCAAATTAAAAAGAAATAAGTGGTAAGGGAAAGAGAGGATGGAGTGCTATGGAGGGGGCTCGGCATGTGTGCAGACCACAGAGCTACAAACGCTGAAATGCTTTTAAAACTAAAATATACTGGTAGCAAATTGGTAGCGCAAGTAGAGAAGCAGCTACTTTACAAAGTACAGGTCGGTGCTCTCTGTTCTGTTCTTTACTAGGGGGATTCCACGGGGCATGGGTCAGCTTAAAAGATGAAGCTGTAGCCAGAGGGAAGGCAGACAGTCGTCAGGCCGATGAGTAAGCTGAAAGTGAAAAGAAATACACAATGTTACACAACAGTGCAGTACTAATAGGCAAGAGGCAGTAAATGGAGTGCAGGAGCAGTGAGAGATATGAAAGAAGGGGGGGTATTTGGATTAGGAGAGGTAGAAAGAGGTAGAGACAGCGTGGTAAGAAAGGATAAAGATTTCACTATGATAGGGAAAAGACAGGGGAACAGTATCTACAAGTGTGAGAGGACTGCTAAGACAGTAGCAAAAAGAAACATGCTATTACAACATTTTAGGCAAAAGACATATGAAGTGCTAAGAATGTCCATGAATAGAACTTGCTTTCGCAATGTAAACCAACTCTAGTGCAGCACTAGTCTGTTCATGCAACACTACAGTTAGGAAAATGCAGGCACGTAATACCTAAGTTCGTGTGACACTACAATGTGAAAAATCCAGACACACAATGCCTAATTCACTGTTTTAGCAGCATTAGCAATAAGCTAGACAACTTCACAAAATAATTTATGACTCTAGAATGTGTCTCACTGAGGTTGAAGTGAAATGTGGTGGAAGCAGTATTGTATGTTAATACATAAAATACAGTTCTAGCAGCATTAATATAAGCACTAACAATCTCGCAATATACAATATTAACAACAATAATTTGTCTCACTGAAGCTAAGGTAAATGTGGTAGGAAAAGTACAGTATGTAGATGTACTAGATTCACAATTCACATTGCTGACTCGGCAAATGGAGTTGCTTAACAATATAAGCCTGATTAAGTAGTAAGTGAGACTCTTATAAGAATAGGTCAATACACCAGCAATAGCAGACAAAATATTAGCAAATAAGGTAGGAATATAACAACTTAGTAAGATGCAATCATAAAACAGTGTACTTACTGGTATGCACACACAATGCCGAGGGAAAGGGGAACGCATACATCGCAGTGTGTATGCACACACAATGCCAAGGGAAAGGGGGACGCGTACCCTGCAGTGGGTACTGAGAAATGGAGAAATTGAAAATGGTGCCACGCAGCATTGACCTCTATTTGTAAATTCATTAATTCATGAAATCATTAATTCATTAACAGAAAAAAATACAAGCTCAGTTTATTTATCATTAGATTCAACAGACAATTTCAAAATAAATCAGAGCAAAAATTAAAAGATTGTGGCTAAGCAAACATTATCATAGGATATTAGAATCATAGGAGATTACTAGGTCATTTATCTGAAGGTCATTTTAAGCCTAGCCATTTCATCCCAATGTAATACCATGAAGATGCTAGTCAATACCCAGGATTGCATTTAGTGATGACTGCCCATGTCCAGAAGAGTTTTGGGCACTATCCTCAGTAAGAATTTATTGTGCCCCAGCCATTCATCCAGGTTCCTCTTGAACAGTTTCACAGATGTGCTCTGTTTCACATGAATTGGTAGCCTATTCCAAAGATGTGGCAGTCACTAGGAGATAAATCTGTCCCTTCAGCATGTCATATTTAAGTTGCAGGCCATATTTAGGTCCCTGGAACAGGTAGGCTTAGTTCCATTTGATTTACTGATATGCAGCAAGTTCATTAGGTTTGGGTCTTGGATTGCTCTGTTGGTCAGGCATAAGTCTCCCCTAAGAAGTCTATATGATATGGAGTGTAGTGACAGGAACTTTAGTTGGTCTGTGTAAGTTACATGTTGGACCCCCTTGATTATCTGGTCAGCTCTTAGCTTGATCATCCATTTAACCTCCCTGGTCTCGGACACGTTTCTTATATCGCCACCACAGGCACTGGGATATATCCTGTCAATGGCCATAAACATAAATGTATATCTAGCATCAGTACCCATGACATGTTTAGATAGGGCATTATTTACTGAGGAACACCACATATGTAAAGGTGTTCTCTAATCCTAAGAACTGACCAAGACAGTGGACTTAATGAGAAGGTCCCACTAAGACCGATCCTAAAGGGACATGGTCTTAGGAGTTAATTGAGCTCAACTCTATTCATATATTTTTATCTTCTTTTTAAATATTGTTTTGTAAAATGTGTGTTTTTAGCATATTATCAGTTGCTATATGATTTTTGCACAAAGACAAAATTACTGTGTTTATACATATGTTATTTTTATTTGGTCTTTTATTTTCATTGCAAATAGTCGATGTGTTCTTTTTTAAATGTTTTGTCTCATTGTGTGATAGTTATACATATTCTTCAGTGACTGATTCTTTACTAATTGAGTCACCTATATGTTATGGGTGTTTTTCCTTTGTACACATGGTCTGATGAAGCAGAAGTGAAAGTGCTTACCTGGTTGTATTATTTGTTTAATTAAATATATTTTCTTGTTTTACCCTCGGTCAGTGTCTTATTCCATTGGTACATTTCTATTTTATAAATTATGGAACGTGCCATATCAAACTGTAGATGTCTGTCCTTCAAGCATATCTGGCATTGAAAAAACATGATGCAGTCCTTCCATGAATGGGAGTATTAAGATCATTAAAAATATCAACGATAACAGACAAACATGCAAGTCTGGCTGTCCAGTTCACATCTTTAAAAAGTTAAGACCAAACTGCTTTCTTACCTTACCGAAACACTAAGGGTTTGGTACAAAGCTCAAACACCCCCAACAGAATTGTTCCCATTGATAACCATCATACCTCAGCATGCAGTAGCAGTTGTTTATGACCAGCACGAGTACATCTCAAATTTAATGCATTAGCCTTTAATTTACAATTTGTACTACTTCACTAAGCACATTGTTTAGTTCAGCTGATATATTTTTCATAGAAAGACTTTCTTAGTGAAGGACGCAGTACGTAGATTTACTTTCTGGTGCAAGTTGCTTAATTGGTAACTACTCCAGAATGTTTTCCAGGCATTGCAGCTACACCATCAGAACATACTCATACATAAAACATAAAGTCCAATTCACATTTCCTGACAATGCAATCCTTCATAGTTTTATGCAGTTCAGAGCTAGTCATGTTTGTTGACCTTGACCATCATAGAATACAATGCCCCATTTGGGATGTACCTTACAAGACACCTGCAACAGCTGGAGAGACCACAGAAGTACCTCACCAAGAGGATCACTGGCCCCAAACAGATGCCCTATGCAGCTCGACTGAAGAAACTCCAGCTGTATTCAGTTGCATACTGTTTACTCAGAGGTGATCTCTGCCTGACATACAAGGCCATGTCCAACCCAGAATTGATGGACATGCTCCACCTAAAGAAAACCATATCCCCTCAAGCCACATGCTCTAGGGATCTAAACCTCACCACAACAATAAATAGGATGTGCTGGAGGGATCGAATCATGTCCCAGAGACTTCCCATGCTTTGGAACAAGATTCCAATCTACATTAGGCAGAGCTCCTCGCTAACACTCTTCAAGAGAAAGCTTGACAAGTGAATGGGAAACAGAAAGTTTACCCCGGGGATCACTTCAGTGGCTCTGCTAAACAGAGGCACAGGGAACTAATCTAAGAGGGTGGTGAAAGCCAACACATTCTGGCTAGGCCTACAAATGCCTTTGGGCAGATAGCCTAGTACCTACCTATGAACCTGTGAACCTATGAAGCAGAGAAAATAAATTTTTCTTTCATATCACCATCATGTTCAAATTGCACACATACTAATAGACCTGCAATGTCAGAAATATCTGTGCATTACTAAAGTTGCAATGAATAACCCTACTTTGCCAGCTTTATTTGTTCTGTGAGTTGCTGCTCCATATCCTTAGCCAGTTGCTGAGCATGTCAAGCTATACTGTCATCTGTGAGATGCTGTTCCATATCCTTAGCCAGTTCCTAAGCATGTCAAGCTATGCTGTCATCTGTTAGTTGCTGTTCCATATCCTTAGCTAGTTCTTGAGCATGTTGAGCTACGCTGTCATCTGTGAGCTGCTGTTCCATATCCCTAGCCAGTTCTTGGGCATATTGAGCTATGCTGTCATCTGTGAGTTGATTTTCCATATTTTTAGCCAGTTCCTGAGCATGTCGAGCTATGGTGTCATCTGTGAGCTGCTGTTGCATATCCTTAGCCTATTTCTGAGCATGTTGAGCTATGCTGTCATTTGTGAGTTGCTCTTCCATATCCTTAGCCAGTTCCTGAGCATATCGAGCTATGCTGTCATCTGTGACTTGCTGTTCCATATCCTTAGCCAGTTCCTGAGCATGTCAAGCTATGCTGTCATCTGTGACTTGCTGTTCCATATCCTTAGCCAGTTCCCAAGCATGTCGAGTTATGGTTTGATTGGAAAGTGGTACCTGAGTTACCTTCTTTGCCACATAGTCTTCCAGTATTTACAAACAAATTTCTCTGTTGCATTCTTTCACTAGCATCTCAGCAACTGCATATGTTTTTTAATCTTTGCACCCTCAAGTGTTACTTTATAAGAAGCTTACAAACCACTAATGTTGATATGTGGAATATTGAACAGCTGCTTCTGTTGGCTTGTTAATTCAATGCTCTGTCTCAATTTTGAACTTATTGCTTTATATTTTGTGTGCCAATGTCTTAAGTATTGATAGCTTCATTGCTTCATTAGCCAGTACTTTTCCACTTACAACACACTGATTTTAGCACTTCCCCATCAATTATGGCTATATGAGGGATCACACCTCCAAGAAAAACTAGCACAGATGGTTTTGGTCTTCATTTCTTTGGAATAACTTTTGTTATCATCATTTTTATTAGTACTGCATTCAGAAAGGTGCATCTTGGATCAGACGTGAAAATTAAAGTGACTGAGGTCCTCTCTGATAATTTCTGCTTGAGCAGAGGAACCTGTCATGGGTGTCTTCTTTCCCCTTTATTATTTGCATTATATTTAGCACCACTGGCAAAGAAAATAAGGGACTCAGAAATTCAAGGATATAATTGGTTTGGTAGTCAAGAAAAGCTGGCTGTATTTCCAGATGATATTATTTTATACCTGCCAAAACCAGGAAGAGACATTACAGTGTTGTGGAACATTCTGAGACAGTTTCAAATCTTTTTAGGACACAAAAATTAACAAAGCTAAAATAAAAGCAATAGTGGTAAATTATGTACCCACACGCAAATTGGTTCAGCAATATTCATATTTTTGGGGATATGATAAAATGAAGTGTTTAGAAGTACGGATTAAAGCTGATCTGGTGTGGCAGCTAAGGTATGTGGGAAGATATTAAACAAAAGATAATACAAAAACTGAGAAAACTGAAGTTTTGCTACATGGACATGAACACTATCTTATTTTTATTTATTTATTTTACATTTGTTGACCAGGATAGTCCGACTGGATGCATGTCCATTTTCAGCAGGAGCCCGGGGAGAAAAGCTCCAAGGGTAAGCAATACAGCATTACATAATACCAGCATTACATATTACAAACAGATTATTTACAGAGATTACATAAGTAAGCAAGTTAAACAAGTTCCACAGGTTAGAGTTAATCCTGCGCTCAAGTCAGGATTAAATTAAATTACACAGTAAACTAGTTAACAGATTTTTTACACTCAATCGGAAGGGGTATTTCAGAGCTACACAGTTAAGGTCCTTATACATAGTACCAGCAGAAAACTATAATTCAATGTGTTAAGGGATGATGATGAAACAGAGGAGAAGCTCAAGAAACAAGGAGAGACTGGGATTTTGGATGCAGGCCTTTAAAGAGAATAACAGTAATCATACAGAATATTATATCCATAAAGTAGCAGAACGTATCCTAAGAACTAAGTTAACATGGGAATAAAGAAAGGCAATTCTGCTGATTAGGATGACTGCAATTAGGGACATAGACAATAGGCAAGAAGGGGCTGGAATTTATTGGAGAAAACTGGCAAAGGGACTGAGGTACTGGGACCAAATAACTGGAAAGGGAAAGGCAATAAAATGGGAAGACGCCAAGCCAAGAATTTATTTGGACTGCAGGTTAGAGATTGCCTTCCCTATTAAGGATTGATATCAAATTATTAGGCAAAGAGAAAGAAATGAGGGTCCTAAATGAAAGATCAACACTGGTAGAGTTTTTCATAGAATCTAGAACAAAAGCTGCCATTAAAAAAAGGAATAATTAGTAGACCATATAAAATATTGCCTGATAACTATAAGAATCAGTCAGAGGAGGTTAGAAAGGATCGGGAAAAGAGACTGGATAAGCAATTCACAAAGAAACAATGGAAGGATATATGTAAGTCTCCCAAATATGAAACAAAATCCAGAAGATTTAGGATTTTTGCTTGGAAATATTTACAAAGATATTTTTTTACCTCAAGTAGACTCCAGAGAATTTTTCCTCAGGTAGACAGCAAATGTTGTAGGTATGACAGGGAAAGAAAAAGGTAATTGGAAAACATGTTTTCTGAGAGTGCAGTGAGTTGGCAGACTTTAAGCATTCCCTGCGGGGTGCACTGTCAGAGATACTGGGTGGCAGATTGGTGTGATGAGGGAGATGACTTTTCTGAGCTACGATACAGAATCAGAATTGCCTAAGCATGGTAAGGCCTTGCTGTGTCTAATTATGGTGGCAGCCAAAAAAGCAATTACTAGAAAATGGAAATGAAAACCTAAACCAACTCTATTAGAAGTAGTGAATATAGTAACAGAGATAAAACAACTGAAACTGAGATCTTTAGAAAAGGGTAGGAGCAAAATACATACGAAAAAATGGGAATTGTGAGAATAATACATACTGGGCAGGAATGAGGTTTAAAGGAAGACAGGCCTTAAATGAGCGATGTAATGTTTGACTGAAAATTACTGGGTATATTATAAGTGGTGTATAATGTTTACAACTGTGTGTGTCAGTGTGGTTTGTGATGTAAAATGCTTACAACTAGGATTGTGTTGGTGTGGTTTGTTTTCATTTATATAAATGTATGATTGCCTATATCGTAAGTGATGGTTTAATAAAGAAGCTTCTTGTTTAAAAAAGAAAAAAGGACAGGAATTGAATAATTTATGTAATGTTGCTTAGATTATATGATATATAACTCTATATGTGAAGTATAATATTTGTAAATGTGAACTTGTTAATAAAGTTTGGTTACTTTATATAAATGTAAATTTGCCTTTGTCACAAGTGATAATTCAGTAAAGGTGTTAATAAAGGTGCGTCTTTTCTTCACAAGTAAATTCCAGGTAAGCTTGTTTTACTATCTGTGAGTTGTTAAAACACAAGTTTTACTTTCCTAATTTACATAATCATGTTGCACTGTAACTTTACTGAAATGTCTCATTTCCTCACTGTAAACCTCAATTTGTTAAAGCCACACATTTTACAAGGAACAGACCAGAAATATGAGCCAAAATCCAGGACAATCTGCAAAATAAGAATCAGTTGACAGGTATGCACACAACCGCTCCCCTCAACAAAGAACAAAGAATATTTATTCGATCACCCTACATTACACACAAGTGTTCCAAGACGAACTTCCAAATGTGGTAGATGTCCATTTATTTTGAAAGATAGTGAACTGAGGCTGGGAGACCCGCTACAGAGTGTGAGGTTGGCAGGGGGCAATTGTCACATGAAAGGAGTAATATACATTAGCATTTATTTTATTTTTTTATTTTATTTATTTTATTTTACATTTGTTGACCAGGCTAGTCTAACTGGATACATGTCCATTTTCAGCAGAGGCCCGGGGAGATGAGCTCCACTTGAAAAGATTAATAAAACATAGACATAAACATAAAATGGTAGACATGTAAATATATGTACAAAAGTAATAGCAGATTATTAAGTTTCAATCGCTGAGTACAAAAATTGTTACAGAACATTATATAAATGTGCTAGTAGCTCTATTCTCAAGGAAGGAAGAAAAAACAAACAAGGTCCGCAGTGATGATGATAGCAATGCCATTTTAGATTAGTCTGGGTTTGTACAGGGGCATAACCAGTGTGTTTTGAGGTAAAGTTTCAATTTTTGTTTAAATAGTGTTAAAGAGGACATAGATGTAAGTTCATTTGGAAGTTGGTTCCAGTATTTTCCAACAGCATTACAGAACAGGGAGTTACCAGAGATATTGTTAGATATACTAGTAGATACTAGTAATTTCTTGGATGAGCGTAGGTTATTTAGGTTTTTATATGGGATGAAAAGGTTTGATAGTATTGGCATTTTAGTTGGTTGGAAGAAAGTTTTATGGTCAATGATAAGTTGGTTATAATGCATTTGGTTTTGTAACTCAAACCAGTCAAGTAGTTTCAGATTATGACAGTGGTGGGTTCTGAAAGAGGAGGCTGTAGCAAATCTAGTTATGTTATTATAAGAGTTTGACAGTTTGTTGAAGTTGTTTTTAGTCAGATTTGTATATATGGATGAAGCATAGAGGAGTGTGGAGATTAAATGGGTAAGGGCAATAGAAGTTCTGGATTGTGGAGTAAGGAATGACTTTATCCTGTACAGGGAGCCCAGTTTCCTGTTTATGGTTTTTATAGTATTATTAATGTGAGTTTCATAGGTAAGGTTGTTGTCTATTGTTATACCTAGAAGTTTAGTGGTTAGGTCTGGAGATATAATGGTTCCGTTATTGGATAGGACTGAGAAGTTTATTGGTCTGGACTTGCGGGTGGGTGTGAAACGCAATAGTTTAGTCTTTATGGGGTTCAGAAGGAGGCAACGTTGTAAAAACCAGTTTTCTACTACAGTAAACATTCTCTGGGTTAAGGACTGTAGTTCAGATGAAGATTTAGCTGAGCAGATGATTGTAGAATCATCTGCATATTGAATACAGGTAGCTTGAGTAACTGCTGGATGAAGGTCATTTATATAGATTGAGAATAGGTGGGGACCTAAAATTGAGGCTGAGGGACTCCTAGTCATGGGTGCAATAATTTTTATGTAGGGAATACAGAGAGATCCCTTAGGACGAGAGTCTATGAACAGCTTTATGCCACTGAAACACAAACTAGGAACAACGCTCTTTACAAACATTCACACGTTTGCTCCAATTATTGTGGTTTTAAGTTTGGTATTTTGGAAACTGTAAGGTTGAGCACGAGAGAAGGAGATTGGGGAATGAGATAGAGTCCAAGGAATTACATTGGCAAATAACTTTGTAAACCAACGAACCCCCAGGTGTTAATGAACACTTGTCTTTGTTGCCCATTTTAAAGCAAAGGGCTAGACAATTGTGATTTAGTCTCAAAATTGCATTGTTTTTAAATTGTATTTTTAAGCACATCGTTTTTAAATACATTGTTTTTATTTATATTTGTTGGTTTAAATGCTGTTAATAATACACATAAGTGCAATTTACAGTCTGGGATTTATCTGTGCCTTTAGAAAGTATATTGAGGCAATTACTAATTTAGGCTATATATTAGTTGACTACATTGCCAATTTATAGTTTGAAAAAGGCTTTCAGGAGAACAGACGAAAGCACTTACTACAAGTTTTTGTTATTGGATTATTTATACTTCGTTTTATTGTCTAGGTATCACACTGTGGACATTCTGTGTCGAATAAATCATTCTGTTTGGAATACTTCAGTTGTGTGGACAGTCTGAGTCAAACTTGGATTGTTTTTTCTTTTTAGTTTGGTACTTTTCCAATCCATGCGCTCGTTTAGTTTGTGATTTTTATAACAGAAGCCATGCACAGATTGCAACCTCAGCTCAGTAATCAGGGACAAAAACAAAAATAATGGTCGGACAAAGGCCTACACTCAGAAGAATTTCAAATATTGCTTTTACATACTTAGAATGTTAAAATAGCAGATTTTGCATTAACCTGCATTGTCTGAAGAAGGTGTGTGAAAATCAAATGCTTAAACAAAAAAACTAAAATGAGTGAAAAGGTCAAACAGACAAATCATTCAGTAAAAACTCCAAGAAAAAAACAGACAAGCTAGAGTTTCCACCATGTGGTTCCTTAAACTTCTTGTAATGGAGGCATATGCAAATTACCCCTTAAGAACATTTTTATTTATTTAACATTTGTTTACTGGGAGAGACTGACTTGGAATGAAGCCAATTTTCAACAGAGGCTTGGGGAGAAATGCTCCATATGCATGTCTTTGTAATGTGGTGGAAAACCAGAGCACCAAGAGAAAAAACATACAAATGCAGGGAAGATATGCAGACTCTACACAGGAAGCACCCCAGCCAAGAATTGAACCAGAAAACCACTTGCTGTGAGATAGCAACACTACTGCTACACAATCCAATCAGGTGTTTTGGCTATATGACAGTTCCAAACACCCATAACATTTTTCTTTTTAAGTCTCTTATGCTCAAACTCAGGCCACTAAAGCCAAACCCACTAGCTATGAACATAGGTTCATAGGTTCATAGGTTGGTACTAGGCTATCAGCCCTAGGGCCTATACAAGCCTAGCCATAACAATTCCCTGGCTATTTCTTCCCACACTATTTACTTCCCTGGATCCCTGTCTAGCAGGGCGGCTGACATGATCCCCAGGGTGAATTTCCTTTCTCGCATCCAATCGTCAAGGTTCTTTTTGAAGAGGGTCAAAGAGGCACTCTGCTTGACATGTTTGAGCAATCTATAACAGAGTCTGGGGAGTCTCTGGGTCAGGAACCTATCCCTCCAGCATGTTTTGTTTATTGTGATGACAAGGTTTAGATCCCTGGAGCGTGTGGCTCTGAGGGATTGGGATTTCTTTAAGTGTAGCATGTCCAACAGCTCTGGGTTTGACATGGCCTTGCATGTTAAGCAGAGATCGCCTCTGAGTAGACAATATGCGACGGAGTATAGCTGGAGTTTTTTAAGGCGGTCAGCGTAGGGCATCTGCTTTAGGCCTGTGATTCTTTTAGTGAGGTATTTCTGCGGCCTTTTCAGTTGTTGCAGATGTCTTGAAAGGTACATACCAAATAGGGCGTTGTATTCTATAATGGGTCTAATGAGAGATGAGTACAGTGGGACAATGACCTCCCTTTTTCTGAATGAAAAGCCCTTAGTGATGAGGTGTGCCACATAGAAGGATTTCCTGACTGTTGTGGCGATATGGTTATCGAATGTGAGACCACTGTCCACCTGTGTCCCTAAGTCTCTTATCACACTTTCAGTGTTTAGTGTACCGCCACCTATATGGTAATTCATGGATACATGTTTTTTTTCCAAAGGGGATAACTATACATTTCTTGGCATTGAGCTTGAGCCCATGGCTCTGGCACAAAGCATATGTTTCTGTAAGGCCCTTTTGTAGAGTATCCACATAATTTGAGGATTCAATAATGGCTCCCAGTTTGCAGTCATCTGCAAACTTTGTTAGCCAGAGTCCCTTAGTGTTGGCCTCTACTTCAGAGAAGTAGATGCCAAACAAGATTGGCCCCAGGACTGAACCCTGAGGTACTCCACTTGTCACTTGTCTGGAGCTGGATTTGGAGTTGGCTACTTTTACAGTGTGGGTTCTATCAGTAAGCCAGTTAGCAACCCATTGGGTGACATAGGGATTAATGCTCAGCTTAGTAAGTTTATCTATGACTCCAGAGTGGGTGATGGTGTCAAAGGCCTTGGCAAGGTCTAGATAGGCTGTGTGGACCACCTTACCCTTGTCCACAGCTCTGGAGACTGATTCGAAGAAGTCAATCAGATTCAGGAGACAAGATCAGCCCTTCACGAACCCAGACTGGGTGGGGTCCAGTGTTTGAAGGTTGCCAATATCTTTGTTTATAAGTTCTGTGATAATACGCTCCATGGCCTTGCAGATAAGGCTTGTCAGACTGATGGGATGGTAGTTTCCGGGATCCAAGGTGGATCCCCCCTTGTGGAGTGGGATAACTGTAGCTCTGTGCCACTCAGTGGGCATGAAACCTGAGGTGAGGCTATGATTAAACAAGACACTTAGGTGAGGTGCCAGTTCATATTGTAGTTCATCTTAGCTTTGGAGAGTGTGTTTTTTACCTGTGTGGCCGTTATTACCAGAATTTGGCAATCTTCCGGTATTGAGATGGGCCATTTAGGGGATGAGATGGGGGTGAAATTGGCACTGAATCGATCAGCCAGGATATTGGCAATATCCTTGGGATCAGTATATTTAATGCCATTCTGTTGTAGCTTAGAGAAGATCTGAACATTGCCATTTAGATTCTTGACATAGTTATAGAATGTTTTGTGGTTGTCTTTGGAATCTTTGACAATTTTATTTTCATAACTAGCTTTGGAGGATTTTATGAGGGATCTCAGTTTGTTACTGAGGCTGGTAAGGGAGTTTTTTGCATGCTGGGACTTTCCTCTTTTCTGCAACAGTTTCTTCCTTTTGTTGTAAAGTTTGTTTATGGCAGGGGACCACCAGATTGGCTTCCTTTTTTTGGATGAGAGCATATTGATTATATTTGGGATGGCACGATTCATGCATGAGTGTATGTGCTCGTACAGTGCCTTAGTGTAGGATTCGGCAGTTGAACTTTCAGTTCCCGTCTGCATGGGTGTCATGAAGTTTGTCACTTCTGACTTGAGTAGCATGAAGGTGGCTTTGGAGAAGTTTTTTATGGAGATTTCCTTACTGGAGGGTGGGGGTGGGATGTGGATGTTAAGGGTGATTAGCTTATGGTCAGACCTGACTAACGAGGGGGTGACCATAGATGTGGAGCATTGATTTCCCATGTTGTTAATGACCAGGTCTAGGATATTGGAGCCCCTGGCGGGACTATGGATTAGTTGATCCAGGGCATTGGAATTTATGAATTCCAAGAACCGTTGGGCAAAGGTTGGTACATGAGTAGTTTTCCCAGTTAATGGCAGGGTAGTTAAAATCACCCAGTATTAGGGTGTTTGGTTCTATCTTAATATTTTCCAGTATGGACCTCATCAACACAGTATAAAGTGAACTCCTTGGTTTGTTGTCGTGCCCAGCTGACGTCCATAACCATTAGGGTGTCTGCAAAATATCTCAACTAACAAATTAAAACAATGAGTGAAAAGGTCACACAGACAAGCCCATTAGTAAAAACTACAAGAAAAATTTAGTCAAGCTAGAATTTCCACTGTGTGATTCCTTAAATCTCTTGTATTAGAGGCATATGGAATATATGCAAATGCTTATCATGAGTCTGCCATTCAAATCGCCTTTTAAAAATCACAATGTTTATGAGGAATGCACTGAAAATGTAAGGCAAATATCAGGGACATTCAGCAAAATAAGGGACAGTCGACAGATATGCACTCCCCCAAGCAAAGTATTCTTACAGCCCTCTCAGCCTCTTAGCAGTCAGTCATTTTTATCTGCAGACAGCCTGTCATACTCAGTAATTAGAGTTACTTTGCTGTGTGCACACATCTCAGATATCACATGAAGAAGAAATAAAGTAATGCATTCACAATGTACTTCAAACATTTTTATAAAAACACACAGGCATAACTTGCAAACTCTTAGCAAAAGAACCAGAACAAAGCCAAAAACTAATGGTCGGACAAAGGCCAGCTATCTAAGGCAGATTTTAAATATTGCCTCTATATCATTAGGGAGTTGTGCTTTGGCAGTACTGTGCATTTTCTGAAAAGTGAGGAATCCAGACCTAAAATACCTATCATTTGAATGCTAGTAAAATGAAAAAAAGGCTTCCACCACAGCAAAAAGTTCACTAAGAAATTCTGTTAAAATGTAGGCTTTAATAAAATGAAGAAATAAAAAGCACAAATAGTGCTGTTCAAGTTGCAGGTCAAACAGGATAAGCGCTTTCAGTTAAAAAGCCTTCTTCAGATCCTAGTGTGTAGACCTGACTTACTGCTGTTAAATAAAGATCCTTAATTTGGGTTGGGAGGGTGGCCTAATGGTTAAGGTGTTTGCCTTACAAACACAAGGTGCAGAGTTTGATTCTCACAAGGGATAATTGGCTAAGCTTAAAATGGC
The DNA here is from genome assembly GCF_019279795.1 of Protopterus annectens. Taxonomy (NCBI): domain Eukaryota; kingdom Metazoa; phylum Chordata; order Ceratodontiformes; family Protopteridae; genus Protopterus; species Protopterus annectens. Next base: position 757,443,392 of record NC_056736.1, read on the forward strand.
TCACAAGGGCAGTTAGCTTAGTACTAATCTATGAACCTAATTGCTCAACCAATCACATACAGTAATCAGATGCACGCTTTCCTTAAGCCTCCATTTAATTTCTTAATTAGGCTTCTCTCTTTCAAAATAGGTTTAATAGGAACTACTCTGTTGAGCCCTGGAAATAAATTAGCTCTGAGGTTCATGATCCATTTGCTTTCTTCCTTTTCAGTTTTGTTGACAATGTCTCCTCCACGGAGGTTAGTAGTCACAGTTGAGATAACCATAAAGCTAAATGAATGCCCTGGATTTTCAGACACATGTCCATATAGGGCATTGGTTACCAGTTTATTCTTGATGTCTAACAGGTGGCGAAGTATCCGTTCCTTAAACTTTCTATTGGCCTTTCCTACATAATAGGCTTGGCACAAATTACAAGTGCCAACGTACATAACATTCTTGGTGTTGCAGTTAGTAAAACCAGAGTACTTATAGCATTTGTTAGTTACTGGATGAACAAAACTGTTGGAACATTTAATGTGGCTGCAAGCTTGGCAAAAGCCACATTTCCAAGTTCCTAACCTATTTTCTCCTTCTGTCCTCTGCTTATTAGGTATTCCATCATAGTTGCACAATAAAGCCTTTAAGTTCTTCTTGTTTTTATAACCAAATTTAGGTGTTTCCCCTACAATTCTCTTAATTTTACTATCAGCAGTTAAGACTGGCCAACATTTCTTGATGGTTTCACGGACATCAAAGGAGTCAGTGCTGTAGGTCATCATGCATCTGAGACTGTTGCTGTTCCCACCTTTCTTCACATCACTCTCCTTCTGTTTCGAGTAGTACGGTTGTGTAGGTCATCATGCATCTGAGACTGTTGCTGTTCCCACCTTTCTTCACGTCACTCTCCTTCTGTTTCGAGTAGTACGGTTGTGTAGGTCATCATGCATCTGAGACTGTTGCTGTTCCCACCTTTCTTCACGTCACTCTCCTTCCGTTTCGAGTAGTGCGGTTGCCCTTTGTTGTATCGAATGGACATTGCTTTGCTTTTACTCATGACTAATTGTTTTTCATTGTAGCCTCTTGAAGCAAAATTCTCTAATAGTTTGTCTTGTTCCTGCAGAAAATCATCATTGTCAGTACAGAGCTTGGATATCCTGGTCACTTGATTTTCAACAATATTCTGAAAAACATGTCTCGGATGCATGCTACTGTAGTATAGCATATGGTTCCTCCAGTTTGGTTTCCTGAATATAGTGGTGCCGATTCCTTTGCTTTTATTCATTGAAATTCTCACGTCTAAGAAATCAATCTCATTTGCTGATGTTTTCACTTCAAATCTTAGAAATCTAGTCGTACTTGTTAAATAATTGACGAAATCATGTAGGCGTTGCATACTACCCTTCCATAGGAATATAACATCATCCACAAACCTATTGTAGAAGATGATGCATTCCTTCCATTCATTTTTCGTATCCATTTCCCATTGCCTTTCCCATTCAGCTAGGACTATATTGGCATAGCTGTTTGCACAGGGGGTGCCCATGGCTACCCCCCATTTCTGCCAATAGTAGCTCTCACCATAGAGGAACACATTGCTCTGCAGGACCAATTCCAGGAAGCTGCATACTAGATTCACATCCATGTTTACTTCAAAATGAAAGGCAAAGTCCCTTACTGCTTCTATTCCTAGATCATTGGGTATGCAAGTGAATAAACTGTTGACGTCCATCGTCACCAAAATGAGGTTGTCTATGGAGCTTTCTTGCTCCATTCTTTCATACAGTCTCTCCAGCAGCTGACCAGTGTCCCTCAATACAGTATGTGCGAAAGGCTACAACTTCTTGAGTTCAGTTTCCACATAGATTGAAATGGGCTCAGTGACCCATCCTCTCCCTGAAACTATCGGTCTCAGAGGGGGGTCAACACTGTTCTTATGAATCTTAGGCAACCCTTTTATCATTTGAATGCAGTCTTATGTGTGGTAAACCCACAAATTTTATGAGTAAAAAGCAGAAGTGTGAGTCAGAATCAGGAATTCGGGACAGTCTTAGCAACCTCGTGGTGCAGAGAGATAAATCCCTTACTCCACCCCAGCTGACCCTTGTTCAAGTCACAGCAGGAGTGCTGGGGGGATGACAGTGGTGGATGGGAGTGAGTGGTCAAACTAAGCTTGCCAGTTCTGGAGGGTGGGAGACTAGGTTCACTACAGTAAAGCAACATCATGTGCCTGGCAAGCTACATGGTGCAGAACTGCTGTGTTGCATGTGCTGCGTAGCTGCAGGGTTGTGCATGAGTGGAGCCACATACATATCCCAAAGACAACTCACAAAAGCTACAGTTACAGACCATGAAAGGATGCCTTTTGGCAGCAGTTATAACGGCTCGATCTCCTCACCAACCCTGGATGTGATTCAGGTTCAGTCAGGGAAGGCTAAGGAGGTGGTCACATGTGGAGAAGGGAAAGGAAAAAAAATGAAGGACACTTAACAAATGTACGCATGACTCCCCCAAGCAAAGCAGTTAATCACAAAAATTCACGGCAAAGACGAAACGTAATAGAGGGACAAAGCCCCCAGATCAGATAGATTTTACATCAACGCTGTTACTATAACCTTACAAAGTTTCTAGAATAGCAGGCTTTGCATTATCATGCGTTTTCTCTGAACGATATGAAATCGGAAACTGAAATGACTGTAATTAACTGCATTCCTCAAAAGTTTATCAGAAAACCACATATTGTACTAGGAAACTAGAAATGTGAACCAACATTATGAATATTAGAGAGCCTGTACAGTGAAATTTTGCTGGATTTTTCTGATGACTAGGAACTCTCAACTTCTTAGTCCAATTATCATGGACAAAGCTAAAAAATAAAGAGGGGAAAAATGGACAAAAATCTGAGACTGGTTTTAAATATGGCTCTTATGTACTTAAGACAGTAGTCAATAAGTCTGAAACTTAAAGATTAACACTTGACTGACTGACAGTTGTTGCATTTCATGAAGAATATGAATGTCAAAAATCAAACATCTGTCATTATTTATTGGTTACAGTCATCACACTTGTCTACCATTAATTACTGGTTAACATCATCACATTATGCTCTTACGTACTTAAGACAATAGTTAATAAGTCTGAAACGTAAAGGTTAACACTTGACTGACAGTTGTTGCATTTCATGAAGAATATGAATGTCAAAAATCAAACATCTGTCATTATTTATTGGTTACAGTCATCACATTTGTCTACCACTATTTACTGGTTGTAGTTGTCACATTTGTCTGCCACTATTTACTGGTTAGAGTTGTCACATTTGTCTGCCTTTATTTACTGGTTAACATCATCACATTATGCTGTTATGTACTTAAGACAGTACTCAATAAGTCTGAAACTTAAAGGTTAACACTTGACTGACTGACAGTTGTTGCATTTCATGAAGGATATGAATGTCAAAAATCAAACATCTGTCGTTATTTATTGGTTACAGTCATCACATTTGTCTACCACTATTTACTGGTTGTAGTCATCACATTTAAATCTTATTATTTCCTGGTTACAGTCGTCACATTTGTCTGTCATTATTTCCTGGTTACAGTCGTCACATTTGTCTTCCATTATTTATTTATTAACATCATCACATTATGCTCTTATGTACTTAAGACAGTAGTCAATAAGTCTGAAACTTAAAGGTTAACACTTGACTGACTGACAGTTGTTGCATTTCATGAAGGATATGAATGGCAAAAATCAAACATCCCTCATTATTTACTGGTTACAGTCATCACATTTGTCTGATATTACTTAGAGTTGTCCCATTGGTCTGCCATTACTTACTGAATACAGATGTCACATTTTCTGCCTTTATTTAAAGGTTACAGTCATCACTTTGGTCTAACATTACTTACAGGTTACAGTTATCACATCCGTCTGTCATTATTTACAGGTTACAGTTGTCACATTTTTCTGCCATTACATACTGGTTACAGTTGAAACATTTGTCTGTTATTATTTATGTGTTGCAGTCATCACATTTCTGTAGCATTATTTACTAACTACAGTCCTCACATATGTAAGCCATTATTTATTGGTTACAGTCATCACATTTGTCTGACATTATTTACTGGTTACAGTTGTCACATATGTCAGCCATTATTTACTGGTTACAGTCGTCATATATGTCAGCCTTTATTTAATGGATACATTCGTCACATTTATCTGCCATTATTTACTGAATACAGTCATCTCATGTGTCTACCATTATTTACTGGTTATAGTTGTCACATTTGTCTGCCATTTTTTATTGGTTATAGTTGTTACTTTTGCCTGTCATTATTTACCGGTTACATTCATCACATTTGCCTGACATTCTTTAGTGGTTACAGTCATCATGTTTGTCTAACATTACTTACTGGTTAAAGGTTTCACATTTGTCTGCCTTTATTTACTGGTTAACATCACATTATGCTGTTATGTACTTAAGACAGTAGTCGATAAGTCTGAAACTTAAAGGTTAAAACTTGATTGAATGACAGTTGTTGCATTTCATGAAGGATATGAATGTCAAACATGAAACATCTGTCATTATTTATTGGTTACAGTCATCACATTTGTCTACCACTATTTACTGGTTGTAGTCATCACATTTATCTCCCATTTTTTACTGGTTACAGTCGTCACAGTTGACTGTCATTATTTACTGGTTGTAGTCATCACATTCGTCTGACATTATTTACTGGTTACAGTTGTCAAATCTGTCTTCCATTATTTACTGGTTGTAGTCATCACATTTGTGTACCATTATTTACTGGTTACAATTGTCACTTTTGTCTAACATTACTTACTGGTTACAGTTTTCACATATGTCTGCCATTATTTACTGAATACAGTTGCTACTTTTGACTGTCATTATTTACAACTTACAGTCATCACATTTGTCTGTCATTATTTACTGGTTACAGTCGTCACAGTTGACTGTCATTATTTACTGGTTGTAGTCATCACATTCGTCTGACATTATTTACTGGTTACAGTTGTCAAATCTGTCTTCCATTATTTACTGGTTGTAGTCATCACATTTGTGTACCATTATTTACTGGTTACAATTGTCACTTTTGTCTAACATTACTTACTGGTTACAGTTTTCACATATGTCTGCCATTATTTACTGAATACAGTTGCTACTTTTGCCTGTCATTATTTACAACTTACAGTCATCACATTTGTCTGTCATTATTTACTGGTTCCAGTTGTCACATTTGTCTGTTATTATTTACTGGTTACAGTTGTCACATTTGTCTGTCATTATTTACTGGTTACAGTTGTCACATTTATCTGCCATTATTTACTGGTTACAGTTGTCACATTTGTCTGTTATTATTTACTGGTTACAGTTGTCACATTTGTCTGTCATTATTTACTGGTTACAGTTGTCACATTTGTCTGTCATTATTTACTGGTTACAGTTGTCACATCTGGCTGCCATTATTTACTGGTTCCAGTTGTCACATTTGTCTGTTATTATTTACTGGTTACAGTTGTCACATTTGTCTGTCATTATTTACTGGTTACAGTTGTCACATTTATCTGCCATTATTTACTGGTTCCAGTTGTCACATTTGTCTGTTATTATTTACTGGTTACAGTTGTCACATTTGTCTGTCATTATTTACTGGTTACAGTTGTCACATTTATCTGCCATTATTTACTGGTTACAGTTGTCACATTTGTCTGTCATTATTTACTGGTTATAGTTGTTACATTTATCTGCCATTATTTACTGGTTACAGTCATAACATTTGTCTGTCATTATTTACTGGTTATAGTTGTTACTTTTGCCTGTCATTATTTACCGGTTACAGTCATCACATTTGCCTGACATTGTTTAGTGGTTACAGTCATCATGTTTGTCTAACATTACTCACTGGTTAAAGGTTTCACATTTGTCTGTCATTATTTACTTGTTACAGTCATCACATTTGTCTGTCATTAGTTAGTGGTTACAGTCATCACATTTATCTGCCATTATTTACAGGTTACAGTTGTCACATTTGTCTGTCATTAGTTACTGGTTAACATCATCACATTTGTTTACCATTATTTACTGGTTACACTTGTTACTTTTGCCTGTCATCATTTACGGGTTACAGTCATCACATTTGCCTGACATTGTTTAGTGGTTACAGTTGTCATGTTTGTCTAACATTACTTACAGGTTAAAGGTTTCATATTTATCTGCCATTATTTACTGGTTACAGCTGTCACATTTGTCTGTTATTATTTACTGGTTACATGTATCACATTTATTTTTCATCATTTAGTGGTCACAGTCATCACATTTGTCTTACAATATTTACTGATTACACTCATCACATTTGTCTAACATTCTTTATTGGTTATAGGTTTCACATTTGTCTGCTATTATTTACTGGTTGGAGTCATCAAATTTGTTTGGCATTACTTACATTTTAGAGTTGTCACTTTTATCTGCATTATTTACTGGTTACAATTGTCATATTGTTATAAGATTATTTACTGGTTATATGTTTCACTTCTGTCTGTTATTATTTACTGGTTACAGTTGTCTCATTTGTCTGTCATTATTTACTGGTTACAGTTGTCAGATTTTTCTGCCGTTACATACTGGTTACAGTTGAAACATTTGTCTGTTATTATTTATGTGTTACAGTCATCACATTTCTCTAACATTATTTACTGACTATAGTTGTCACATATGTAAGCCATTATTTACTGGTTACAGTCATAACATTTGTCTGAAATTATTTACTGCTTACAGTTGTCACATATGTCAGCCATTATTTACTGGTTACAGTCGTCACGCATGTCAGCCTTTATTTACTGGATACATTTGTCAGATTTGTCTGCCATAATTTACTGAATACAGTCATCTCATCTGTATGCAATTATTTACTGGTTACAGTCATCACATTTGTCTGCCATTATTTACTGGTTACACTTGTTACTTTTGCCTGTCATCATTTACGGGTTACAGTCATCACATTTGCCTGACATTGTTTAGTGGTTACAGTTGTCATGTTTGTCTAACATTACTTACAGGTTAAAGGTTTCATATTTATCTGCCATTATTTACTGGTTACAGTCATCACATTTATCTGCCATTATTTACTGGTTACAGTTGTCACATTTGTCTGTCATTATTTACTGGTTCCAGTTGTCACATTTGTCTGTCAATATTTACTGGTTCCAGTTGTCACATTTGTCTGTCATTATTTACTGGTTACAGTTGTCACATTTGTCTGTCATTATTTACTGGTTACAGTTGTTTCATTCGTCTGCCATTATTTACTGGTTACAGTTGTTACTTTTGCCTGTCATTATTTACCGGTTACAGTCATCACATTTGCCTGACATTGTTTAGTGGTTACAGTTGTCATGTTTGTCTAACATTACTCACTGGTTAAAGGTTTCATATTTATCTGTCATTATTTACTGGTTACAGTTGTCACATTTATCTGTCATTATTTACTGGTTACAGTTGTCACATTTGTCTGTCATTATTTTCTGGTTGCAGTGTCACATTTGTCTGTTATTATTTACTGGTTATATTTATCACATTTATTTTTCATCATTTAGTGGTCACAGTCATCACATTTGTCTCACAATATTTACTGATTACACTCATCACATTTGTCAAACATTATTTATTGGTTATAGGTTTCACATTTGTCTGCTAGTATTTACTGGTTAGAGTAATCACATTTGTTCGACATTACTTACATTTTTGAGTTGTCAGTTTTATCTGTAATTATTTACTAGTTATTGTTGTCACATTTGTCATAAGTTCATAGGTTCATAGGTAGGTACTAGGCTATCGGCCCTAGGGCCCATACAAGCCTAGCCAAAAGATGTACCCTGGCTTTCGCCACCCAAGAAAATTCTTTTCCTGTGCCCCCGTAGAGCAGAGCCACCGAAGTGATCCCCATGGTGAATTTCCAATTTCCCATCCAATCATCAAGATTTTTCTTGAAGAGTGCTAATGAGGACCTCTGTTTGACTTAGAGAAGTAGTCTGTTCCAGAGTATGGGAAGTCTCTGGGACAGGAATCTATCCCTCCAGCATGTTCTGTTTATTGTGGTGACAAAGTTTAGGTCCCTAGAGCGTGTAGCTTGGAGTGATTGGGATTTCTTTAAGGGGAGCATGTCCAGCAGCTCTGGGTTTGACATAGCTGTGTATGTTAGGCAGAGATCGCCTCTGAGTAGGCGATATGCGATGGAGTAAAGCTGTCATTTTTGAGACGGTCTGCATAGGGCATCTGTTTGAGGCCAGTAATCCTCTTTGTGAGGTATATTTACTGGCTACAGTCATCACATTTGTCATGCATTATTTACTGGTTACAGTCAGCACATTTGTCATGCATTATTTACTGGTTACAGTCATCACATTTGTCTGATCTTACTTACTGGTTAGAGTTGTCCCATTGGTCTGCCTTTATTTACTGGTTACAGTCATCACATTAAGCTCTTATGTACTTAAGACAGTAGTCAATAAGTCTGAAACGTAAAGGTTAACACTTGACTGACTGACAGTTGTTGCATTTCATGAAGGATATGAATGTCAAAAATCAAACATCCCTCATTATTTACTGGTTACAGTCATCACATTTGTCTGATATTACTTACTGGTTAGAGTTGTCCCATTGGTCTGCCATTATTTACTGAATACAGATGTCACATTTTCTGCCATTATTTAAAGGTTACAGTCATCACTTTGGTCTAACATTACTTACAGGTTACAGTTATCACATTTGTCTGCCATTATTTACTGGATACAGTTGTCACATTTTTCTGCTGTTCCGTACTGGTTACAGTTGGAATATCTGTCTGTTATTATTTATTTGTTACAGTCAAAACATTTCTCTAACATTATTTACTGACTACAGTTGTGACATGTGTAAGCCATTATTTACTGGTTACAGTCATCACATTTGTCTGACATTATTTACTGGTTACAGTTGTCACATCTGTCAGCCTTTATTTACTGGATATATTTGTCACATTTATCTGCTATTATTTACTGAATACAGTTATCTCATGTGTCTGCTTTATTTACTCGTTACAGTTGTCACATTTATCTGCCATTATTTACTGGTTACAGTTGTCACATTTGTCTGCCATTATTTACTGGTTACAGCTGTCACATTTGTCTGTCATTATTTACTCATTACAGTTGTCACATTTGTCTGTCATTATTTACTCGTTACAGTTGTCACATTTGTCTGTCATTATTTACTCGTTACAGTTGTCACATTTGTCTGTCATTATTTACTGGTTAGAGTTGTCACATTTGCCTGACATTGTTTAGTAGTTACAGTTGTCATGTTTGTCTAACATTACTTACTGGTTAAATGTTTCATATTTATCTGTCATTATTTACTGGTTACAGTTGTCACATTTGTCTACCATTTTTTATTGGTTATAGTTGTTACTTTTGCCTGTCATTATTTACCAGTTACAGTCATCACATTTGCCTGACATTGTTTAGTGGTTACATTTGTCACATTTGTCTGCCTGTATTTACTGGTTAACATCATCACATTATGCTGTTATGTACTTAAGACAGTAGTCAATAAGTCTGAAACGTAAAGGTTAACACTTGATTGACTGACAGTTGTTGCATTTCATGAAGGATATGAATGTCAAAAATCAAACATCTGTCATTATTTAGTGGTTACAGTCATCAAATTTGTCTACCACTATTTACTGGTTCTAGTCATCACATTTAAATCTTATTATTTACTGGTTACAGTCGTCACATTTGTCTGCCATTATTTACTGGTTCTAGTTGTCACATTTTTCTGCCGTTACATACTGGTTACAGTTGAAACATTTGTCTGTTATTATTTATGTGTTACAGTCATCACATTTCTCTAGCATTATTTACTGACTACAGTTGTCACATTTGTCTGCCATTGTTTACTGGTTACGGATGATTCCAAGATGGCTGCCGACTAGACTAGTCCCTATCCTCAGAGCTCCTCACAGACCAGTATCATCTTTAATTTTTACAACCTGAGACAAATATTTTTCCTCAGTTTTTTTCATAAAAGGATTATACTAAGCTTTTTACATATAGCTGGAATATTTTTGGCTTTGGAATTTTTATTTTGGGTCACATTTTACCTCAGAACAAATTGTGGAGTTATCTGACTTGGGCACCTGCTGCATCAGACTTTTCCTGGAACTTGTCACCCTGGTAACAGCATCTATTCACTGGGCATGGCTAATAAATCGGAGTCTATGGATTCACAGACCACGAAGGCCAAATTCTCATCAGTTCACTCACCAGAAAAAGATAACACTTCTAAAAGACTGAGAACTTCCAAAAACTCTTCTGAACCTGCCAAAGTAAGTAGCAAAGAATTAAATGACTCAAACTTTTATTTAGAAGAGTTAAAGCTAGCATTAAAGCCTATACAAAGTGCCATTCAGAACTTTACAGAAAAATTTACTGACTTTGGTGATACATTAAAAAATAAATGACAGAATGAGTATTATTGAAAGCAATAACTCAGCTATGGAAATAAAAATTGAGACATTGGAAAATGATTTAAAGTCTAAAGATAAAACTATTTCTGAAATACAATCTAAATTGATAGACTTGGAAGCCAGAAGTCGCAGGAACAACATTATCATTCGGGGTTTACCAGAATCTTTTGATAAGAATGATTTGCTAACTGTGTCCAAAAGTATATTTGAGTCATTACTAAACTGTGAAGCATCTTCAAAAAACATAACTGTTGAGAGAGCACACAGAGCTCTACGTGCCAGTCAAGATGCTTCCTCACCAAGGATTATATATACAAAACTGCTAAATTTTCAAGATGCTTTTCAAATACTGCAAGCAGCCAAAAGTAAGAAACAGTTTGTATGGAAATCGCATAAGTTATCATTCTCACAGGATTTTCCACCTCAAATAAAACTAAATAGACAAAAGCTCTCTCCCTATTGTGCAGAATTAATCAAAAGAGGGATAAGATTTCGCATGTCTTATCCAAATACTTTGTCATTCACATTTAATGAAAAAAAATTTACTTGTTCTGATTCTAAGGGAGCAAAAGATGTTTTTCAAAGCATTCAAAAGCTTCGGATTCAATTTCCTAACAAGGTACATATTTGTCTGCTTACAAAAATGTTGAAAGTATATATATATATTTCTTTTTTATATAGGTTATTTACATATAGTTAATGAGTTTAATAAATTGTGAAATATATTAATGTCAAAGGTAAACAAAAGGTGTATAAATATGTACACAAAAGTGTTAACACATTCCTCCTTTCTCATCAGAAAACATGATGTGTCTTAGCTTACTTTGTGGTGAAATCACAAATATTAACATAGATTTCACCCTCTTAATAAATCTTGTGGTCCCCTTACTTAGTGAGATTTAATATTTATGCATAGTTCAAATAAGAACTTGCCAAGTGTTATTACAATATTTATCTTGAAAAGACTACAATAATACAGAATATGCGAGGCATAAATCCTTCACAGACTGCCTCCGTCAAAAGTATGTACTGTGCATGTATATATAAACATAAATGTGTTTTTTTTTTTTTCTCTCTTCTTCTTCATTTTTACTTGAAGTAATGGGAAAACGCATATTTGTTATGTGCCTGCATGTCTTATCTCACAAACAAGGTGCTGGTGTTTAAAATAGATTCAGCACTCCAAGTTACTTTCTGTTTATATTTATTTAAATAGCGTTCAAGCACTTTTTCTATTTAGGCAAACAAAATGCTTTGGTTTAGCTAGTAATTTTTTTGGAGGGAAATACACAGACTCTCGAGACTGCTCCGAGAGAAAATCTTTTATCTAATACATCAACAGATGTTATCATTATGGCACGTATCACTATGCAGATACGGAGCTTGGCGATGACGTCATCACTCTAATGGTAAGCCCTGATGACTTGAGAAGCTTTTGTACAGTTATAGAGTGTATTTTCATTAAGATTATATGTTGGATAAGCGTGTTCGGTCTCCGTAGATCTTTGAGACATAGTTGCGATGACACTGCTGGAGGGAGTGGGGAGAGCGCTTGGGAGCGTATGTTCAACGAAGCTATAATGTTTGGATGCCTGTCAGCTTCACGCTTGTGACATATTCTGTTTGATTGTTAATTAAAATGTTGGTCTCCTTCATTGTCAGTTAGGAATGGGGAACGAGATCGAGGCAAGGAGTCTTGTTCGTTGAATGTTTATTTGTAATGCTCTAGCTGGCGACAGTATGAGAAAGAATATTGTCATGTTTAGTGAAGGGGAATGGAGCGGCGAGGAATATCACGCTTATGGTTGGATGGATGCATTCTTAGGAAAGGGGGTTGAAAGACAGGTACGTTTTTTATTATTATTGTTTTTAGTTCATGCTTCTTCTCTCTCTTCTTTTTTTTTCTATTGGGGTCTGCATCTTGATGGGAGGATCTTTGGTTGGCGTGTGCTGTTGTGGAGAGCATCACGGTGATTAGTGTCTGTGGCGAGTCGCTGCGGCTTATGGTGTTGGCTTGGTCCTGTTCTTGTGGGTTCGTGCTTTGGAGTTTCTGTTTAACATATGATTCTGTGTGCTCTTGGCGTCTTGGTTGACTTATATGGATTGGATGGAGTGAGGTGTTGGTTTCCTAGGCTAGGTGATCTTCCGTTTTCAAAGCTGGTTGGGCAGCTTTGTTAAGGGGTGCACCGCAGTTTGTGCTCTGATTTGGTGGTGACGCTGTACTGATGTGTAGGGCTAATAGAGTGAAGTGTATGTTTCTTCTTTTTTCCTTTTCTTATGCAGTGTCGGTGGACCACTGACGCTAGGATGGTATGGTGGCTTTGGTGCTATTTGGCGCGTTGAATGGGAGAAGTGCTAGCAAATTATCAACAGTTTTGTTACATATCAATCTATGTGTTTGTTTTATTTGGATTTTCAAGGCATCGAGGTGACGTCATTGCTAGACCATATTCAGGAACCACTCACTCACCGAAATTGGGTTAATTTGATAATTTAGAAATATACACTATGTCATGGTAGGATGCTGTGTGATGGCTTGTTTTAGGCGTGATGGAGAGCGTTTTTGGGGTAGTGCGGTTTCTATAGTTGACTGCAGCATGTATAGAGCTCTTTTATGGGACACAGTTGGTATATGCAGTAGTTCTATTTGGAGTTGCACGATGTTATCGAAGTCTCAATTACTATTTGCAATATAGCTTGAATACCCCTGTCAACATAGACAGGTGTAATACTATCTTCTAATTGAGGTTCAACAAGTCATGTGGGGATCTTTAAGAGGGGATCCAGGGGTGTGATTTGATCGGACATGCAAACTCGGATGCTTGAAAAGTATTAGCGTGTTTATGCTTGTTAGATAAATTCAGAGTACCATAAACAGTACTCAAACACACATATTTTCACTTATTTTGACATTTTTTAAGCAGGAAAGATGCTTGATATGGACCACATCTCTGAAGGTGGTAATGGGTGAAAGGCTTCATGTATAGATATCATTTATAATATATTTAAGAACATTATACAAAATACATGGTGCAATAAGTGAATTTTACTCATAGAAAGGTAGGTCTTTTTAAAAGGAAAAAAAAAAAAATGGGAAAAACATATAGCTTAAAGGAGGGGAAGCAGGGGAAGAAAGGAAAAAGCAACCGCAAATAAAAATATGTGCATGTTAAAAGGCTACTGCTCTGTACAAAATGTTTTAATCACACAAGGGGGCATAGCTATAAATGTTCTTTAGAAATATGATTCATTTGCTTACATTCTGAGTTAGTTAATATTGATGTGACCGGTCGCAAATACTATCAGAACAAAATATAAAGTTTATATTGTCAAATTATTTGTCTGATGTTAATGCAGTATGTTTATGACACATATATGTCTATACTAAGCTTGGTTAAAACTGCTATTTATCTCTGATATAATCAATATTAGTTTCTATAGCAACTATTGTTTATATGGGATAACACCAAACTTATTTTCATATACTTCATTTTTTTTTGTACATGGAAACATTTACATAAATTTGATTCTCTAACATCTGAAATACAAAATTGAGGAATGTCTATAACAAATAATATTTTCTATTCAATAATGGAGCTTATACAATGAATAAGAGAGTAGGGAATGTGCATGTCGGACATCTTGATTTTAGTTAGATATGTAAATATGTTTGATAGTGTATTATGGTGTTTTTGTTTAGTTAAACAATTATGCAAAGTTTACTATGTTGATACATTGCAATTGACATTGAAAATGTTAACCAAATTCACTTATATAATTCATTTTATTTTGTTTCTCTAGTAGGGGTTAGGTGGCTAGGCACTGGGGTACTAGGGAAGAAATTTTTCCAATTCTTATAACAACCTTTTAGGTAGACAATATGAATCAGTATGACAGTTATGGGATATTGAGGTCTATAGCAAATATTTCATTTTGTCAAATCTTAGACATATGTTATATATATATTCTTACTTAATAATATGACAATAAATATTGACTCATGGAATGTGAGAGGATTACAAAATAAGAACAAAAGATCTCTATTATTCCATTTACTTTTTAAATCAAAGGCTAATATTTGCTTTATACAAGAGACTCACTTGATTAAAGATGACTTTGATAAAGATAAAAAGAAGAAATGGATCAAAACGATAGTAGCAGCTGGTAATAGCACAAAATCAAGCGGGGTAGCCATTATAGTTAAAAACACATTTCAGGGAACTATTTCAGAGATGAAATATGATGTGAACGGAAGATGGTGTTACATTATCTCTGGGTTTCACAACATTGATAAGCCAGTCATATTCTTTAATCTATACGGCCCTTGTGAACAACAACATATCTTTTTTATTCAAATATATAATATTTTATCCTCATTCAAAGATTATTATTTAGTACTGGGAGGGGACTGGAATGCTATTATTAATCCTGACACTGATCGTACCAGTAGATCTTCCTCATACAATTTTCAAGCATCCATTGCCTTGGAAGAAATTATAATAGATTTAAACCTTATAGATCCTATTTCTCTTATAACACAGAATGATAAAAAAGATTTTTTCACATATTATTCAAAATGTTATAAATCTTGGTCAAGACTGGATTTTTCCTTATTTCAAATGATTTTACCCATAGGAAGTTAAATTACTCTATTGAACCTAGATTTTTTTCTGACCACTCTAGAATATCTCTTAGTATAAGTTTGGTCCCGCATCCACCAAAATTATGCTCATATAATAGCTGGACATTGAATAATAATTTGCTTTCAAAGGAAAATATACATAAATCAATAATTGAAACAATAAAAGAAACACATCTTAATTTACACGCATCAGATATCCCTTTAGACATACAATGGGCTGCATGCAAGGCAACTCTTAGGGGCATATTAATCAACAAAGCATCATATTTCAAAAAACAATATAGAAATAAAGAATTACAATTAAAATCAAAAATTCAAAATTTGGAAAATCTGTACAAAATAAGTTCGATCCTTCAACATATGAATTATTGTTGAATTCCCAAAAAGAATTATTGCTTCTGCATCAACATAACCTTACCATTTCAGAGCAAAGGTTATTAGCTACATACTCTGAATGGGCACAGGTTCCTTCTAAAGTGTTAGCCAGAATAATAAAAGGTAATCATTCCCTTCCTAGAATTTCGACATTAAATTATAATAACAAGAAATACAGTACAGATCAGGAAATTTTGCAGCTTTTTACATCATTGTTCTCAGAGATATATTCAAAAGACAATAATCTTAGAAGTAAACAACACATAGTGAATTTCGCATCTTCTATTAAATTTCCTAGTTTAAATGAACTACAAAAGAACACACTTTCTGCCCCACTGACTATCAGAGAAATATCGGAAGCCATTAGTAGACTTAAAACTAGTAAATCACCGGGACCAGATGGCTTCACACCCGAATTTTTTAAAACTTTCTCATCAGAAATCTCACCTCTTCTCTTAGTAATTTTTAACCACATAATGATTTATGGTATATCTGATCTGTATTGGAATACGTCAAAAACCATATTAATCTTGAAAAGAGACAAAGAAAAAAATGATCCTAATAATTATAGACCTATCTCCCTGATTAATATTGATATCAAAATCTTAGCTTCAATACTTGCTTCTAGACTTAAAAATGTTTTACCATCTTTAATTTCTCCGGAACAAGCGGGTTTTATGTCACATAGACATTCGTGGGACAATACCTTGACAATTGATGCTCTTATTCACTTTGCCAAAAATGACTCAAACCCTATGTATGCATTAATTCTTGATGCTGCTAAGGCTTTTGATAGGGTTAATTGGGACTTCTTGTTTCATATCATGCTTTGTTTCAATATACCATCTACCTTCATAGACTCTATTAGAATGTTATATAAGAATTCTTATACTTTTCTTTATATTAACAGGAAAATATCCAAAAATATAAAGACCTATAATGGCACAAAGCAGGGATGCCCATTATCGCCTTTTTTATTTAATCTATATATAGAACCTCTATTATTATACATTAAGCAAAATACATATCATAATATCCCTAAAATCCTCAACACTAAAATATGTTTGTCCGCCTATGCAGACGATCTTATATTATATTTTCAAACACCCTGTTCAGATCTTCCCAAACTAATTTGTTCCATTGAAAAATTCTCAGAGGTTTCTGGTTATCAGATTAACATTCAAAAAACACATATTCTTCCCATAAATCCACTTGCTCGTAAGTCATATAAGCTTCCTGATTTCACTTTTCGGATAGTTCAGAATTTCAAATATTTAGGGATTCATATAAATCATAATGGTCTCTCCACATTTCAAAATAATTTGGCTAAAATATGGTCATTGATTATACTTGACTTGAACAGATGGAAATTACTAAATCTATCACTTTTATCAAAAGCAGCTATAATAAAAATGAATATTCTTCCCAGATTGTTATTTCAATTCAATGCGGTGGATCAGATGATTCCAAAATCTTTTTTCTCAAAAATCAATAAAACTTTGGCTAATTTCTTGTGGTTTCCTAAATCAGTAAGAATTTCTTATATTAAGCTAATCTTACCTAAAAATAGGGGTGGTCTTGGTCTTCCCAATTTTCACCTATACTACTTGATTATCTCGGCAAACAAATTATTATCCATTTTAAATATAAAACTGCGAAGTTTAATCAAAATTCTATTTGGACAGAATTATGGTATCAACATACTGCAATTAAAAATATTAATCCATTAGCTCTTCCTTTCCTCTCATTGGAAGTAACGAATAAATTTAAAATTCCTAACTCTTTAAAACAAAAAATTACTGCTTTTCAAGTCTTGGTAAAACTTGTAAATCTAGAAAATATATTTCAATTAATGCAACCTCTTCACTTAAATCCTAATATCATTTTAGACAATATTTCTTTTAATCTTTCAGATTTTCCCTTGATTAAAGATCTTACAGTTTGGGATCTAATGCAATACAAGAATGAAACAGTCTCTAATGTACGCAAAATTCTCAAGGTTAACATTAAATATCTAGTCATCTTACGTCAACTGAGAGATGTAATTAATGCTAAATTCCTACAAATCAAAATAGATAACACTGATATTATCAACTATAAAGCGTTTTTAAAAGTCCTCACACTCCCAGAGAAAATGTTGTCTAAATCTTATAATCTTATAAATCAAATAATTCATAGTGAAGAGTGTCTCTTCTCTACTTATTGGGATAAACACAACTCCCATATATCTATAAATCAGAAACTCTCAGCTATCAAAAATACAATAGAATACTCGCCCTTCAAAAAACTCTTTTACACCCAACTAATGATAAACAATAATGCATACTTTACCCCTTCTAAGCTCAACAAATTTGATGCAAATAAATCACCCTCATGTTCTTGTTGTTCACACCCTAATGCAGATCTTTTACATATCTTTTGGTCCTGTCATCATTCACACAAACTTTGGACCTCCCTAAAAGTCCGTTTACAAAAAATGGGTTATCACAAATCCACCTTATCTTGGGAGACTGCAATACTACACATACCAAATATTTACCTCTCTAAATTGGACATGCAAGTGCTAATATACATATGTTTACTCATAAAATTATATATCACACAAAATTGGTTAGATCGCACTAAACTGAATTGGAATAATTTTAAAATTCTAGCTCACACATACATCAGTGCGCAGAAATTGATAGTGAAGTGTCCCAAGAAGTTGACACATATTAATAAAGCTTTAGAAAAGGTGTTACATATTATTAATAGTGTATAGATGGCCACCCTCCTTATGAGATTTGTAGACCTCAGTCTCACTCATATCCTAATGCTTATTTTTTGTCTTAGCTCAATACTTATTTTGATATATTCTTTGGTTAACATTTTGTATATGATGTAGATAGTTAAGTGTATATTCTCAAACTGCATTGAGACAAAACACTCATCTTACTAAATTGTGTTATCATAAATATCTCCCAATGTTTCATTTTTAAATATGTATTCTACTATTGCTGTTGCTGTTATATTTCTGTATTGTTCAAAATTCAATAAAAAGTTTTTTGAAAAAAAAAAAATTGTTTACTGGTTACAGTCATCACATTTTTCTGCCATTATTTACAGGTTACAGTTGTTACTTTTGCCTGTCATTATTTACCGGTTACAGTCATCACATTTGCCTGACATTGTTTAGTAGTTACAGTTGTCAAGTTTGTCTAACATTACTCACTGGTTAAAGGTTTCATATTTATCTGCCATTATTTACTGGTTACAGTCATCAGAGTTTTCTGCCATTATTTACTGCTTACAGTCATCACATTTATCTGCCAATATTTACTAGTTACAGTTGTCACATTTGTCTGTCATTATTTACTGGTTACAGTTGTCACATTTGTCTGTTATTATTTACTGGTTACATTTATCACATTTATTTTTCATCATTTAGTGGTCACAGTCATCACATTTGTCTCACAATATTTACTGTTTACACTCATCACATTTGTCAAACATTATTTATTGGTTATAGGTTTCACATTTGTCTGCTAGTATTTACTGGTTAGAGTAATCACATTTGTTTGACATTACTTACATTTTAGAGTTGTCACTTTTATCTGTAATTATTTACTGGTTATTGTTGTCACATTTGTCATAAGTTCATAGGTTCATAGGTAGGTACTAGTCTATTGGCCTAGGGCCCATACAAGCCTAGCCAAAAGATGTACCCTGGCTTTCGCCACCCAAGAAAATTCTTTTCCTGTGCCCCTGTCGAGCAGAGCCACAGAAGTGATCCCCGGGGTGAATTTCCAATTTCCCATCCAATCATCAAGATTTTTCTTGAAGAGTGCTAATGAGGACCTCTGTTTGACTTAGAGAAGTAGTCTGTTCCAGAGTATGGGAAGTCTCTGGGACAGGAATCTATCCCTGCAGCATGTTCTGTTTGTTGTGGTGACAAGGTTTAGGTCCCTAGAGCATGTAGCTTGGAGGGATTGGGATTTCTTTAAGTGGAGCATGTCCAACAGCTCTGGGTTTGACATAGCTTTGTATGTTAGGCAGAGATCACCTCTGAGTAGGTGATATGCGATGGAGTAAAGCTGTAGTTTTTTGAGACGGTCTGCATAGGCCATCTGTTTGAGGTCAGTAATCCTCTTTGTGAGGTATATTTACTGGCTACAGTCATCACATTTGTCATGCATTATTTACTGGTTACAGTCAGCACATTTGTCTGCCATTATTTTCTGGTTAGAGTTGTCACATTTGTTTGACATTACTTCCATTTTAGAGTTGTCACTTTTATCTGTCATTATTTACTGGTTACAGTAGTCACATATGTGAACCATTATTTACTGGTTACAATCATCGCATTTGTCTGATATTACTTACTGGTTAGAGTTGTCCCATTGGTCTGCCATTATTTACTGGATATAGTTGTCACATTTTTCTGCCGTTCCGTACTGGTTACAGTTGGAATATCTGTCTGTTATTATTTATTTGTTACAGTCAACACATTTCTCTAACATTATTTACTGACTACAGTTGTGACATGTGTAAGCCATTATTTACTGGTTACAGTCATCACATTTGTCTGACATTATTTACTGGTTACAGTTGTCACATATGTCAGCCTTTGTTTACTGGATATATTTGTCACATTTGTCTGCTATTATTTACTGGTTACAGCCATCACATTTGTCTGCCAATATTTACTGGTTACAGTCGTCACATTTGTCTGTCATTATTTACTGGTTAAGATTATCTTATTTGTCTGTCATTATTTACTGGTTACAATTGTCACATTTTTCTGTCATTATTTACTGGTTACAGCCATCACATTTGTCCTCCATTATGTATTGGTTACAATTGTCACATTTGTCTGTCATTATTTCCTGGTTACAGTCATCGCATTTGTCTGTCAGTATTTACTGGTTACAGTCATCACATCTGTCAGCCATTATTTGTTGGTTTCAGTTGTCACATTTGTCTGCAATTGTTTACTGGTTACAGTCATCACATCTGTCTGCCATTATTTATTGGTTACAGTTGTCACATTTGTCTGTTATTATTTGTTGGTTACAGTTGTCAAATTTGTCTGTTATTATTTGTTGGTTACAGTTGTCACATTTTCTGTCATTATTTACTGGTTACAGTCATCACATCTGTCAGCCATTATTTGTTGGTTTCAGTTGTCACATTTGTCTGCAATTGTTTACTGGTTACAGTCATCACATCTGTCTGCCATTATTTATTGGTTACAGTTGTCACATTTGTCTGTTATTATTTGTTGGTTACAGTTGTCACATTTGTCTGTTATTATTTGTTGGTTACAGTTGTCACATTTGTCTGCCATTATTTATTGGTTACTTGTCACATTTGTCTGTTATGTACTGGTTACAATTGTCACATTTGCCTGCCATTATTTACTGGTTAAGATTGTCTTATTTATCTGCCATTATTTACTGGTTACAGTTGTCACATTTGTCTGCTATTATTTACTGATTACAGCCATCACATTTCTCTGTCATTATTTACTGGATACAGTTGAAAGATTTGTCGGCCATTGCTTACTGCTTACAGTCATCGCATTAGTCTAACTTTGCTTACTTGTTACAGTCGTCACATTTGTCTGCCATTAGTTACTGGTTGCACTTCTCACATATGTCAGACATTATTTACTGGTTAAAGTTGTCACATTTGTCTGCAGTTTGTTACTGGTTAATGTTGTCACATTTTCTGACATTATTTGCTCATTTCATTCATCACATTTCTCTAACATTACTTACTGGTTACAGATGTAACATTGGTCTTTCATTATTTACTGGTTACAGTCATCAAATTCGTCTGACATTATTTACTGGTTACAGCTGTCAAATTTGTCTACCATTACCTATTGGTTATTGCCATCACATTTTTCCACTGTTATTTACTGGTTATAATTATCACATATGTCAGCCATTATTTACTGGTTACAGTCATCAAATTTGTCTGCCATTATTCATTGGTTACACTTGTCACATTTATCTGCCATTATTTACTGGTTCCAGTTGTCACATTTGTCTGTTATTATTTACTGGTTACAGTTGTCACATTTGTCTGTCATTATTTACTGGTTACAGTTGTCACATTTATCTGCCATTATTTACTGGTTCCAGTTGTCACATTTGTCTGTTATTATTTACTGGTTACAGTTGTCACATTTGTCTGTCATTATTTACTGGTTACAGTTGTCACATTTGTCTGTCATTATTTACTGGTTACAATTGTCACATTTGTCTGTCATTATTTACTGGTTACAGTCATCACATTTGTCTGCTATTATTTACTTGTTAGAGTCATCTCATCTGTCTGCCATTATTCATTGGTTACACTTGTCACATTTATCTGCCATTATTTACTGGTTACAGTTGTCACATTTGTCTGTTATTATTTACTGGTTACAGTTGTCACATTTGTCTGTCATTATTTACTGGTTACAGTTGTCACATTTATCTGCCATTATTTACTGGTTCCAGTTGTCACATTTGTCTGTTATTATTTACTGGTTACAGTTGTCACATTTGTCTGTCATTATTTACTGGTTACAGTCATCACATTTGTCTGCTATTATTTACTTATTAGAGTCATCTCATCTGTCTGCCATTATTCATTGGTTACACTTGTCACATTTATCTGCCATTATTTACTGGTTACAGTTGTCATATTTGTCTGTCATTATTTACTGGTTACAGTCATCACATCTGTCTGCCATTATTTATTGGTTACAGTTGTCACATTTGTCTGTTATTATTTGTTGGTTACAGTTGTCACATTTGTCTGTTATTATTTGTTGGTTACAGTTGTCACATTTTTCTGTCATTATTTACTGGTTACAGTCATCACATCTGTCAGCCATTATTTGTTGGTTTCAGTTGTCACATTTGTCTGCAATTGTTTACTGGTTACAGTCATCACATCTGTCTGCCATTATTTATTGGTTACAGTTGTCACATTTGTCTGTTATTATTTGTTGGTTACAGTTGTCACATTTGTCTGTTATTATTTGTTGGTTACAGTTGTCACATTTGTCTGCCATTATTTATTGGTTACTTGTCACATTTGTCTGTTATGTACTGGTTACAATTGTCACATTTGCCTGCCATTAGTTACTGGTTAAGATTGTCTTATTTATCTGCCATTATTTACTGGTTACAGTTGTCACATTTGTCTGCTATTATTTACTCATTACAGCCATCACATTTCTCTGTCATTATTTACTGGATACAGTTGAAAGATTTGTCGGCCATTGCTTACTGCTTACAGTCATCGCATTAGTCTAACTTTGCTTACTTGTTACAGTCATCACATTTGTCTGCCATTAATTACTGGTTGCACTTCTCACATATGTCAGACATTATTTACTGGTTAAAGTTGTCACATTTGTCTGCAGTTTGTTACTGGTTAATGTTGTCACATTTTCTGACATTATTTGCTCATTTCATTCATCACATTTCTCTAACATTACTTACTGGTTACAGTTGTAACATTGGTCTTTCATTATTTACTGGTTACAGTCATCAAATTCGTCTGACATTATTTACTGGTTACACTTGTCACATTTATCTGCCATTATTTACTGGTTCCAGTTGTCACATTTGTCTGTTATTATTTACTGGTTACAGTTGTCACATTTGTCTGTCATTATTTACTGGTTCCAGTTGTTACATTTATCTGCCATTATTTACTGGTTCCAGTTGTCACATTTGTCTGTTATTATTTACTGGTTACAGTTGTCACATTTGTCTGTCATTATTTACTGGTTACAGTTGTCACATTTATCTGCCATTATTTACTGGTTCCAGTTGTCACATTTGTCTGTTATTATGTACTGGTTACAGTTGTCACATTTGTCTGTCATTATTTACTGGTTACAGTCATCACATTTGTCTGCTATTATTCACTTGTTAGAGTCATCTCATCTGTCTGCCATTATTCATTGGCTACACTTGTCACATTTATCTGCCATTATTTACTGGTTACAGTTGTCACATTTGTCTGTTATTATTTACTGGTTACAGTTGTCACATTTGTCTGTCATTATTTACTGGTTACAGTTGTCACATTTATCTGCCATTATTTACTGGTTCCAGTTGTCACATTTGTCTGTTATTATTTACTGGTTACAGTTGTCACATTTGTCTGTCATTATTTACTGGTTACAGTTGTCACATTTATCTGCCATTATTTACTGGTTCCAGTTGTCACATTTGTCTGTTATTATTTACTGGTTACAGTTGTCACATTTGTCTGTCATTATTTACTGGTTACAGTCATCACATTTGTCTGCTATTATTTACTTGTTAGAGTCATCTCATCTGTCTGCCATTATTCATTGGTTACACTTGTCACATTTATCTGCCATTATTTACTGGTTACAGTTGTCACATTTGTCTGTTATTATTTACTGGTTACAGTTGTCACATTTGTCTGTCATTATTTACTGGTTACAGTTGTCACATTTATCTGCCATTATTTACTGGTTCCAGTTGTCACATTTGTCTGTTATTATTTACTGGTTACAGTTGTCACATTTGTCTGTCATTATTTACTGGTTACAGTTGTCACATTTATCTGCCATTATTTACTGGTTCCAGTTGTCACATTTGTCTGTTATTATTTACTGGTTACAGTTGTCACATTTGTCTGTCATTATTTACTGGTTACAGTTGTCACATTTGTCTGTCATTATTTACTGGTTGCAGTCATCACATTTGTCTGCTATTATTTACTTGTTAGAGTCATCTCATCTGTCTGCCATTATTCATTGGTTACACTTGTCACATTTATCTGCCATTATTTACTGGTTACAGTTGTCACATTTGTCTGTCATTATTTACTGGTTACAGCCATCATATTTGTCTGCTATTATTTACTGGTTAGAGTTGTCACATTTGTTTGCTATTATTTACTGATTACAGTCATCTCATTTGTCTGCTTTTATTTACTGGTTATAGTCAGTACATCTGGCTGCTATTATTTACTGGTTACAGTCATCACATTTATATGTTATTATTTACTGGTTACAGTTGTCACATTTGTCTGTTATTATTTGTTGGTTACAGTTGTCACATGTGTCTGTCATTATTTACTGGTTACAGCCATCCCATTAGTCTGTCATTATTTATGGTTACAGCCATCACATTTTTCTGTTATTATTTACTGGTTACAGCCATCACATTTGTCTGCCATTATTTATTGGTTACAGTTGTCACATTTGTCTGTTATTATTTGTTGGCTACAGTTGTCACATTTGTCTGTTATTATTTGTTGGTTACAGTTGTCACATTTTTCTGTTATTATTTACTGGTTACAGCCATCACATTTGTCTGCCATTATTTATTGGTTACAATTGTCACATTTGTCTGTTATGTACTGGTTACAATTGTCACATTTGTCTGTTATGTACTGGTTACAATTGTCACATTTGTCTGCCATTATTAACTTGTTACAGTCATCGCATTTGTCTAACATTAATTTCTGGTTAGAGTTGTCACATTTGTCTGTTATTATTTAGGAGTTTACAGTCATCACATGTGTCTAACATTATTTACTGGATACAGTGTTCACTTACGTCAGCCATCATTTCCTGGTTACAGTCGTTACATATACCAGCCATTATTTACTAGTTACAATTGTCACATTTGCCTGACATTGTTTAGTGGTTACAGTTGTCATGTTTGTCTAACATTTCATACTGGTTAAAGGTTTCATATTTGTCTGCCATTATTTACTGGTTACACTTGCCACATATGTCAGCCATTATTAACGGGTTAAAGTTGTCACATTTGTCTACAATTTGTTACTGTTTAATGTTGTCACATTTTCTGACATTATTTGCTGGTTACATTCATCACATTTGTCTAACATTACTTACTGGTTACAATTGTAACATTGGTCTTTCAATATTTACTGGTTATAGTCATCACATTTGTCTGCCATCATTTACTAGTTACAGTTGTCACTTTTGTCTCCCATTACCTACTGGTTATTGCCATCACATTTGTCCACTGTTATTTACTGGTTATAATTGTCACATATATCAGCCATTATCCACAGTGGTGCAGCGGTAGCATTGTTGCCTCACAGCAAGAGGTTCTCCCGATTGATTCTCGGCTGAAGTGCAGGGAGTGCCATCTGTGTGTAGTCTGCATGTCCTCCCCGTGGTTGGGTAGGCATTCGGAAGACATGCATAAATGGGCGTGCCTTCGTTGAAGGTTGAACGTCGAGCTGGCACCTCAGCGTTCATGAAAATCTACTGCCCATCATTAGCAGACCAGAGTTCCGCTGTGGCGACCCCTAACTGGGAAAAGCCAAAAGACAACAACAACATTAGCCATTATTTACTGGTTACAGTCATCACATTTGTCTGCCATTATTCATTGGTTACAGTTGTCACATTCCTCTGCCATTATTTACTGGTTACAGTCATCACATTTGTTTGCTATTATTTGCTGGTTACAGTCATCACATTTGTCTGTTATTATTTACTGGTTACAGTCATCACATTTGTCTAACATTAATTTCTGGTTACAGTTGTCACATTTGTCTGCCATTATTTACTGGTTACAGTTGTCACATTTGTCTGTTATTATTTACTGGTAACAGGAATCACATTTGTCTGTCATTATTTACTGGCTACAGTCATTGCATTTGTCTGGCATTATTTATTCGTTACAGGTGTCACATTTGTCAGCTATTATTTATTGGTTACATTCATCACATTTGTCAGGCATTATTTACTAGTCACACTCATCATATTTGTCTGGTATTATTTACTGGTTCCAGTTGTCACATTTCTCAGAAAAAAATTTAAATATTCTGCAGAAACCATGCCATTGGATCAGTATTAAAATCATGGACAACACCAGCAAATAATAAAAGACCCGAATTCAGGTACATATTTTAAATACTGCACTATATTCTGAAATAAGAAGTTATGTTCTTACCATAACGTTCCATGTGAATTGTTCATCTCGCATTTGTTCTTACACATGGGTTCGGAGCCGATCCTCAGCTTCGAGTTGGCCACATCACCAGCTCTGCATCTTCGAGAAAGCTCGAGGCACAGTACTATCCCATGATCCTCAGGTGCTAACCCTCATATCTAGTTTGCTATACCAGAAGAATCCCTCTAGAAACTGTGTCCTAAGCACTTAGAACAAACACTACACACTGTCTGGTACCCTGCCATCAACTAGAGGAGAAAAGATGCCATTCCTGATGTAAAGTAACAAGCTGAATGCTAACAATGTCTAGAGAAGACTGAACAAGAATTCAGTTGAACCCGTTCTCCCAGACCGCAGGACGGGGGATGGAGGGGGGGAATGTAAGAACAAAGGCGAGATGAACAATTCACATGGAACGTTATGGTAAGACATAACTTCTTAATGTGAAATTGTTCAATCTCGCCATTTGTTCTTACACACGGGTAGCATCCCTAGCTCCTTTTTCCTGGGTGGCTCAAGGGAGAACATTCCTGAGAACAGTGGAACCAAACGTCACCCTGTCCCTGGAGCTCTTGTCTAGCTTGTAGTGGGCGATAAAAGTATGTGGTTTTGCCCAAGTTGCCGCTCCACAAATGGTATCTAAAGGCAAATGAGCGGTATGGGCTAAAGAGTTAGCGATCGCCCTTGTAGAATGAGCTCTGGGTTTGAAAGGGAGTTACTGTTTGGATTCAGCATATACACAATTTATGCAATCTGAGAGCCATTTGGATAAGGTAACCTTCGTTACTGCCTGTCCTTTCCTTTGGTCAGCATATGAGACAAATAGCTGGTCTGACTTTCTGTATTCTTTTGTCCTGTGTAAGTAAAATCTCAGCTGCTTGTGGACGTCCAATTTGTGCAGCGTGTATTCTAACTTATTGGAGTGTTTTTTGAAGAAGGTAGGTAGTTCAATAGATTGATTGATGTTTTGAATCGAACAAACCTTCGGAAGGAAGGACGGATTGGTGCGCAAGGTTACTCTATCTGGGTGAAAAATCATGTATGGGGGTTGGATAGATAGAGCCTGCAACTCTGAAACTCTCCTGGCGGAAGTGATGGCAACCAGAAAGAGGGTTTTCCACGACAGAAATTTTAACGGGGTTGTGGCGGCTGGTTCGAATGGAGGCAACATGAGTTGTGACAGCATGAGATTAAGATTCCAAGGGGCTACTGGCTCACGGAAGGGGGGACGGAGGTGAAAGGTGCCTTTCATAAAAGCTTTACAAAGCCTGTGGGACATAAGAGAACTATCTCCCCGACCAACATGAAAATTGGATATAGCCACCAGTTGTACCCTTATTGTGGACGTTGATGCACCTTCTTGAAAGAGTGTGGTAAGGAAATCTAGTATCTTGTGTACTGGAGTCCCGAATGGATCTATACCTTGTTTGGAGGCCCAGTACGCAAAATGGTTCCATTTGCTGTTGTACAATTTCCTTGTAGATGGTTTGTGAGAAGATGCAATAATGTATTGTACTGCAGGGGATAGTAAATCTGACCTGGCTAAGATGGGAAGCGGAGCAGCCAAGCTGTCAGTTTGAGGGACTTGAGGAAGGTATGAGGAACTCCCAATGAATGTGTCAACAGGTCTGGCTCCGGGTCCAGAATCCATGGTTCCTCCACTTGATGAGATTGAAGGAAGGGAAACCAGATTTGTCGAGGCCAGAATGGGGCTATCAGTATTATGGTCCTCTCCAGATGTTTGGCTTTCTGCAAGAACCTGGGAATTAGTGGAACAGGATTAAAGCCGTAAAGGAGACCCGGGGGCCAATCGTGTACTAGTGTGTCCCTGGGGACACCCCCTGGAGGGGGTAACAGGGCAAAGTAGCTCCTGCATTTGGCATTCAATGGGGATGCAAATAGGTCGCAGCAAGGTTGGCTCCATCTGTGGAAAATCTCTTCCACCACTTGAGATTTGAGGGACCACTCATGAGGGAACAGGATGTGCTTTGCTCAGCCTGTCCACGATTATGTTGGATGTTCCCAGGATGTGCGTTGCTATCAGAAAGCGTCCGGTGGACTTCGTCCATTGCCAAATTCTGAGGGCCTCTCTGCATAACAGGTAAGACCTGGTTCCCCCTTGCTTGTTTATGTACCAGACTACTGACATGTTGTCTGTCTGAACTGTCATTGTTCCCTGAGGTAAGGACTTGTGAAAGTGCTGCAATTGTAGGAAGACTGCACTCAGCTCTAGGACATTGATGTGCGGGTTGTACTCCAAACTGGACCATTGACCTTGGACTGTTTGTCCCTGAAAAAATCCCCCCAACCCTATCAGGGAAGCATCCATGGTTAGAGTTGCTACCGGACTGGGTAACACAAACGGTCGTCTTAGTGTTAGATCTTGACTGTGTATCCACCACAAGGGATCCTGTTTGCAAGAGTTTGTGATCAAGATCTCGTGAGATAGTGGAAGCTGTCGGTAAGACCATTGAGCGAATAGCATCCACTGAAGAATCCTCATATGCATCCTGCCTAAGGGGGCTATGATAAGGGAGGCTGCCATCAACCCTAGTACTCAATATTTGTCACGCAGGAACTCTCTTGCTTTGGAGAAGGGCCAAAATTTGATATCTGAGGTCTGATACTCTCGGTGGGGGGAGAGTAACTTGAGCCAGGGAAGTGTCTAGCTGTGCTCCTGTAAATAAGATATGCTGTGACGGCGATAAGACAGACTTTCCAAAATTTGCCGTTATGCCTAGAGAGGAGCAGAGGCTGATGGCTTGCAGAAGAGAATACTCAGTGGTGGCGGATAGGAGCCAGTCGTCTAGATAAGGAAACACCCGGAATCCCCTTCGTCTCAGGTGAGACGCTACTACTGCCATGCATTTGGTGAACACCCTGGGGGCTGAGGTGAGACCAAAGGGCAGAGCGTGAAACTGGAAATGACTGGTTCCCAGCTGGAAGCGCAGGTGATCTCTGGACACCCTGGCCATCTTGATATGGTAGTACGCATCTTTGAGATCTATAGAGCACATCCAGTTGCCCTCCTGCAGAAAAAGAAGGATTGACTGTAGCGTGACCGTACGGACCTTTTCCTTTTTCACGAAGGCATTTAGTTTGCTGAGGTCCAAAATTGGCCTCCAGTCCCCTGTTTTCTTTGGAACTAAAAAGAACCTTGAGTAAGTTCCGGATCCTATTTGGTCCGCCGGGACTGGTTGGATGACTCTGTTTTCAAGCAACCTTCTTATCTCTATGGTTGCCTGGTCTCGCAGACTGGGTGGAACGTCTGGGAGCTTTTTGGAGTTGGGTGGCATTCTGATGAATGGAATGTTGTAGCCTCTGGTAACTATGCTTTTTACCCAGGAATCTGATGTAAGATTTAGCCAGGCCTCTGGGTATAAAGTCAAGCGACCCCCGACTGCCTCCAGAGTAGGACAGTCAGGCCTGCACTCAGGAGTGCTGGAAGGGCTTCCCAGAGAAAGTATCTCTGTCGCCCTGATTTTGCGGACCCCCTCTGTTGGCTGGGTGGCATCTTCTATTTCTTCCCCCTCCTCTGCCTCTGGAGGGGGCCTCACTTTGGGTGGACTGAAAGGATCCCTGAGTCTTTCGGAACCACATTTTTCCGCCTCGTTGCCCTTTGGGGTAGGGTCTAGATGGGGCTGAAAAATGGACCCCTACAGCAGACAGGGTCTTCCCTTCTTGCTCACACCTCATGAGAGTCTCCTTTACTTTGGACCCAAACAAGGAGGCACCATCAAAGGGGGCATTGGCAAAGGAAGACTTGAAGACTTCCGCAAAGGTGCATAAGCGCAACCAGGATTGCCTCCTTAGGGTGATCGCTGAAGCTGCCGCTCTACTCGACCCTTCGGCTGCATATGAAATAAGCCTCGTGGACGAGTTCACTATGGAATTTAGGGTGTTAAGTTGTGCTGTCACTTTCTCGGCGACAGCAGCATCTGTGTTTCCCTGGAGAGTATCTCCCAGTTCCTTAATGAGATCTCTCTGTAAACACGTGAAATGCGTAAGGTAGTTGAGAGATCGGATGGGAAAAGTAGCAGAACTAAATACGCGCTTCCCATACCTGTCCATCATCCTGGAATCCTTATTAGGGGGATGGACAGAGGAAGATGATTCAGACATCTCCTTCTTAGTGGCCGCCGCCACCACCATAGTATCCATAGGAACTCCTTTTGTAAGGCAAGGTTTGTCCTGGGGGGCCGTCATGTATTTGTTTGGCTTGCGGGGGATTGATTCCACTGTATTGGGCGTTTCCCAAGCCCTCTGGGCTATTAGATCCATGAGTTTGTCAAATGGCAGGGTCACCCAGGAGGTAGAATGTTGAGCCCCAAATGCCTTCAGCAAGACCGATTCATCCACAGAAGGGGTAAGGGTTTGCCAGTCTCTGCTCTGTTTCAGGATTTCCAAAATGTCCACAAATGAGACATCTTCAGAGGGGGACCATGTGGACCCTTCTGCTTCATCCAAATCAGTATCAGATGTGAGAGATTCCTGGGGGGAATCAATGTGCCTCCTCTTGCACAATTGTTTCCTCGGAGCATCCTCAGCAGGGGCTTCTGGGGATGCATCGGAGGAACCAGGGTCACCCTGTGGGGCTGTCTCGACGCTTGGTAGGGACCGAAGGCACAGAAGCAGAACACGAGCCTTTTGGGGAAGGAGAAGAAGAGACTGATGATGTATGTGTCTGATCAGACAAGACCTTCCTCATGATGCTGAAGGCACTGGTGCCCTGATCTGAGGATCCGACCCGATCTGAAGATGGTGGTCGTTTCTCCGGAATTGGGACCACGGGCTCCGACACTGAGGACGGATCCAAACTGATCTGAGCTGAGGCACCGAGGGGAAGAGTCAGAACCGACATCTCGGTTTGACTGTCCCCCCCGGAACCCAGGAAAGATCTTCGGCTCCGAGACTTTCCGGCTGGTTCCGAAGGAGTCAAGGTCAACATGGCCGATAGCACTACTGGAGGCTTCGGCACCAAAGGCTCTACGATCATTGGTTCTTCGATTCCTACCTCCGATGACTCGACGGGTCTCAGAGGAGAAAGTGTTGAGGGGACAGGAATAGTCTCGAGTTTCGAAACCAGCTGGGACAAAACCTCAATTAGTTTGGACAGAGCCGAGTTCTCCATTAGCTTCTGTACCACTCAGTCTACATCGGAGTCGGAAAGCGGCCTCGAAGAACGGGTCAAAGGGGCCGAAGCCATCACCGAGCGAAGGATAGAAGGAGGTGGTACCTCTGACACCGGTTCCAAGACCTGAGTCTCGATCAGAGACAAGCGCTCGACACCTGGCACCGAGGTCATAGGAGCTGGCGTCCGAATCTGGAAAGAGGTGCTCGGAGCCGATGACTTGGGCTCCGACACTCTTGAAGACTTTGACCCCTTTGAAGATTGGACACTTGTTCAGCCTTGTCCAGGGCTTCTTGAAATTCGGGTTTAAGCAACCCTCTGTCAACCAACTTCCTGCGTCTTTCCAGCATGACCCTCCCACTAAAGGAATGAAAATGGAACAGTCTTCCTGCAAGTGGAGAGGGCCAAGACAGTAGACGCAGGAGGAGTGGTTATCAGTAATGGACATCTTCTGTCCACAATGACATCTCTTAAAGCCTGATTTGGCTTTCTCTGACATTCTGAATATATATAAAGTATATGTCCAAACACACAGCACACTTAGAGAAACACACTATATAAATATATGTGTAAATTTAAATGTCTATAATAATAATAATAATAATAAACCAACAGTTTAACTCTAACCTACTATATTATAGAAATATCCAAAACACAGCACACTATATTATATATGTATATATATATATATATATATATATATATATGTATATATATATATATATATATATATATATATATATATATATATATATATTTATATACATATAAGAAGAAAAAAAAGAGTTAAGGCAAAAATTTACAAAGGACTATGTAAATACTGTCAATCCTGACAGAAAACACCGCAGGCCTTAATTAGTAAAAAAAAAAAAAATGTAACTATCTATTCTACCTAAAATACACTCTAAAATAACACTCCTATACTATATTACTTATAAAAAATCTATTTTAAACTCTAAAAACTAACTATAAGTCGACTAGTTGAAAAATATAGAAAAAATATACTGGCCCAAGCCTCTCATATGCGATCTGCTGCTAGCGGCAAACTAGATCTGAGGGTTAGCACCTGAGGATCATGGGATATTACTGCGCCTCGAGCTTTCTCGAAGATGCGGAGCTGATGATGTGGACAACTCGGAGCCGAGGATCGGCTCCGAACCCGTGTGTAAGAACAAACGGTGAGATTGAACAATTTCACATCATTTGCTAGAATAGAAGGCTTTACAGTAGCATACATTTCCTGAAGGGTATGAAGCCTAATAATAAAATGTCTGCCATTATATGCAGATTACAGGCATTTGTCAGAGGAAAAAATAATAAACAATAGCGTGGGCTTGCTACAGAGATTGTGACAGTGGAGAAGTTTGAACACTTCCTAGATCTCAACATCTTACTTAGAAGGAATCCTAAGAACCACAAAGAAATAATAAAGGAAAAATATACATATGCTTTTTTTATTGCTAAATAAACAAGTATATGCAGAGTGGTAGTAATTGCACATTAGGTATCAGCTTTCATTTGACACTGTGAAGTATCTTATAAACTCCTTTTGGGTCATGCTATTAAATGAAATATTAATATATAATGTTTTCATAACTGGAATATTTATTTATATATGCATATTTTATTACTAAACAAACGTATCTACAAATTGGCAATGAATAGACAGCAGGTGTCCGTAACATTTCCAGAATTATATTACATGCAGTTTGATGCCATGAAGTACTATGTATACTTTATATGAGTCAAGTTGTTAGCAGAAATATTAATATGCCTAATATTGTTAGTTATTAAAAGAAATCACACTTTCTTACTTACAGACCACTGCATTGTGATAAGCTGACATTTCTAACCTGTGTGCCAAGCTGTCCTACAAAATGTTGCACCGCCATGCTATTATTTAGACACTGCCAAAGATATTTACGTAAAATCTGCAAATATACATAAATATCATACCACTGAACTAGAGCAAATATCTGCAAAGCAAATGTTGCTATCCACCATTTCTCTTTGGCAGTGTTTCCTGTATTATCTAATCTTTCAGCTAACACCATACAGCACCACTGATTCTCTCGTGGTCAAGTTGCATGGGTCATTACCTGAAATACTAATGGAATATATTCATAATTTGTCATAAAATAAAAATCATACTCTCGCTTACTCACAGCCTTATTAAGGCATTCTTGATGTGTGTGTTGACTTACCCAGTCAAATGGTGTTTTGATATGCTGCCAAGTGGCCAGTCCCTACGATAGTTGTATAAATATGGCATTTATGCAAACTGCATTTTGGTAATGAATTGCAAATATCTGCAAAGTGGTAGCAATTAAATATCAGGTTTTGCTGACACATTGTCCAGTATTTTGCAAGCTTTCATTTGACACCACAAAGTTCCATGTTAGCTTTTCCAAGGTCAATAACTGCTACAAAAATGTATCTCCTGATCTCACTATTGTCAAAACAGAATCTGAAAGCTGCTACAAACCCTCCCCAAATACCTCTCAACCTCTTAGTTCAAAAATCAAAGAGAAAAATACAAAAATAGCTGTGAACAAAGGACCATTATATACTCAAAAGTTGCTAGAACAACAGACTTTGCATTAGCATTCTTTTTATGGAGCAGAAAATGTAAAACTCAGGTCTATCATTTATTGACAACTGCCTACAGGCTACAGAAGTTCAATTAATATCCACATCACTGCCAACCAATATGTGACATCATCTCTCTGGGCCAGTAATTAAGGAGCCTGAATCCTTACCACTGACACTGGAGAGGGACATTCACTTGGAACAAAAATGGATACACACATTATTTCCAGAAGTAGCTCTCTGCATCAAGCAGAATTTAACTTAAGGGCACACAAGGAACACACTCAGTCTAGGGTCTGGGTTTTTCTCTCTGTCTCCCTCCAGGTCCCCAATAAGACTCCCCACTGGCACAGCTATAGAGTTGAGTCCTCAGCTGAGTGTCCAACCCAAACCCTCCAACACTCTCTCTGTGAAATCAGTGCTTCATGTGCCTGCTCCAAGCAGCTGACACACACACACACTCACACACACACTCACACACACACATACACACACACACACACACACACACACACACACACACACACACACACACACACACACACACACACACACACACACACACACATATGCACACACAAGCTCTTAGAGATTTGATTTTTATACACACACACACACACACACACACACACACACACACACACACACACACACACACACACACACACACACACACAGAGCTGGGAAAGGCTGGCACAGATTTGCTAGCTATACCTGCTCTGCTCAGACTATAGTGTATTTACTGCCACCAGACACTACACAGCCAGTTACTCCATGGCTCTTGCAAGGATAACCAATTATACTAAATGAAATTAATATTAATACAAATGATAGTTTTGTGCCAATGCAGTAAGGCTTCCAGGAGTGGCCACAGTGTGCCACCAAATAGATATAGTTCTCTTAATGGTCTCTCTCTAAAGGACCAACCACAATGAAAAGTTTAAATATATTTAATAACAATAAAAGAACATGAAATACTAAATATCTATTTACAATAAACACCAGAGTTTCAACCACAGGAAATATTAAAAATAACACAAGTGGACAGGTTCACATGGTTACAGAAAAACAATAGTTCATTATATTATCCTGACTGCTCTTTATAATTATTATTAGATGGTTTAGTTACTAGAACAAGACAAAATGAAGTAGGTTAGAGGTCCTTCTATGTCAGTTTCCCAAAACAGACTGTCATGAGACTTCAGTCTCATCTAGTATTAAACATCATTTTTGCCCCAAGTTACAGAATGACATCACACAGATATGGTCATCTGACTTCTGGTTCCCATGCTACCCCTCTTGGCTAGAAGCTGACAGGATTTAGCACATATGTGCCAATAATATGCATACATAGAGCTTGTTAAGATCTATTTCACCTTTTGGAAGTCATAAAACCATAAAACACTTCTAATCTTCCAGAGTAGCAATTAGTTCTCTGCTAGAGACAATGCAGCTGGATTCCTAATTCTTGTTTTTGCAGACAATTCGTCTCTGGCTGGAATCAGAACTGTAAGATACAATCCTTATGGCCTACCAGGTAATTTAATTTCAAACTATTTTTCAAAGTTAGCTAGACTGAGATTAACCTCTTCTCTTCCAGTATCCACTGTTAAAACATATACACTTAATCAGTTAGAATACAGTCAGGACCCACTGTTGGTGCATTTTTAACACAAACAACTTTACAAATGCATTTTCAACACGGCACCTGTACAAATCAGTTTGATATGCAAATGACATATAATTCCTTACAAAAGTCCAGTTAGCTACGCTAGCATATGTTACACATCCACTGTCCTACTTCTCCTGGAATACCTCTAATCATCACACTTACTATCACAATTTCCTAGGACATCCAGGAAGGGAAAGACTGCATGAACTGTTAGTGCTAGATTCAACTGGGAAGGTATGACAAGCAGATATTCAAAATCATGTACATAGATGTGTCACTTGTGCAATACACAATATAGGGGAATGTAATAGGAGGAAATAATGCAGACTCCCGCAAGCACTGGGACCTTAAGAAAGAGTACAAGTGGATTTTGTGTGACCTATTCCAACTGCAACAGATAATTTCATTTCTTACTCACCCTAAAAGATGAATATACTGGATGGGTGGAGGCTCACCCAGCAAAAATGGAGGATGCCAACTCAGTAGTCAGAATAATGAGTGAAAGGATGATCCCAACATGGGGAGCACCCCAAGAAATACATATGATTAAGGGACTCACTTTACTGTGAAGGTAACAAAACAAATGTGTCAGATTACAAGGCCTACTGAATATCTACTCCAACAAACACCTACTAAGATCCACAAACAAAACATTAGTCGACAAAAAGCAGAAATAGCTTTGGGGGCTCTCTCTACTCTTCCTCTATCACAAAAAACATGGAATCACATCCCCTGGTAATCAAGACTACAGAAAACAAAAACAATTTAAAAAATCCTGCGGTCCCATTTATATGTCTTGCATTGGATATGTAACTGTACAAACCATGGGTAGCTCCCTGTGATAGATCTATAACACATTCTCTACATGACTGTACTCAATTACACTCCTCCTATACAATAGTACTCACTTTATAATAGTGCTCAACTATGCTTAGTCACTATCTGCCATTCACTACCAACCTCCATTACATAATAAAGCTCTCCAACTGCTACTGCAGAACAATATATACATACAAGAGAGTGCAACCTTATCCCACTGTACATTAACATACACTGTTTGCATTGTATCACTGTTCTGTATGCAAATTGCAAATGTAACATCATTATGTATCTTTACCCTACTGATGTTACTGAGTAAACATACATCACCTCCTTTCATTTGTTCTGCACTTAAATAACGTGTTTTATTGTATTTATTATATTAAGTCAAGGAGAGGCAGGCTAGCAAGTACGGTAGGAGCACAGGCCAGACAAACTTCGGTATACATGAACAAAAAAGCCAGCACCTTGGAAGAATGAAGCATAAAGATTTATTTAGAACCAGACCAGTTTCAGCATAAAGCTTTCATCAGTGGTACATCTCAAATAGCAGTACAAACCCTGCAATAAATACTTAATCTAATTAGGTGTCCATGACATCATGATGTAAGTACTAAAGCAGAAGCCATTTTTGTGGCGTTTGATGTCAGTAGAGGAGGGTTCCTCACTACTTGGTTTACAACTTAGCTGTTTTCATCAATCTGTTTACATATGCACCTTGTTTTTCACCTGGATGGTTGGATCTAACTACCAGGGTTATACATTGGATTAGATCCATTGTGTTTTCTTTTTTCATTGACAGGACATATTTTTTGCAGTATCTGAATGGTATGATTTAGCTACCTCATGAATCAGCGTTTTATTTGAGCATTCAGTGGGATCGTTGGATTTTTCACATGTAAAGGTCTTGTTGAACTACATTCTGTTGACATTACTTCTGTTTTTTTACAGAGGGGGATACAGCGACTACGTTCGACAGGTTAGTAATTTTTTTGGTTTATTAACCTTTTTTTGGCTTTTGGCATTTCTTTGGCCTTATTTTTGTTGGCGGCCATATTTTTATGGGTCCCAGTGACATTGCTTTTTTTGGACGATATTGGAAGTAATATTTTGAAATTGTGGCAAGGCCGGCTCTCAAATTGGACAAGGTTTGGTGCGTCAACATGTGTTTGTGAAACTGGGGACTATTTGTTTATATTTTTAGACTTTGACTGCACTTTTTTTGTTTATGAGTCATACCAGAATGGATTGCAATCAATAAGGACGGCTCTAGAGAAGGATTGTGAGCAAACGGAGAGTATATACACTCCACGGAGGATTGTTTCCAATTGTTTTGGGGGGACTTTTACAAGAAGTCATTTTGGTGTTTGCCTATATATACATTGTCTAGAATATATTTTTTTGGTCTGAGACTATTATCATCTTGGCAGAATTTTACAAATGGTGTAAATGTATATTTATTCTTACTGTTTAGTTATAATTTTGTTATCAAACAAACAATGAGTATTTTGCCCAATTAGAGACGTAGGGAATCAGGACTTGCCATTGTCCCATATACAGTTTCTCAACCAGTCAGTTTACCATTGGGGAAAGCACCTTTCCTTGGGTTGGATGGTTAAACAGATATCGAATGGTACATTTTGAACCATTTATTTTCCCTTCTTTTGCTGAGTGGGCACCAGTTATATATTTTTATGGGCCTAAAAACTGATATATAGTGGATTATAAACATTACAAGCAACATTGGTTACTTGAACAGGGGTTGAGTGTATGATTTTCTTTGTGTTGTCTTACCTTCTTCTGGCTCATGATTTAGGATTGAGTCTATGCAGTCATGACTAATTGCTAGTTATCATCAGACAGACCTATTCTGCTCATATGGATGGTATAATTGGGGGAAATTATGATTCCTTAAACATTTATGACTAACTTACCACTAGGACAACTAAAATCTAGTAACTATTACATAATCACCCTTATTTTTTACAGTATCTATTTTTGCTGCATATTAGCTTAGATATTGCTTTTTAGGGGACAGCGAGCTCTTTAGATCACATTTGTGATTAATACAAATAGGACCTGATTTCCACACACTATATCACAAGTGGATTACACATTGATATTTGGTTATTGAACATTTCATTTATGTTTAGGGCAATGATTTTGTGTGTTGGCAGGGCATTATTAATATTGGCTATGACACATTCGCCAACAAGGAAATGTGTGCATATATATGGTTAAAAAGCCCCTCACTTGTGAACATGTTTTCTATCAGGGATTAGTCAATTGTTACTACATTACCTTTGTCTCTGAAACAGGGGTTTGTTCATCCTTCCAGTGGTGGGCATTCATAATTATATCTAACTTGTCAATTTATTATATAACATTAGTTTTGGTTTCGGATTGTTCATTTGTTTATTCTGGGTGGATCTTTTTTTGTGCCCTTTTTGGGCCTAACAGGTTTATTTGCCTTTTTACTTCTTTGGTTCCAATTAGCCAACATTTTGCATTTCTCTGTGACTCAAATGGGGTTTACACAACTACTTGTTGTATCGGATAACCAGGTTCAACCATAAGGGATTCATTTCCCAGCCCTTTGACAGTCTGCCCAGAAGATGTCATATAATTTTTAATTTTTTGGCATTTTTACATCACAGTTGGCAAACTGAGTTTTTTTGGATTGATTCAAGCAAATTAGCAACTTATGGTCATGGATCTCAATAAGCTGCTTCAAGGGCTTTGTGCTGACAAGGATGACATCCACGTATTTGGAATTAAACCTATGAATGATGGCTCTAAGGAGAACAGCCAGATTGATCCGGTTGAAGGTTGTAATTTGCTATTCACACAGCTTGGCAAGAAGGTAAAAACTTTACGTACTAATATTTGGCATTTAAAGCTTTTCAAAGCTTATCAAAATCATAATATCACCCCAAGGGGTTTAAGGGCGAAACTACAACCACTAGTCAGTAAGCCTGATGATATATTATTAAGGGATTGGAACCTGGCACAGCAGTAGGCGTCCGTGTCTTTTGTTAACATTCCAGCTTACTATGAAAGAACAATTGAGGTCAACATTTGTGATGTTCAAAAAATATGTGAGGAACTGAAAAAATATGAAGAGCAAACAAACTTCAAGGACAATCTGAGTAGACTGTCAAAGGAACTGATTACCTTTGAAAATCATTTGAAAGATAAGAAGTTACACAAGTTTTCCAGAGATATGGAGGACTATGAAAGGGGTAGGCCGTTTGAGTCACAGATAAGTGTTAGGTTTGTGGATGAAACGAAAAATACCACTGAAATATACAAAGAAAGACTAAGATCTATATTGAAAAAAGGTAGACCACATACCGCAACCTCGGGGGAGGAATCCTCCACTACTGACACCGAATCCACATACATTAGTGATTCCCCTGATTCCAAGAGGGGCCGGGGTCCAGAATACCCTTTAGGGGTAGGAGACATGGGGGGGGAACGCAAACACAGGGGTAAAAACCATAGAGAATCTTTTTCAATCAATAGTGAAATAAATCTGGAATGTTCAAATGTGCACAATATTTCAAAACATGTTTTAACATCTGAAGAGGAAATATTGTTAAATAAAGGTCTTGGTTTTATCCCTTTTTTTTTTTGTTGTGGATGAAAGTATTTTTGTTTCTGACATATTATCTTTTTGTAGAAAGATTAATCTAAAATTGTTTTTCTGCCAACAGGATCAATCTCAAAGATCTACTGAATTTAGATTCCACAAATCTAACTTCAGTCCATCCATGGACAAACATGTTGTAATTTTCCAACAGGCAGTGATTAAAGATTTGCATTACCATCTAGGCTCCCTAAATATTATCAGACATAACTTAACAAAGGTGGAACAAAAGGTTCTTATGGATCTTATGGCTAACACTGATATTTCCATTCTACTGGCAGACAAGGGTGGGGCGGTGGTGGTCATGGACTCCAGTTATTACTGGGCTGAAGGAAGCAGACAATTGTCTAACCCTCAGCATTATATGAACATGCCCACAGACCCAACTCCAAACTTTAAAAAATAAATTTCCAATTTTTTGCAGGAAGCTGTTGAGGAGAGAATTATCAGTGTGAAAACCAAACAAAAACTAATGGTCAATGATCCAGGTAAACAATATTTGTACTTACTGCCCAAAATTCATAAATCTCTGAATATGCCACCAGGCAGGCCTATTGTTTCGGGCATAGGCTCTCTTGCGGAGCCTTTGTCGGCATTTCTGACTGAATATTTGAAAACACTTTTGCCATATATCAGAGCCAGATTAAAGGACATGACAGAACTTTTACAAATTGTATCTGAGTCTCATTTGGAACCACATTGGTTGATGTGTACCTTGGATGTTAAATCACTCTACACCAGCATTCCACATTGGGCTGAACTAACAGCATTAGAATTTTGGTTAAACAAGATTAATATCTATATCCCAGGTTTCAACACATTGCTTATTTGTATGGCTGAGCATGTCCTTACTAAAAATGTCTTCTATTTCTAACATGAGTGCTATTGGCAAATTCAAGGTACTGCAATGGGGGCATCTTTTGCCACAATATATGCTGATTTATATATGGGATATGTGGAGGAGCACATCATATATGAACTACATAATTTGTATCTGCCAGAGATAGACATATGGAGACAATTTTTGGATGACTGTTGGTCTGTATGAAAAGGGGGCAGTGAATATCTGGAGGAATTCATTGAATATCTCAAAGGAAATAAATGGGGGGCTGAATTCACAGTCAGACATCACCCTAATGAGATTCATTTTCTGGATGTTCATCTACAGCATCAAGCAGACAACACGTTACATACTACTGTTAATCGAAAATATCCACAATACAACAGCCTGTTACATGCCACCAGTCTCCACCCCAAACACACCATTAACAACATTCCAAAATCCCAGTTTTTGCATCTGAAGAGAATTTGCTCCTCACAGCAGGATCTTACACAATCCCATCATGAGTTAGCTAACATATTTTTAGCTAGGAGATATGGCAAACTGAATGTCAACTCAGCCATGCAATGGGCTAAAAACCAATCCAGGGATACCTTATTAGAATATAAACATCAACCCAGGAAGGATAACAAGGACACCTTGAGATTGGTCACCACATTTGGGAGAAATACAGCACATCTTGTCGATGTCATTGACAAACATTGGAACATTTTGAAGACCAATGTACAACTGGATGACATTTTGGGGGACAAATACCTATTTTCTTACAGGCAGGGAAAAACTTTGGACTCCCATTTTTCCCACTACAAAAAAGTCATACATCATTATGCAACTTATCACCAAACCACATTAAAAGGGGAGAAATTGGTTGGCTCTTACCCTTGCGGACATTGCACCTTTTGCAAACATGTTTTCAAGACTAAAACCTTTACCAGCAAAAATACTGGACAATTGTACAATATTAACTGCTTCGCCAACTGTGGAACAGACTGGGTCATATATTTGGCCACTTTCACCTGTCAAGCTTTCTATGTGGGCTAAACTTCTAGACAATTTAGATTTCGAATATCAGAACATTTAGGGGATATTAGGAATGCCAGAGCCACCAATGCTCTTTATAGACATTCACTGATTCACCATACAGCAAAATTCTCTTTTACAGTTATTGGCAAAATATCAGGCAATAGATCCTTCAAAACAGGGTGGCATATTATATTAAACATGAAGGAAAGGAAATGGATTGTAAAATTGGGTGGTCTATTCCCACCTGGATTAAATGATAAATTGTAACATTTTCCCTTCCTATCGTGAGCTGGATACCATTAGGTAGGACTTAGTACATTGTGGTTTACATAAGAGTATAACAGTTCTTAAACAGTGAACTATAAACAGCATATTAAAATATTAAGGACAAGTACCAAGTGGGACAAAAGTTTTATTCCACATAGACTTTTATGTGGTTCCACATTGGTTTTATGTGCCTAGGATTTGGTATCAGAATAATTTTGTTTTGTTTTGGACAGGAAATGATGTCATGGACACCTAATTAGATTAAGTATTTATTGCAGGATTTGTACTGCTATTTGAGATGTACCACTGATGAAAGCTTTATGCTGAAACCGGTAGGGTTCTAAATAAATCTTTATGCTTCGTGCTGTCAAGGTGCTGGCTTTTTTGTTCATTTATTCTATTAACCATTATATTAATTGTAACCAAATATCTGAATGGAATGCCCAACAGTATTGTATGTTCATGTACTTTATTGTATATTTATCTTATGCAGATATTACTTTGTTTTTAATTTACCTGTGCTTTATTGCATTTGTTGTACTAAACACGGTGGAGATTTTCTGCCCAGGTCTCCCCCGAAAATGAACGTCTCTCCCGGTAAACAAATGGAAAATAAATAAATGAATAAAATAAATACATTTTGGGAATTAAACAAATGCTTCATACTCCTTAACATCTTCAGAGTTCTGGGAGAGTTGAAAGTGCTAATAGAACTCTGAAGGACGGATTAAAGAAAATGATTTCTGAGTATGGGAATCATTGGGTAAAACATTTACCCAACATTTTGATTAAGATGCAAAATTCTCCTCAGGGATGTGAAGTAACTTCTCATGAATTAACGACAGGTCGATGTATGAATTTACAAGGAGAAGAAGTCCCTTATGGTGTTCCTTTAGAAGAAACAAACTTGTGAAGCCAGTTTC
Source organism: Protopterus annectens (assembly GCF_019279795.1). Classification (NCBI taxonomy): domain Eukaryota; kingdom Metazoa; phylum Chordata; order Ceratodontiformes; family Protopteridae; genus Protopterus; species Protopterus annectens. The sequence goes on from NC_056736.1 coordinate 757,486,786, forward strand.
AAGACCAAATCAGCTGGTTAAAAGGGGCAATCTGGGAAACTGGACAAACCTATAGTCTTAGCAAAATGAGATTTGGGAAATGAGGGAATTACAATTGAAACAAAAGATCTTTTAATGGGCTGCAAGTTTGAAAACACAAGCAAATGGGTCTCAGAATGGTTAGGGCCCTATGTTATTATTAAAGTGAGGCTACTGGCTGTACAAGTCCAGCCATATAAAAACCAACCACAAAAAAATGGTTGGATTCATAAAGAACATGTTAAAAGAGTAGAATGGAGGGTGGAGATTAATTCAGTTATGAATGTAATAACTGATGCTGATAAATATTGGGATAGAGGGGCACAATATCAGATAAAACTAATAAGAATGTGATTCTTTTCTCTTACAGAAAATTTCATGAAGAAAGGACTGAACCATGAAAATCCTGATATCAATTGTGATTGTGATAAACTTCTACTTCCCAACACAAGGAAAAGTGAATTTCAACACCTTCGCCAGTTTTCTGCAAATGTACTCAGAAACTTTTAATGCCAAACAATATTAGAGATGTACTGAAATTCCACAAGACGTGAAAAGCATAATTCCATTATAACCCATGCCATTTACTCTTCTAAAAATGTTAAACCTGACAGAACAAGACTGGGTCCAAAGAAGTGACTCAATTCAAGAAACAAACTAAACAGGCTTCTTAAAGATTTGTACATATGAATGTGACTGCTGATATTTGTTTACAGAGAGAAGGAAAGAATACTTACCAGTTTGTTGCGAACAGTTCTTGTAACATAATCTATGCTACTCCAAATACCATTGAACAATGTTATGAATATTGTAATAATGAAACTTGTATGATATTTAAAAAAGCCAGAATTAAAAACTGGGTTAAATGGATGATTCCAGTTCAGGCATACATATATTACATATGTGGAAAGAAAGCCTGCAAATGGCTTCCTCAGGATTGGAGTAAATTGTGTTACTTCAGGCATGTAATTCCATCCATTAGACACACTTCAAGATTGCCTAATTACAGTATTAGAAATATTAGATTACAAAGACATACTGACATAGCAACAATGGATGTAGGACAGGATACCCTAACAGGAGATCAATCTTTCTATTCTATGGAGCAGGGAAGGCAATTTGGGAAATTTAAATATTGACAGTAGTATTAGAGGAATTAAGCAATGTTACATTTAAGACAATATATAGTTACTGTAGAAATGACTGCCATGGCAACTGTGGTTCTACAGAACAACATGACATTAGATTTTGTTCTTGCTAGTAAAGGTACATTGGTGGGAGGGGAATGTTGTACTTATATTCCTGATAATGAACCTAAAATTAGGAGCCATCTCAAACTGAGGAAACTGATCAAAAAGCACAAATACAAAAATAAACATGTTTTTCTTGGCTGAGTGGTCCTATCAATGGCTAGGGAGAAACAAATAATGCAGCTTATACTGGCTATAGTTGATATTTTAGATTGTGGATGCCTAATAATCATTGCCATCAAATGTGGAATTCAGTGTGTAAATCATCAAGCAGTGCATATGTTTACAGTGGACCAAATGCATCAGGTAGAGGATATAGTACAATTTATGAAATGCTCCGAGCCAATGAAGCTTGATTATTGATGATATCAACTGAACAAAAACAAAACCATGAGTCCTCATGTCTCTTCAGAGGGAACTGTTATAGCACTGGAATCTCAAGCAAATTTGACAGACCAGCTTACAAAATTGTTTCAGAGAAACATGTATGAACAATCTTTTATATGAATGTTAGTGGCTGAAAACATAAGAGGAATTGACAAACCCCCCCCAAAAAAATCTGCAAGAAAATGCAATGCCTGGCTAAAAGGGCATCAGGTAAAATAAAATAGTACTTATATAGAATTTATATCTCTATCAAAGCATAATTATCAATATAAATGAATATTTACATTGATTGGAATTAATTCCTCTAAAAGGCAGATGTAAACTAAGTTATAAGACTTCACATCAGCTCTTAGAACTTTAAGCCTGTTACTAAGATATCATTAGCATGAAAGGGTCACAGCACACTGAAACAAAGGGTCACACACTGATACATAATTTGATGTATTGTAATGACACTGAATGGTTCTATTATTAGAAGTCTCATAAACATGCATTTAACAGTAATTTTCTATTGGGAACATTCCTAAATCACATGAGTAGAGAATAAAAAAATGCAAATACTTACTATGTAAAATGTACATATATATCTGCAAATGTCAAAGGGTTAGAACATGCATATTACTTTTACTTTGTATGCTGTCTGCAGAAGGGAAGATAGGAACAGATGTTGTATCTTGTATATATGTGCTGTACTGCAGATTTGATTATATGAAGTTTAGCTTGTATATTACTTTCTATGTTGCAAACTTTCATTAATTGTTAATCATTAAATAGTAATAGTCAAACAGATGTCAAATGCAGCTGTAGTGATACTAGATAATCTTTCTTATTAGGAAAATTAGATAAATAATAATGTCATGCAAAAGCTGAGCAAGAAATACTTGCATCTGTATCCTATACAAAAAGAAATTGTCTCAGCAGCATTATTGAAAATGACTCCATTACCAGGTTATGATGCAGTGTAGTAACACACTCATCACATTCAAGGGATAAAAGATAAAATGATTTAGTGCATGACAACATAATGTAAAACAGAAGGGCAGGACTGTATCCTTTAAGACAGTAGTAATACCCCATATCCAGTTGCAATCCTTGTCAGTTACATGGAAAATAAGCTGTACTGACCCAACTGTCATGCTTTGCTTGTTTGTCATTTAACTGCTTGTTTTTTTTCCTCACTTGTTATATTTCCTCATAGGTGCAGTGCTTGAACATATTTATACACTGCACAAAAAGTACCAGAAAATGCAGAAGTGCAAAGAAACAACTCAGAAGGTGTTTGCAAAAAGAAACTGCTGAAGTATGTCTGTGAAAGTAGTCAGCATTGTGAAACTATACTGCATTCTAAAATGTCAAAAAGTAGTTTGCTGTATTTTAAAGGAAGACATGTTTAAATGCATTGTGAAGCATTAATAGGCTCATATGTTCATAGGCTGATATTACACAGGTGACCCAGTACCTCATTTGTAGCGTAACCACAAGATCCCTTTTGTCAGTATTTGATGATACAAATAACTAACATTTTACTGACCTCTTTCAATCAGGGCCTGAGGAATCAGACTCAGGATGAATTTACACACTTAAAATGGTCAGGGAGTTGTTTTACTTTACATCTATAAGGGAGAGTTTATTCCATAAAATAAGAATTCTCTAAGAGAGTGAGAGAGAGAGAGAGAGAGAGAGATCGGTCTCACCAGCAGGTCCTTTTTATGCTACACTGGAAGGTTAGCTACCTTGAGTGGGTGTCAAGGATGTTGTTTGTTTTCCAGAGGTGCAGATCACATAAGGCTAAGTCTTTTGAGGCTCTGTAGGCCTGGCAGAGGTCCCCTCTCAAGAGTCTGTTTGAGCAAAAAAATCGAGAAAGAGAGACAAAGAAAGAGAGAATGCTTTAAGGCAATCTCTGTAGCGGTTTCTCTTAGTGAGGATATGAAAATGAACTGGCACCTCACCTAAGTGTCATGTTTAATCATAGCCTCACCTCAGGCTTTGTGCCCGCTGAGTGGCGCACAGCTACAGTTATCCCACTCCACAAGGGGGGATCTACCTTGGATCCAGGGAACTACCGCCCCATCAGTGTGATGAACCTGATCTGCAAGGCCATGGAACGTATTATCATGGAACTTATAAACAAAGACATTGGCAACCTTCAAACACTGGACCCCATGCAGTTTGGGCTCGTGAAGGGACGATCTTGTCTCCTGAACCTGATTGACTTCTTCGAATCAGTCTCCAGAGCCATGGACAAGGGTAAGATGGTCCAAACAGCTTATATGGACTTTGCCAAGGCCTTTGACACCATCCCCCACACTGGAATCATAGATAAACTTACTAAGCTGGGCAGTAATCCCTACATCACTCGATGGGTTGCCAACTGGCTTACTGACAGAACCCACACTATAAAAGTAGCCAACTCCAAATCCAGCTCCAGACAACTGACAAGTGGAGTACCTCGTGGTTCAGTCCTGGGACTGCTCTTGTTTGGAATCTAATTCTTTGAAGTACAGGCCAACACTAAGGGACTCTGGCTAACAAAGTTTGCAGATGACTGCAAACTGGGAGCCATTATTGAATCCCCAAATAATCTGGATATTCTACAAAATGGCCTTACAGAAACAGATGCTTGTTTCCAGAGCCATGGGCTCAAGCTCAATGCCAAGAAAAGTATAGTTATCCCCTTTGAAAAAAAAAACACGTACCCGTGAATTACCACATAGGTGGCAGTCCACTAAACACCAAAAGTGTGATAAGAGACTTAGGGACACAGGTGGACAATGGTCTCACCTTCAATAACCACATCACCACAACAGTCAGGAAATCCTTCTATGTGGCACACCTCATCACTAAGGGCTTTTTTATCTAGAAAAAAAGAGGGCATTGTCCTACTGTACTAATCCCTCATTAGACCCATTATAGAACACAACACCCAGTTTGGTATGTACCTCTCAAGACATCTGCAACAACCGGAAAGGCCGCAGAAATACCTCACTAAAAGAATCACAGGCCTAAAGCAGATGCCTTATGCTGACCATCTAAAAAAAATCCACTTATACTCTGCCGCATATCGTCTACTCAGAGGCAATCACTGCTTAACATGCAAGGCCATGTCAAACCTAGAGCTGTTCAACATGCTACACTTAAAGAAATCCCAATCCATCAGAGACACATGCTCCAGGGATCTAAACCTTGTCATCACAATGAACTAAATCTGCTGGAAGGATAGATCCCTAAACCAGAGACTCCCCAGGTTCTGGAATAGACTGCCCATACATGTCAACTAGAGCTCCTTTATGGCCCTCTTCAAAAGGAACCCTGATAATTGGATGGGAGATAGGAAATTCACCCCGGGGATCACGTCAGTCGCCCTGCTAGACAGGGGTCTAGGGAAGTAAATTCTGTGGGAAGAAATAGTTAGGGAATTGTTATGGCTAGGCTTGTATAGGCCCTAGGGCCGATAGCCTAGTACCAACCTATGAACCTATATGATGCTGCAATATGTCAAGCTGTGCCATATATTTAGTCAAGTACATACTAAAAGGGGCATTATAGTCTAGAGGGATGATGACTTCCTTAGACTTTGATGATATACCCATGGTGATCAGTCTGGTAAGGTGAAAAAGATTTTCTAATAACAATGGATGTGGTGTTCAAAGGATAGTTCATTGTCAAAGAAAGTGTCTAGGTTCCTAATAACACTGTCAGTTTTCAAAGCATCCATGCAGCAGTTGCTTGAGGAAGGATTGTGGTCATGTTAATATGGGGGTAGTAGGAGGAGATGGGGGTTGAAGTTTGAATTTGTCCACTAGCAGGCTTGCAATGTCCTTAGGGAATGTGTATGTGTTGTTATGTTTTATCTCAGTACATTACTGGCCATTGTTTCTAAGGTTTCTGAGAGATGAAGAAAGGCTTTGCAGTAGTCCTCTTCATAGGTGGGAATCGTCAGTTCATACTTGGTTTTGTAGGAGTTCTTTGTTGATCGTTTTGCGTTCACCCCACAGCGGTCTGAGTATTAAGCTTGTTATTCTGGGCAATGAGTTTCGTTCTCGTTGTACGGTTTGTTTGGACCTGGGTTTCTTCATGCTGGCGTATTCATAAACTTGGATTGGATTTGTGTTTGATGGGAACTGACACCTGAAAGGATCCTTTAAGGTGGGTCACAGAAGTGGCAGTGTAACACATGGGGCCATGCGAGTCAGTGGATTCTTAAATTGCATCAGGTCCTCAGTCAGCTAGAATAGGTTTGCCTTAGAACAGTTACTCAAGACAGAATAATTTGGTGATAAATCAGGTTTTAACCTCGTAGTGAATACCACTGAGGCATGGCTTAATTTGACCATTGATAGGATAACTGTAGGTGTTGGCCATATTTGGGTTATACTGAAGATTTGATGTAATATTTGTGAGACCCAAGTTGGGGCATGACCTAGCTGGGTTACACAGCTAGCATTTATGAAGTGGGGGAATCATTGTGCATACTGGTGGTAGTACAGCTGCCCAGTTAACAGAGGGATAGTTGAATTCTCCCAGAAGAATAGTGTTAGGCTCAGTGGGGAGGGATGTTAGTTTGTTTAGATATGCCTCATTGGCTATAGGTGACTTGGGGGGGGTATAGTGGAGTGGCCATCATGTAGTTCAGGATTTTACTGATTGTAAGAAGGAGATGGAGGATTTTAATGTTATTGTCCTGCCCTAACAGACTAGTGGCAATTTGTTTTCTTAGACATATTGACACGCCCACCCCCTCCAACAACACTATAATTTTCGGATGTGGGTCTGAAAGAGTGGTTGGCATTTAAAGCCTGCACTTTGGGGGTGCTTGCACTTCACAAAAACATGTTTAAGTAACTGTACAGATATCTGTATTTTCAGGGTCAGGAATGTCTGTAAGGAATATAACTTTTTGTTTAGGTTTCTAGCATTCAGCAGTGCTACCTTTATATAGCTTTGATTTTGTTTAAGTATGTAGGCTTTCTGGAGAAACTAACCCTGCCAAGAAAGCCACTTTGGGGGATGAAAATATTTTTTGCCAGAAGCCACAAGGAAGGAAATGTTGGCCATTACCAGCAATTAAATCTTTTTGTTCGATGATGATATATATTGGACCCATTATATCCAATAACAAAGCCAATATTTAAAGTCAATTTTCTTTTGTCTGTATTGTGGCAACATTCTTGGTGATTGTAGAATGCGGCTCAAGACTATTTTCATATCAACGTCAGACATATTCTGAGAGTTCCATCATGTCCCTCATCATGTGATCCAAGAAAGTGTGCCTCAAGTCATCCACTCCCACATGTGCAATGACCAAGTCATATGTGTACCTAGGGTGAAGGGACTTGAGGGTCCTAATAACATGTTACATCCTGGCACCTGAGAGGCAGCTAACCATCATACTGTACTTGCTAAGCTTGGTCGGTGGTGCTTCTGTGTGCATCACGATGGAGTCACTTATGACTAAGTTATTACCAGATGTGTTAACTCAACCTTTCTGCTATTAGTGCATTGGCTTCTCAGTTGAGTGACCCCCCCCCCACACCTTTTGTAATTTTATTGTCTGCAGGGTCTATGAATGTTGTTAATCTGTTAGTGGGGTACTGAGTATCCTGTATACCCAGCCTTCACGTAAGAGGCCTTTGCAGTTTGGGCAGCGATATTTTTAAGCACCTCAGCATAAAAAAGACATATTTGTTGGTTTAGGGCTTGGTAGTCATTTGTTGTGTGAGGTAGGTATCAGTGCTGACAACTTGCTGTGTACACCCGATAATTTTAAAAGAGAGGCCGGCCTTCAAGGTTAGTAGATGCTTACACCTCTCAAATGCAAATTTGTCTACCAGAAGAATCAAACAGTTGTCAGTAAAGCATAAGGCAGTTCTTACACTGACTCTGTGTGCCTTGTGCCATCAGTCTGGTGACAGAAGGTGTAGGAAACTGCAACCTCATGATGTTTTGTGTCTGGTGAAAAAGAAAGTACTAATGAAGTATAGTCATCAGAAGGGATCTGTACACAGTGGGAGAACAATGAGCCAAACGTACCACAGTTACAAATATGTATGAACAATAGCAACAGCTGGTTAATACAAGCATCAGTAAAGGTGACAGCAACAAGTTATAAACAGTTATAACAGTGACTAACAATCTGGCTGAGATGCTACAACAGCAACATTGTATAACTGAAGGAGTGAGGCACAGGTAATAATTACGCCTGGACTTAGGCTCAGAATGTGCACATCAGGCAAAAAGCAACTGATGAATACAAAAGCCTGTAAAGGCAACAGCAACAACTTACGGATACTAAAACAGTGAATATTAGTTTGGCTTGGATGCCACAGCAGCAGCTTAGCACAGTGATGGGGCAATTTACAGATTACAGTGATGATTACGCCTAGGTTTGGGATACCCACAGCTGACAAAGGTTGTGAAATGAGACAGTGTACAGTATAGCTACACCAAAAGCAGAACTCTGCACCAAATGAAAACGGTTACTGTCTACAAGTATAATCACTGACTACTCAGCAATCTGAAACTGCATTCAGCAACCTGCGCAGTGAATGACCATGTTCAACTATGCGTGGCCGAATGCTGATTCTGCTCATTTCAGTACTTGGTGAGTTTCAGAGGAAATGCAGCATCATAGAATGTTATACCATACAGAACCGTGCAGTGTGCGAACACTTGGAAATGTCAAAAATAGTTCAGAACAGGGTACGACCACACTATGTACTATGCAACTCTTAACAAATGCTGAGTGGCTTGTTTATTTGGTCATATCTGAGTAGGTATCCTTAGGCATTCTCATGTAGGCATAGCCCACTGGAGTTGTGTGATGATATCTGCAGACACAATTAGTTTAAACAAACAAATCAGCGCACACAGGCCAATTAAAAAGCATACACATCTTGAAAACAATAGTAAATTTCACCCAAAACAACAACTGCACCATTAGTGTACCTTGCTAAACCAGTTCTAAAATGCAAAAACCTATGACACCACAAAAAAGTGCTTACAATAATTTTCAATGAACTATAAGTGGTAAAATGGAAACATGTATTTTTTCAAATGTAGCTGGGACATGGTTATGAGGTTGAGTCTGAGTAGGTATGCCTGGTCCACTCATGTAGTTACTGCCCACCAGAGTAGATTAACAACACCCATGAGGACACTGAAATTAAAAAATATGGGAACTTGGCATAATGGTTAAGGTGCTTACCTTACAAATGCAAGGTGCAGAGTTTGAGTCTGATGTGGGCTAACTGAAGAAGCTTATAATAACCCCCAAGGGCAGTTAGCCTAGTACTAATTTATGAACCTATAAAAAAAATAGAGCACACAAACCAGTCAATAACCTACTGCTCTTATAATCAACAGCAAATTCCACTCAGCACAATAGCATTACCTCTTTTCTCATTATATTAGTGGCAAACCATTTCTAAATGCAGAAATCTATAACAATGCAGCTGAATACTCTGCTCTAGCATTCTCCAGTTGGAAAAACAGATGTGTACTTGCTTCCCAGATATAGTGGGGTTTGATCATGAGGTCAAGCGTAAGTAAGTATCCTTAGGTATGATCATGTAGTTATATTTTAACTTTACAGGTTTGCTTTATTCAGTTTTACATTAAATAGTTTTGATGGAATCAAGGTGATGGGTTACTGTGTGACTTCCACTGATCACATAGCCCAGGCCAGTATGACCCTGAGTAGCATCCTGCCCTCACCAAGAATGATGCCACAGTATAAAGACAAAATTATCAGTTTCAGCAGTTGGCTAAGTTTCTGGTGTCATTCAAAGGGCATCCAGTATCTGTATGCCAGGGATGACATGCTCAACAAGCCACGTTGCTTCACAAGAGATGGCCTGCAACTGTCACCCTTAGGCTTTCAAATACTGGCCAAGTAATTGACACACCCATAGTGCCTTTTTTAGGAAGGCTCAAAAGACAAACCCACCACCATAAATAGTACAAGTAACCAAAAACTAAGGGTAATGCTACTCAATGCAAGAAGTCTAAATCTCAAAATCCATGCACTCGAGGCACTCCTCGGTATGGAGAACATCGATATCTGTGCAGTAACAGAAACCTGGTTTAAGGCTCCAGGGAGCACCCCACCACTACCACGCTATAACTCATATCATACTTTTCGGCTACAGAACCCGGACTGAAAAACAAAAGGTGGGGGTATATGCATATTCATCAAGGATACGCACACCTACAGGTTAGTAGTGCAGTACAATGCCTCAGAGATCATCCATGTGCAACTAATAATTGGCAAAAATGCAATTCAGATTGTAGCTTGCTACAGATCACCCACCATGACCCAGGACCCCCATTCCGCGTTTCTGGAGACAGTGGAAAATATGAAAGTCCTACCAAACACCCTAATATTGGGTGATTTCAATTACCCAAACATTAACTGGGAGAACTACTCAAGTATTAACTCCCTTGCCCAACACTTCCTAGAATTTATAAACTCGAACATCCTAGATCAACTGGTCAACACCCCCACCAGAGGTGACAACATATTGGACCTGGTCATCATCAACATGGGCGACCTGTGTTCCACACTGAAGGTCAACCCCTCGCTGGTTAGGTCAGACCATAGAATAATCATTCTGGATATCTTCATTCCTCCCCTACCCCCAATCAAGGAAACCACCATGAAAAACTTTTCAAAAGCAAACTTTACATTACTCAAGACCAAGGTGGAAAGGTTCACAGCCCCCATGCTAAAGGACAATGCTGTCCAAGCTGCTGAATCCCTTACAAAGACACTCTATGAGCACCTGCAAAAATGCATGGATAGTGCTATCCCAAACAAAACCAAGACTCATTCCTCCAAGAAAAGGAAACCAGTCTGGTGGACACGTACCATGAACAAGCTATACAACAGAAGGAGGAGGAAACTAGTACAGAGAAGAGTAAAATACCAAGAAGGAAAGACATTCCTGATTAGTATCAGCAAGAAACTACTGTCCCTCATAAAATCATCCAAGGCGAGCTTCGAAAGAAAAATTGCCAAGGACTCCAAAGATAACCACAAAGCATTCTTCAGCTATGTCAAGAACCTAAGTGGAAAGTCTCAGATCTGCTCTGAGTTAGTGCAGAATGGCACAAAATACACTGAACCGACTGATATTGCCAACATTCTGGCAGACAGGATTAGTACAAACTTCACCCCCTTCTCACCCCCTAAAGGGCCCATAACCATACCAGAAGAATGTAGTGTCCCGGCAATCACTGACACACAGGTTAAAACAGCCCTATCCAAAGCCAAAATTACAGCTTCAATGGGACCGGATGGTGTCCCAGGCTGTGTCTTACATGAACTCCAAAATGAACTAACCCCTCATCTAACTAAACACACTGTTCAAACTCAGCCTCTCTACAGGCTACGTACCCGTAAAGTGGTGCACAGCAAAAGTTATCCCACTCCACAAGGGTGGAGCCACAACAGACCCCAGGAACTATCGCCCTATAAACCTGACTAGCCTGGTCTGGAAGGTTATGGAGCGCATCATCATGGAACTCATTAACAGAGACATTGGGAACATCCAAACATTGGACCCTACCCAGTTTGGCTTTGTTAAGGGCAGATAATGCCTCCTAAACCTGGTGGACTTCTTTGAGACAATTACCAAGGCTTTAGATGAGGGAAAGGAGGTCCCCACAGCCTACTTAGACCTCACAAAGGCTTTTGACACCATTCCCTATTCTGGTATTATAGACATGCTCACCAGCCTGAACATAACCCCCTACATCATGAGATTCATTGCCAATTGGCTCATGGATAGAACCCACCCAGTGAAAGTTGCAGGCTCTAGGTCTGACTCTAAACCGGTTACAACTGACGTCCCCCAGGGCTCAGTCCTGGGAACCCTCCAGTTCTGTATATATTTCTCAGAGGTACAGGCAAGCACAGGAGGACTATGGCTGACCAGGTTCATTAACGACTGCAAACTGGGGCTATAATTGACTCTCCAGCTGATACAGACATCCTCCAGAAGGGTCTCACTAAGATGGATACCTGGTGTCAAAATCATGGCCTCAAGCTAAATGCCAAAAAGTGCATAGTCATCCCCTTTGGAAAAAACAAAATACCTGCAAACTACCACATACGTGGTAGTCCCCTAAATACAGAAAATGTAATACGGGATCTGGGGACCCAAGTAGATAGCAATCTCTCCTTTGATAATCATATTGCCAAGGTTCATAGGTTCATAGAGGAGGTTCATAGATTAGTACTAGGCTAACTGCCCTTGCGAGTCATTTTAAGACTAGCCAATTATCCCCTGTGAGATTCAAACCCTTGACCTTGTGTTTGTAAGGCAAACACCTTAACCATTAGGCCACCCTCCCAGAAAAGGTTGGTCCTCCCCAGAGAGACACATACAGCTGGCAAGTGCAGGATTCAAACCCCTACCTAACTACATTATGATACTACAGCAGTACACGTTTACACGACACACTATATACATTACTGGTGGTTAGAAAATTCTTCTATGTGGCCCACCTAATCACAAAAGGGTTTGCATCTAGAACAAAAGAGGTTATTGTGCCCCTCTACTCATCACTCATCAGACCCATCATAGAGTAGAATGCCCCATTTGGGATGTACCTTTTAAGACACCTGCAATAGCTGGAAAGACCACAGAAGTACCTCACCAAGAGGATTACTGGCCTCAAACAGATGCCCTATGCAGCCCGACTGAAGAAACTCCAGCTGTACTTGGTTGCATACCGCTTACTCAGAGGTGATCTCTGGCTGCCATACAAGGCCATGTCCAACCCAGAATTGATGGACATGCTCCACCTAAACAAAAACAAATCCCTGAGAGCCACACACTCTAGGGATCTAAACCTCACCACAATGATAAATAGGACATGCTGGAGGGCTAGATTTCTGTCCCAGAGACTCCCCATGTTTTGGAACAGGATTCCAATCTACATTAGGCAGAAACTCTCACTAACACTCTTAAAGAGAAACCTTGACGAGTGGATGGGAAACAGAAAATTCACCCAGGGATCACTGCAGTGGCTCTGCTGGACAGAGGCACAGGGAACTAATGGCTCTGCTGGACAGAGGCACAGGGAACTAATCTAAGGGGGCAGCACATTCTGGCTAGGCTTATAGATCCCCTTGGGCAGATAGCCTACTACTTACCTATGAACCTATGAACCTAATCTGTGTAATACAAATTAAAATATTACAGGTTCAGCACGTATTATAAGGAGTATATATGATACCCATTTGCCCAATACACACTAACAGACACACTATGCACAACACACATTTGTACAGTAAAGATGAATATAGAGCAGATGGAGGCATAAACATTTCCACGTTGACGTCTGACAGTGTGCTTTCATATTGCAGGAGCTGTCCTTTTTACAACACATGTTGCGATGGATGCATTGGTATCACTGCTTTATGCCATACACACAGACGTTTATGCTAAGAACATGAATTGAAAATTGATGTGGAACTAAAGATTTCTACTGGCATGCCGAACAATGTGCTTTGATATTCCCTGACAACAGCACTTTTTTTCATAAGACATATTATGAAGAACATACTTCTGTTCCACATTACCCATTTGCCATATATTCGCTAGCAATGACAGTTGTGTGCATAGAGCACTAGTTTGATTAGTGAAGCGTAATGCAGACTGGATGAAGAAGCATCATTTTCCTACTGCAGGTTTGGCAGTAACCTTCACTATTACACTGACAATAACATTATTTTGTACAGAATATATTATAATGAACATATAGCCATACTCTTCAGCCTAATGCATGTGAACAGTAACACTGCTTTGTACAGTTTGTATTGTAATGCATTGTATTAAAATAACACTGCAGAATTCTTAAATTACAAAATCTAAAGCACGTCTCGCATCAGATTTAGTAATGAATGTCTCCCTCTGCAATGATATCCATACCTCTCAACTGTCCAGATTTTTGTAGAATGTCCTGATTTTTGCTTTATATTTTTGACCTGTTCCTCATAAAATTTGTGCTTTTCTGGCAAAATACTGGAATGAGCTGAGGATTAAAGTCACCAGATAATGACATGCAGAGTTTCAGACTTCATATCCTTCAGAAAATATTTGCTAACACAAACCCTGTTATTCTAGCAGCTTTCTAAGTTTATAAGAGCAACATTTAAAATGTGACCCTATTTTAGACCTTTGTCCCCCCTATTTTGTCACGCTTTGTCCAGATTTCTCCTGCTAAGAGGTTGAGAGGTATGGTGATATCTTTTTGTTTTATATGCAGTAAATCAACACTTTTTTTGAGCAACATGTTAAAGCACACCATGAGGTTAAAACATTTTAAAACAATTCTTAAAATAAATGTTTGACAGTACAGCTCTCACATTTTGGGTTGTATATAATCATTATGGAAAAACATATAAAATATCAACTGAAAAGATTTTATACTCCACAGTTAAATAAAAAAGTTTTTTGACTGTACGCAGAACAGTTTTCTTTTCACTTTGTGATATAATTATTTTCATTTTATGATAATGGTAAACCTGCATGCACTATTCCAGAAAGCAAAATTTCAAACTGTAGTATTGAATAATATCTAAAAATATATGCACATTGTCTCCAAGACAGAGAATGTGAGGAAGGTCCCCATCAACTATATAGTATTGGGTAGACCTCATTTTTAACGTTATTATGAAATAAGCAGTCCTACATGATCTCCTATTTCTTTGCAAACCCAGTGGTCCAGTAGCTCTACAAACAATCTCACTAGGGACTAGAATCTATATAAACAAACAAACAAACAAACAAACAAAGACTCACTGGAGAGAGACAGAAGTTTTTAATGAATTCCAAGCATATGGAAGAAGTTATCATTACAGGTTCATAGTCCATAGATTCATAGCCAGTTGCTAGACATGCAGTGCAGAAGATCATTATGGAGCCTAGTCCAAATTCCCAATTGCCTCAAAACACTGCCTGGTTAAGTGACTTGCTCAGGTTCACAAAGTAGGTAAATGAAAGTGCCACCTATGACACAGGAAGCAATTCATTAACAAGTCTGAGCTTTGGTCCTCTGTTCTAACTACTGGATGGCAGTCAAACAAAGTACTACTTTGACTAACTTTAAGGCTGCTCTTGATGATTGGACTGGTAGACTCAGATTTAAGCTGGCATGATCATGTACAACCCTTCTCAATCTGACAGGGGAGCACTATGCAGTTCTTGTAAAGGGGAATGCACATTTTTAAGTGCTCCGTTTAAAGGTGCATGTGGCTAGGCATCATGTGGCCTTCTTCATCGCTTGTCTCTTATTGGTCTTATGTTCTTGTGCATTGCTCTTCTGCTATACAGCAGAGCTACCAAATGCGTTACGCATCCAGTAGTGTTATTTGTGCAGAAGGATGCATATGAACTTCCTGCTTGAACTCTGCATTTAGAGAAACTCTCAGATTCAGAAGTTCTTATCTCTGCCAGAAGATTTCTCTGAGGTTTTAATTACTTTGCATACTGACCAAAAATGAGCTTCAGTGGAATAATATGCTGCCTGCAAACATAAACAAGTCAACAAAAAACTTAGGTGGGCTAGCAGGTTATTCCCACTAAAATCCTGTAACCTTGTGAAGCAGCTGAAATCATTTGAACTTAGCAGCTCCATCCTGAAAACTCAGTAAATATACTAAAAATGACAATTGCTGACTGTCTTGTCTGAGGTTCAAGTATAAATTAACTAAAGTCATAGTCTGTCACATTAGCTTTCCGTTAACTGCTACCAACATGCACCACTCATTCTGAAGAATTTGGTCATAGCTGAACTGTCCCACTCAGGCCTTAAAGAGAAAGTCTATAACCCTACATTGATAAATGGATTTCTGCCATTTTTTGTTATATTAGCCATAGCAGCTGTTTTCGTCCGAATGCTTTTTCATGCCGCACAGAGAACAAGTGTATAGCCCCGAGTGGCTACCTTATGGTGTTCTTTAATATTTAAATGAATTTCTTGAAGAAAAAAAGAAATAATTATTTATCATTTACTAATAATTCATATTCAGGCATAGGTAATACCGGATTTATCCACTGCTACTCTGGTTTCATCATAAGGACACAACCCACAACCAAACATGAGTAATTAATATTATACAATGATATTATTAAAAAAAATATTTCTTCCTTTTTTTAAATACTGTCATTGTTTGATAGGACTTTAATGTCCGGTCTACCTCTTCTGATGTGTAGCAGATGTCTGATGCATTACTGATCTGTCTACGACGTGCATGGTGAAGTTTGCCCAGTCATATCTCTCAATCTCTTAGCATAATATATCTGGACAAAGCCTGAAATAATGGGGGTGCAATGGCCCAAAAATAAAGACACATTTTAAATATTGCTTCTATAAATTTAGAAAGTTGCTAGAAAAACAGGAGTTGTGTTGCAATGCATTTTCTGAAGGATATGAAGTCTGAAACTCAAATGTATGTCATTATTTAGTAAGTTTAATTCTTATATCATCCCAGTCATGTGTCAGAAAACCACCAATTTTATGAGGAACAGACCAAAAATATGAAGCAAAAATCTGGACAGCTGAGAGCTATGTGTCAAGTTCATGCAATGGACTAAACAAACAGTACTAGGGTAGAAGTACGACATGGTTGTCATGGTGACCTCTACTGCTCCTCACTACTTTAAAGTGTAATATTGACTGACCTGGAAGCTAATCTCCTCTGCTTCCTGTTAGGGTTTTACCACTGTTCTAAAAGTGAGAGGTGACAATATGATCCGATCATGTTCTCTTCCTATTCCTGACCCATGCTCCATTCCTCCCTGTAAATTCTTTTCTTCCCAGTTCCTGTAACCTTTCTGTTTATTATGTTTAAAATAAATGGATTACATTGAATGTACATCCTGCTAGATGAGACTTCAAAGTTTCTGTAAATGAATATGGACGGCAATGCAGGTGTTTTAAATGCAGTGGCAGTGTTTGTTTTTAGTGGTAATGCTTGTTTTTCAATGGGCATGCCTTTGTCCAATCAGCATATGCATTTCTGAATACAAATTAGGTATCATTGTAAAACAGCACTGTCAACAGGCTTTTCCTTAAACAAAGCAGGTAAAATTACTGGATCTAAAATGCATTTTGTCACTTGTCAAGGCTTCTTTGGCAATTTAGAATAATTTATCAAGTTGCAGTCCACCCATAATCCCAAATGTTAAAACACCTCAGTACCAGAGACTTATTTATTTGCAAATATTTCACCAAAAAGAAAGGGAAAATAAAACTATGCATGATAAAACATATAATTAGTAAAAGACTTAATACAGAAGTATGTGCAAGTAAAATTTACCTTCTGCCACATTTAGTGTAACAAGGCCCTTCCCTTCTAGACAGGGAAAATATCCCTCATTACTTAGGTGAATATATGTCCCCAAAGAAACATCTGTCCTTGTTAAGGCCAGAAGCTTATCATAGTGATACCAGAATGTCTGGCAGCTGGTGGAGGGTTAAAGTTGTGGACTATAATTCCTCACGTGCAGGGTTTTGTTCTCTTCACCTTCATTTGCCAAATATATCACCCTGAGTAAGTTAATAACCCAGCTATTGCTGTTGAGTCACCATTAACAAGGGACTGTGTGGTCAATGGGCCTGCTTGGTTAACAAATGTGCATTATTCTCAACATATTTAACTTTAATTTTCCTATGTAGATGTCTTATTCAGAAAACGTATCATGATATCATTGCTTAATAACCTATTCCAATCAACATGACCTACTGCCAACACCCTTTGCTAATCTTTTCAATAGGCAATATGAATTTACAGCTGTACAGAATTTAAACTAAATAAATAAAATATAAGAATAACACTTGCCTCAGTTTATGTGGCTATTACTACTATAATTTAATCCAACAAAAGCCGATGCAAGGCTTACATACTTCAGTTACTGTGAATAGTAACATGCGTGAGTTATGTCACAGAAAATGTAATCTGAGAGGGTGTGGCAACCAATCAGCTGCTGAGTGAATGTAGAGAGCATTGGCTAAGCAACCGGTCCATCAAATGAAGATGAATTCCTCACACAGGTGCGCAAAGGTGGAGAGGACCCTGACAGTGAAAAGGTTCTAGATAAAGGCTGCATGTAGCTGAAACTCTTATGTGTTAAATTATTTCCCTTAGTTTCTTCACACTCACTTCTCCTCCATCTGCTAACAAAATGTCAAGAATCTCTAATGCAATATCTACTTAGCACCCAGACTTGGGATGAGAACTGAACACTAGAATATAATCACTGGGCAATGAAGGCCAGAAATTAATGTCCGACTAGGGTGTGTTTATTACTGATAGGAGCTGATACTCCACCTCATCAATATGCCACAAAAGTCAAATGGGGAGGTGGACACAGCATGCCACTGAACTAGCCTTACAATAGTCAAATGGGGGATGAACATATCATGTCACAGAACTAGGCCCAAAATAGTCAAATGGGGAGTTTGAGCATGACATAACACAAAACTAACCCCACAATAGTCAAATGGGGAGGGTGAGCACAGCATGCCAGAGAACTAACTCTACAGTAGACAATGGAGATGGTAAGAAAGCAAAGCAGATTACAGCCTCTTAATGGATGGAATAATTAGCATCACTGCACCCCCCCCCCCCCCGAGATGGAATTGGCAGCTATGCAGAGGTCTACACCAGTGCTTTACACAAACACTTGTATAACTGCATTGACTTAGCTGTGCTGTACCTGATAGGACTAAAACAAGTTCCTCAAAGAAGAGCAAACCTGTGTGGTGGACAACTGCCATTAACAGACTTTACAACAAGAGGAAGAAATTGCTGTCTAAGATTAAGAGGGAATGAACCCTAAACTGGAAACACTCCCTCCTCAGCTTAAACAAGCAAATAAGACTTCATGTGAAGTCCTCCAAAGCAAACTATGAATCTAAATTAGCTTCCTCAAATAAGGACAACCATGAGGCATTCTTTAGTTACATCTCTAGCCTAAAGGGAAAGGCCCAGATTTGTGCCAAACTGGTAATTAATGATCCCACATATACTGAGCCTGTGGACATAGCTAACCTATTGGCCAACAGGTTCTGTGAAGACTTCACTCCTCTGCCCCCGCCACATGTTCCCCATGAAATCCCCACCACCTCTCCCCTACCTTCTATCTCTAAAGAACAGGTCATAAATACCCTTTCTAAGGCCAAAAACGCAGCATCTATGGGACTGGATAACACCCCAGGCTGCATGCTCCATAGACTCCAAAAAGAATTAACAGCACCATTGGGTGCTCTTTTCAATCATAGTCTAAGTATTGGCTTTGTCCCAGCTAAATGGAAAATGGCCACTGTTATTCTCTTGTACAAAGGTGGTGCTTCCACTGACCCCGGGAACTATAGACCTATTAGACTGATTAGCCTTATCTGCAAGGCCATGGAGCAAATCATCATGGACCTTATCAACAAAGAGATAGGTAATCTCCAAACTCTTGATCCTACTCAATTTGGATTTGTCAAAGAGAGATCATGCCTGTTAAAACTGAGGACTTCTGTGAGACAGTCACCAAGGTCCTGGATGAGGGAAAGTCTGTGCATGTAGCCTACCTAGACTTAGCCAAGGTGTTTGACACTATCCCCCACTCAGGCATCATTGGCAAACTCACCCAGCTAGGCATCAACCCTTATATCATTATATGGATCTCTAACTGGCTCACTGATAGAGCAGATATAGTCAAAATAGGGGAATCCACCTCCAACAGCAGACCTGTAACCAGCGGTGTTCCACAGGGATCAGTCCTGGAACTTTACTTTTTGGAATTTATTTCTCCGAAGTACAAGCAAAAACTAAAGGTCTGTGGCTGACAACATTTGCTGATGACTGCAAACTGGGAGCAATCATAGCATCTCCAAATGATTTTAACATCCTACAAGAGGGTCTTACACAAACAAATGATTGGTGTCCAAGTCATGGCTTTAAACTCAATGCAAAAATGTATTATAATCTCTTTCAGTAAGAGCAATGCTCCTGCTAAGTACCAAATCAATAACAACACCCTAAATGCACACTCAGTGGTGAAAGACCTGGGCACACAGGTTGACAGCAACCTTACCTTTGATCACCATGTCTCCACAGTGGCAAGAAGGGCATTCCATATTGCTCATTTATTTTTTTTTTATTTTTATTTTACATTTGTTGACCGGGCTAGTCTAGGCCCTGGGAGAAAAGTTCCACTACGACATTTTTCTAAAGAAACCAAAAAAAATACTACATAGGAGTAACATATTTAAAAAATTAAAATTGATATAGTGACTAGTAAAAATGAAATATTCATTACATACGAGAATTTAAAATGGCATGTTTATAACAGGATTACATGTATAAAGGCAATATTAGAAAGTTAAAATACAACTTAATATAGAAAAGACAAAGACAGGGTGAAATTTTTACAAGGGATGCCTGTAATTGTGCATGTGAAGATGGTGGAATGAGGAGGAGAAAAAATGTAGAGAGGATTAGTACAGGGGCAAAGCCGTTGTAAAGACAGGGGGGTTCCTAGATGCTTTTTGAAAAGTGGTGTGGATTCCAGGGATGCTAGTTTGGTAGGAAGCTTGTTCCAAGAATTTCCAATGCTATTATTGAAAAGACATTCTCCAGATTTGTTGTTAGATTTAAGGGTGGCTAGTAGTGACTTATTAGCTGAGTGTAGGGTTGTTAGGTTTTTATAAGGGCTAATAAGGGTAGAGAGTATGGGTGTATTTGTAGGATGATACAGGATCTTGTGCGTAATAGTTACTTGTTGGAAAAGAATTTGGTTTTGCAGTTCCAGCCATCCTAATTTTTTTCAGATTATGGCAATGGTGAGTACTGAATGGGGAACCAGTTGCAAATCTGGCAATGTTATTATAGGAGGTGGCCAGTTTGTTTAGGTTATTTTTGGATAGGTTAGTGTAGATAGGTGAGGCATAAAGAAGAGTGGAGATTAGGTGAGTTTGGGCAATAGTAGTCTTGGCAGAGGGAGTAAGGAAGGATTTTAGTCTATAAAGTGAACCAAGTTTTCTATTAAGTGATTTGATAGTTAAGTTTATGTGGGGGTCAAAACTAAGATTATTATCGATTGTTACACCTAAAAGCTTGGTTGTGGTATCAGGTACTATTACAGTGCCATTATTTGATGTTACTGAGAAGTAGATAGGGGGAGACTTTTGAGTAGGGGTAAAAAGTAGGAGTTTGTTATTTTTAGGGTTTAGGAGAAGACAGCATTTGGAGAACCAGTCTTCCACTAAGCTGAATACTTTTTGGGTGCTAGACTGTAGTCCAGCCTGAGAGGCTGCAGTACAGATTAATGTAGAGTCGTCGGCGTATTGCATGCAGGTGGTTTGAGGGAGAGATGAATTCAGATTATTAATAAATATAGAGAAAAGGAGGGGTCCAAGAATAGAACCTTGTGGGAGGAGATAGGGAGGTGAGTTGATAGGTTATTGTTCCAGAGTACTGCTTGTTGTCTGTTTTCTAGATATGACTTAAACCATTTGTCTCCTATAAGTGATTTAAGGGTGTCTAACATTAGGACGTGATTCACCATATCGAAGGTTTTGGAGAGGTCTAAAAATAGAGCTGAGGAGAGCAAGTTGTTATTGCGATTCTTATTAATACTGTCTATAAAGGATAGTAGTGTGGTAGTGGTACTATGAAATGGTCTAAAGCCATGTTGGCAATCAGCTAAGAGATTATTTAGTAGGAGATGATCAAGGAGTTGCCGATTAATGCATCTTTCCATGATTTTAGCTAATGGAGATAGTAGTGTTATGGGATGAAAATTGGAGTATACTAACCTCGAAAAAGGGCATAGCAAAATAAATTTAAAATGGGTGGCGAAAGCCAAACACATTCTGGCTTGGCTTATAAATGCCCTAGGGCAGATAGCCTAGTATGAACCTATGAACCTATGAACCTATGAGAGTTCAGTTGAGTTGCCTCCTTTGTGTAATGGGATAATATGTGAGACTTTCCAGATTGATGGGATAGAACCTTCTGTAATAGTTCTATTTATTAAGATGGAGATAGGGTAAGCAAGTACACCAGCTGCCATTTGTAAAAATTCAGCTGGGAGGAGGTCAGCAGAAGGAGTGCATGGTTTTAGTTTGTGAAGTAGTGTACGGACGAGAGTTGTTGGAACAGGCTGCAGTTTTAAGGCTGGAGGTAAGTTGGTTAGAGAGCATGTCTTAGGGATGCTAGTGGAAGATAGGGTATTTGCTAAGGATTGAGCTGTTTCAGAGAAACATTTGTTAAAAGTATTGGCTATTTGACTAGGAGTATTCAGAGTCAGATTGGAAGGTGTAGGTGTTTTGGAGTGTCCTGGGTGGAGTAGGCTGTTTATACCTGTCCAGAATTTTTGTGGGTTTTGATGCTGGGATTGCTGGAATTTCTGGTAGTAGATTTTTTTATCTTGGAGTATTGATTTCTTGGTAGTATTTCTGAGCTGTCTAAAGGTTTCCTGATCAGTTGGGTTTTGGTATATCTCCATTTGGACCAAATTCTATTTCTCTGTATCATTTTTTGTCTAGTTTCTTTTGTTAGCCAAGGTGCTGGCTTGTTCCTAGTCCTAACTGTATGAGAGGGGGCATGGTGTTCTAGGATTTGAAGGAAGTTTGTGTTAAAATAAGAGACAGCTTCGTCAAGAGGTAGGTATTTTAGGGGTGACCAATTGCATGCTTTAAGTTCTGTTTGGAAGCTAGCAGGTTTGAAGTTTTTTTTTTTGTTGTAGGTAGTTATGAAGGTTTCTTGGTTTGATATAATGTTTTTTTTGCCTGATTAGGTAGGTAAGGGAGTGATCACTAATATCATCTGGGAGTGTACCTGTTTTATAAGCGAGGGGATTGTTGTTTACCAGTATCCAGTCTAAGGTGGCTTGCTTATTGCTGGGTTTATGGGTTCTGGTAGGGGAGGTGATAATTTGATTAAAACCATAAAGGTTTATGTGGGTAGTTGGTTTGGCAGAGGTACAAAAGTTCCAGTCTATATTGAAGTCTCCAAGGAGTATAGTTTCTTGTGGGAAGGAAGTTGATAGGCAACTAAGGATATTCTCAAGACTAGTAATATTATTACCTGGGGGGATATAGGTGCAAATTATGTTTAATGATTTATTGGTATTAATCAGGAGCTTAGAGATTAACATTTCAGATTTACTGGGTGGGGGAGATTTTGCATCTATTGATAAGACCTGTAGTTTAGATTTATACAATATAGCAACCCCACCACCTTTTTTATTAAGTTGGTCTAAATGTAGGATGTTGTAACCTGGTGGGATTATATCATTATCCTTAGTAGCATGCTTGAGCCATGTTTCGGTTAGACATAGGATGTCAAAGGAGTGTAAGTCTAGGAGGGCATGCAGTTGAGTAATTTTATTGTTTAAGCTGTGTACATTGAGGTGGCCTATGAGTAGAGAGTTATGGGAATTAGTGAGAGTGTAGGAGGTGTTGGGGTAGGATGAATTGGGATCTGAGGTGGAGGTATTTGGACCTGGGTTTGGTTGAATGTCACCATGAAGTAGTAGATGCTCTAGAGGAGTATGAGAGTGTTTCAAGAGCTTGCATAAAAAGGGGATATATTTTCTGGTCTGGTGATACTTTATATGGTAAAGTCTATGAAATTGTGGAGGTTGGTAGGTTGAAGAAGATGTAATATTACTGTGTATTTGTGGGGCTTGACTAGTACATAGGGTAGTTTGTTTTAGGGGGAAATGTAATATAGAGAGGGTTAGATATTCATAGGATGTAAGGAAATATAATAAAGTTAGAGGAGAAAGGATAGAGAAAAAGAGAAACCTGTTAGTGTGTCCTGGCTTCACTGTAATGGCAATGGCTGGTGAAACAGATAGATTTTGTGTGGGGGGTGTTTGATAAATAGATAGGGTGGAGTTGTAGAGGAAATGGATTAGCTAGTGGGAGTACTCCTGTGGGAAATAGAGGTAATGGGGAGTGGTTAGAGATAAGTGGACTGATTGGTTGAGTGAATGATGAGGTAAAGGGGAGGCAATGGGGAGGGGCCTAAATGAGATATGTGGACTGATTGGTTGAGTGAAGGATTAGGGTGTGGCTTGAAAAGTATAAGGTTAGATGCACTGGGGGTGGGTGGGATATGGGGGTAGGGTAGGGGAGTGGAGTGAGCCCACAGGGCGAACGGAGCGGGTTTGAGCAATTGAAAGACAAGCTCACAGAAACAATCAGAGAAACCTTCATAATACTACTACATACGTAGTAGTTCCAGGTAAGAGGGGAGAGCTCATATAGGCAGTGGATAACAGGGAAATGGGAATTGCAGTAAGGGAAATTGGGAACGAAAGGTCTGGAAAGTTTACAGGTTAGAATGCCGGATAACTAAGAAGGATTCAGAGCGGTTAAGTTTTAATTCGTAAAAAATTAGGGTTAAGAGTATTTGGAAGGCTTATTTAAGCTTATGTAAGGGTGCTACCTAGTGGTGAGATGGAAGAAATTACAGTTTAGCTGTTCGGGTAAAGAGGAGAACAGAGGACACAGCTGGTAGATAGGAGTCAGGGAGGGAGCAAACAAGTCCTATGGGATAGAGTGGGGGGTATGGCTGCTGGGTACTAGACTCAGATAGGAAATTTAGTGCACAATAGTTGATTTAGCATACAATGGTTACTTTATTCTTCAGAGATAATAGCAATTTAACTATACAGCTTAGATGCTAAGTTAAACATACTTTCACAGAATCCTTTAGATGGAGGGTAATTTAGTATAGGTCAGCAACTTCCACAAGGATGTATTTGAGATGTTTGATGTTAGTTTTGGGGGTCCTTGAAAGGCAGGCAGGTCAGAGGTCTTACAGCAGGATAGAAGTTACAAGTTTCACAGAATCCTTTAGATGGAGGGTAGTTTGGTATAGGTCAGCAACTTCCTCAAGGATGTATTTGAGATGTTTGATGTTAGTTTTGGGGGTCCTTGAAAGGCAGGCAGGTCAGATGTCTTACAGCAGGATAGAGGTTACAAGTTTCACAGAATCCTTTAGATGGAGGGTAGTTTGGTATAGGTCAGCAACTTCCTCATGGATGTATTTAAGATGTTTGATGTTAGTTTTGGGGGTCCTTGAAAGGCAGGCAGGTCAGAAGTCTTACAGCAGGATAGATGTTACAAGTTTCACAGAATCCTTTAGATGGAGGGTAGTTTGGTATAGGTCAGCAACTTCCTCACGGATGTATTTGAAATCATCTCATAAGTAAGGGTATTGCCTCCAGAACAAAATAAGTTATAACCTCCTTGTACTCTTCCCTCATCAGGCCAATAATTGAGTACAATGCCCCATTTGGTATGCACTTTTCAAGGCACTTGCCACAATTGGAGAAACCACAAAGGTTCCTCACAAGGAAAATTCAAGGTCTTCAGCATCCATCCTATATGCAACATCTGAAATTACTGTCACTTTATTCTGTTTCATAAAGACTACTCAGAGACAATCCCTAACTTGAATATAAAGCAATCTCTGATCCCTGCTTTACTGGAAATGCATATCAGCAAGTCAAATGGTACATGGGTTATTCACTCTAAAGACTTTAACCTGGTATGTGACATTAATATAACCTGCTGGAAGGACAGATTTGTCTCCTAGAGGTTATCACACCTTTGGAACAGGCTCCCACTTCATTTCAAAGCAGAGCGGCTCATTGGCCCTCTTCAAACATGATCTAGATGATTGGATGGGTAACCATAAATTCAGTCCAGGTGTTCCACCTGCATCCCTCTTGGACATGGGCATTAGGTGCTGGTCATGGAAATAAGGGTAGAACTTGGCTAAGCTTGTAAGGGCCCTAGGGCCATTAGCCTAGTAACTTCCCATGATCCTATGAGCATGGCATGCCACAGAACTAACTCCACAATAGTCAAATGGGGAGGGTGAGCATGGCATAATACAGAACTAACCACAAAATAGTCAAATGGGGGGGTGAACACATCATGCCTCAGAACTAACCCTGCAATAGTGAAATGGGGAGGGTGAGAACAGCATGCCACAGAACTAGCCCCACAATAATCTAATGGGGAGGGTGAGCATGTCATGCCACAGAACTAACCCCACAATAGTCAAATGGGGAGGGTGAGCATGTCATGCCACAGAACTAACCCCACAATAGTCAAATGGGGAGGGTGAGCACGGTGGTTACCTATTACAAAATTGAAGTTACAGAACTTCGAATACCATATGGTTGACACCATATGATCAAAGTTCCGTAACTTTGAAATTAAAAAAAAAAACTAAAACAAAGAAAATGTACCCTGACAGGCTAAAGCAGGGGGGCAAGCCTCCCTGCACCCCCCAACAACCCCCGCTACTTAAATACACCAACTCCAAGATCGCACTTTAATGAACTATGGTGCAGACAGGGAAGATGTCCCTTTCCTATACTGTAAAGCCATCTCAGAGTTGGTATATTTAAGTAGCAGGGGGTGCAGGGGGGCTTGCCCCCCTGCCTACACTCTTTACTTTTTCTTTTTTTTTTAATGTTGATTTTGAAGACTTCGAATTTTCAATTGTTCAATCATTAAAGGTCGACCTTTAGTGATTCGAACAATTGAAAATTCAATGTTCCAATAGGAACCTGAGCACGGCATGCCACAGAACTAACCCTACAATAGTCAAATGGAGGGTGAACACATCATGTCACAGAACTAGCCACAAAATAGTCAAATGGGGAGGGTGAGCACAGCATGCCACAATACTAGCCCCACAGTAGTCAAATGGAGACAGTGAACACAGAATGCCTTAGAACTAACCAGTTATGTACAAGGAGCCAAGAAATCTATACAAAACAAAAAAAGTGATAATAATGTTGGAACTGCCTGCCTTGCTTTTGAAGTTGAAATCACATGCCAGTCAATACCTTTCTTCATGAAAATAATGGTTCTACATGGGGATAGGTATTTTCATAGGTGAGGCTGCAGATCTTGCTTCTTAATCCTTCTGGCTGTCTGCATCAGATGAAGAATGTAGTGCTGCTGTTTTTTTTTTTTTCTTGCACCACTGTTGAGATCAGGACACCTCCTCTTCTGCTCTTGTGGGAAATATGTACCCCCCCTCCTCTAATGTGTGCACAATCTTTATCCTGTCTTCTAAGGGTGCATGTAGTCTGTTTTAGGATTTAACTTTGTTTTTACTTCTTTATCTTTCAACATTCTGATAATTTAATGGTTTTGTTTCCTTTGGGATATCAGCAATGTGGAATAGTCCTGGTCCAAATGAACTCTGTGGTCCTAGAAAGACACTTAACATAGCCTACACCATCCACAACACCTCTTCATTCTCTTTGTAGGAGAACAGCCAAATTATGTTTGCTATACTCTACTGTAAGCAGGCCGGTCTGGGATGCTTGGCCTGTCTTGTCATCCAGACAGTGAAGCAGATTGACTGGGTTGATGGTAACAGCTTCCATATGAAGCCTCTTGTATCAGTGATGTCTTCACTTTGTAGATCCTCTGAAGATTCTCATTTCTTCTGTTCCACTTTATAAAGTATTCACTTTCTCTACTGGTTTTGTGTGAGAAGAAACTGGACTGGATTTCAATCATTTGTTGAGGGTCAGTTGCAGTTGACTCTGAGGTATTTAAAGGCTTTGTTTACCTGGAAAGTCTGACTGTGTGGAAAATCTCTTTTCATTGCATGCCTAGGGAGAGATGCTCCACTTGGTTTAAGATACATTTAGCGATAACAACAATCACAAACATATACAGTCCTTTACAAAGGCAAGAAATAATCAGTTCCAACGATCACAGACAGTTTTAACAGTGTAAGATCACTGATGGACATAGTAGACCTTTACCAGGGTTGGTTACAACTCATGACACATTAACAATGAATAGTAATATGCAAATGATACAAGGACAAGGTAGAGTGAGGCAGATTACCAAAACAGTACACATTTTTTCCTCAGAAAGGCAAGAAAGCATATAGTGCTAAGGATTCCAAATGCAGTTTTAGCACTAAGAGCACCTATAGATAAGTATATACATGCGATATAGTGACGGGGCAGACTGTCACATGTGGCTGTATGAGATGTTTGTATAGCAGTATGCAAGGCTATAATAGTCTGGCAGGTGGCTTACAGGATCATGAAGCTGTTAATGAGTTGCTTCCTGTAGTCTAGTGGTGCAAAGTTTGATTCCTCCAGCTTCTATTGCCTAACTGTGTGACCCTAAGCAAGTCACTTAACCAGGCACTGGTCCTAGGCTGAGCCTGAAGAAGGGCCATAGAGATCAGTGCTCTGTCAGGGAAAACAAACACATCTACCAATGAATAAATAAGAAGGTCAGCTTCAGCTGACTCTGTTTGATATAGTTAGTTATTGTTTTTTTTTGTTTACTGAGAAAATCCAGCTGGATGAAAAATTCAATTTCAGTGGTGGCCCAGGGAGATGTGTACACATATAATGGCCCAGGGAGATGGAGTACACATATAATGGCCTGGTGAGATGGGGTACACATATAACAGTCTGGGGAGATGGTGTACACATATAATGGCCCAGGGAGATGGAGTACACATATAATGGCCTGGTGAGATGGGGTACACATATAGCAGTCTGGGGAGATGGCGTACACATATAATGGCCCTGGGAGATGGGGTACTCATATAATGGAGGAAGTAGAAGAAAACAGTAAAAAAAAGCTATAAAACTCACAGAATTTTAAGCTTGCAAAAAAAGTTTAAGACATTATATAGAGTGAAAGAGAGAGGCGAGTAGAAGTTAGCCAGGAGGAACACTAGCATAACCATGAGGGTATGAGATGTGGTTTTATTAGCTGGTTTGTTTTAGAGAGACAGGAATGACATTCCATAGCTTAGCGATGTGAGAGGAAAACAATGAATCACCTGCAATGTTATTAGATTTACTAGGCAGTAGTAACATTTTTTTCAGAGCTGCGAATTCTATGATGTGGAGAGTAAGACTGAATCAAATTTGTCAGGGAAGGGCATCTTTCCTAATGGTAGATGAGAGTTTATGTGGTGACTAGCTATGTGAGAGTTAAATCCTGAGTGAATTCTAACCAATTTATAGTTTCAAGACAGAGCAGTATGGGATTTATAGGACACAGGGCAGTGGTGGGATCTGTAGGCACGTTTGCAGCAAATTGAGCTACTTTGTTATAACATTTTTCTAACATATTTATTTGAGTACTTTGAAGGTTGACCAGCACAGAAACAACATATAGGAGAATCAGTATCAGAAGGCTTGTGGCAGTGCTTATTTTGGTATGATCTGCTAGGAATGGCCTCATATGATATAGGGTACCTTATTTGTATAAGTTTTTTTATTACCTATTGGATGTGGGAGGTTACAAGCTCTATTTGTGTATGGTCTGAGGAAGGAATTGCAAATAGTGATTTTTGGTCTGGATATGTTTTAGAGGTGAATAACACTGCTTTAGTTTTTGGGGTATTTAGTGGTCATTTTTGGGGTTCATTAATAACTGAGAATTGGTAATCCATAACTCACTGAATGAGGGGGTGCTTTGCATTAGCTAATTCAATTCATTTATTTTTTTGGCAGAACAGATAAGTGTCAAATTGTCTGTGTGCTGTATTAGGACTGCCTGTTTTCTAGCTATATGGAAGTCACCAATGAATATATTAAATAGCACAGACCTCATTATAGACACATGAGGGACACCTGTATGAACAGAGATAGAAGAGGAAATGTCACTTTACTATTTCACTTGTCTATCGCTAAGATACCCGATGAGCCAAGACAGCGATGAGTTACTTAGTCCGAGGGAAAATACTTTTATTGGGAGTTTGTGACTGAGATAGTATCAAGTGCCTTTGAAAGTTCAAGATATAATGCTGAGACTAAGTCTGCCTTATAGTGGAGGTGAACTTTACAAGAGAGGTAGAAGCATGGTGGTATGGGCAGAAGCCATGATCTGAGGAGGACATTAGATTATTCGCTGTGATGTAGGCTAGAAGCTGTAATTGGATGCATTTCACTGGGACTTTGGATGATTCGTAGATGATGGCTATTGATTTAAAATTAGATATGTCATTGGAGGGACCACCTTTGTGAAGGGGGATGATGGAGGATTTCTCCATATAGTGGATATATAGCTCTCTTTGAAGAAAGGGTTTATTAGTATTGAAATGGGGTGAGTTAGAGAGTTGTCTGCAATTTTAATGTGTCTTGCAGGAAAGTTATCTGGGGCAGGAGTCACTGCTTTTAAGTTAAGAAGATGATTTCTGGTGATAGATGTAGGAACAGGTCTGAGTGAGAAGGTTGTATTGCAAGAATCTGTAACTGTATAGGGTAAAGATGTAGTGGGGACTGAATTTCTTATGAAGGGAGGCAATAGTTTCAATGAAATAGGGGTTGAATTGATATTGCAAGTATCTGTGTCTAGAGGGGGCAAAGATGTGGTGGGGACTAAGTTTCTTAAGAGGGGGCAATAGTTTCAATGAAATAGGAGATGAATTGAGAGTCAGTGCTATAAGTACTACCTATAGTGGGTGTAATCCAGAGGGCTTGAGTGATGTCTGGTATCC
This sequence comes from Protopterus annectens, assembly GCF_019279795.1. Taxonomy (NCBI): domain Eukaryota; kingdom Metazoa; phylum Chordata; order Ceratodontiformes; family Protopteridae; genus Protopterus; species Protopterus annectens. The sequence goes on from NC_056736.1 coordinate 757,516,969, forward strand.
CACCTGTGACCCTGAGGGTGACAGGGCTAAAAAGAAACAGAGCACAAAGGATTACTCCAGATAAAATCACTTTAGCTAGCAGTTCTAGGTCTCTCTCTCTGATACCCTCCCTGTGGGAGGAATAAAGACACCTTGTTGAAGTTTCAAGTAGCTTATTCAGTTAAGTAGGTAGATGGATGATTGCCCTTAGTGAAGCACTGTTGTGATTTCCCAAACAATATATGTTTCCACTTCCACATCCTGAACAAGCTCATTATGAGTCTACTCGAAGGAAAAAAAATGCCATTGTTGAAAAAATTGAGTTAAACTGGCAGATCAGGCTGGATGCCCACCAATACACTGGTCTAAACTCAAGCATTCCCACTAAAAGTGTGCCTGCAGGACACTAAATATAAATCACACAGTTAAAACACCTGTACTATTTAGCCCAGGATTTAGACATAAACTGTTAATTAACCTTAATTGTTGTTATTAATATAAAAAGCCAATCAAGAAATTAGATTTGTAAGTCACTGCATCTACCTTGGTATGGGTTGTCTGGTGGACTAGTGACATGGAAAACAAGCCATTCTGCTTATTTTATTTGCTTTTTCATATTTTCTCTTGTTGTGATCTCTAGATTTGCACAAATCCAAATAGCAACTGTCATATGTTTGAAAATGATTTTACCTCATGATCTGCACAGATGTAAACAACTTTTAAATATTTTAATTTTTTTCTACTACTCATTTGGGACTTGGGTTTTCCTTTTGGTATTAGGAGTGAGAAAAATGGGGACAAACACTAGCCTCCTAGTTTAATTGACAGCCCACACTCATACTGATTACATCAGCCTCTTACATCATCTAACCCCACCCCAGGCCCCATGGCACCACTACCCTCTCTCAGGAGATTGCTTAACTGCCCTTCCACCTGATCCCTCCCAGTTTCCAACCTTTTATCTAGTCATGTACCGAGCCATCTAGCTCTCTTTTGCATTAATCATTAGTTAAGAATACTCATCCATCTATCTACTTAACTGAATAAACTACTTGAAATTTCAACAAGGCATCTTTATTCCTCCCACAGAGGGTATCAGAGAAAGAGAGAGAGAATCTTCTAGATCTGCTAACTAAAGTGATTTTATCTGGACTAATCCTTTGTACTCTGTTACTTGTAGTGGCTGTGGAAGGTTAAGCGACACTATCAGGACGAATTACTTTGTTGGTGATACTCCAGAATAGTTTTGTTTGGTTATTAAGCTGAGTTGGTGTACACATTTTTGTTTGATTTTATCCTATTTTAACTAGGTTTTAAAGGTGTTTGAAATTCTGGAGGTTAAGACTGGTGTCAGCCAGGGTGCAGAATTAAATTTAACTTTTGTTTTGTACAGACTGGGGGTGTAGGAGTGTAGGATATTTCAGAAAGTTTTATTGAACATTGAGATAACATCTTTGGCAAAGTTTTTAGAATGTGCCAGTTGATAGATTTTAAGGTGGCAATAAATGTTTCCTTTTGAAAGAGCCAATGTTTTGAGTTTGGCTATTGTGGTATTGTTTGATTGTGACATTTTGTTGTCTTGTAATGTAAGTGGGAAGATGGTCACTTAAGATATCAGGAGGAGCCAGAGAAGAGAATTTTGTTTGATGTGTTTGTGAGTGTCCAGTCTATAGTAGATTTCCTTTTGCTGGTTTTATTGTACATAGTTGGTTTGGAAATAAGTTGAATGAAGCCAAACACATTTATTATATTACCTGGGATATTATCACTGATAGCTTACCAGTGAATACCGAGATCTGTGAGTGTTATTGTTTCTTGATATATGTTTGTAGAAGCTCAGGATAAGAGTTCTTCTACAATGTCAATATTAATTTTGGGGGAATATATGTTACTATTATAAAGAGAGCTTTGTGGCTGTTGAGTTTGAGTGAAGTGACAAGCACTTCTGCATTACTGGTGTGGAGTGTATATGAGGAGATAGAGTGGGACACAGTATTTTTGTATACTACAGCTGTGCTTAGTCTCTTTTTATTATCAGCTAGATTCAATAAATTCTGTGTAGAGCCTACATGGAATGCATCCATGTACACTGCCACTGTTCCTCCTTGGCGGTGCAACATATATATTAATTATGGAGAGCTGCCTAGAGAGGTCACAGTAACAGGGATTTTGAATCCATGTAAGCAACGCTGTAGAGGCTGTGCCATAGTTGTGGACTGTCCAGAAACCCTCTGGACATTTGGGAAGCACATCACAATACCTTTTGGCCCATAGACCTGGACAAAAAAGTGTGCAACAGTTTCAACTTCATTAAATCACAATATAATTGTTTTCATGTTTATATGCTTGTTTGCATGATGCAGCATGTTGCTTAGCTATGCTTATCTTTGCTCACATATACAGTAGATATCAGCTAGTCAGCTAAAAATAGAAACCGGATGTATTTAATTGTTGTAATTCTGTGGTGCTTAGCAACATGCAAACCTGCGCAGCAAAGCAGGCACCTGTGTAGTATATGTAAAGATATATGAGTTCCCTTCTCTAGCTTGGTGGCTAGATAGGTTGAGTCATGACCTATAGTGCAGTAGGTCCTGGTTCAAGTTCTAAGAAGTCAGACATTTTACACCTATCACTGTGAAAATCTGTCAGGTGAATGAAACATCGCTGTACTTTAAAATTAAAACTGTTACATTTAGAGAAGCTGAACGATGCTAAGCAGTGCTTAAACATGATCAACAGTCTATTCCTGTTTGTGCCTTGCTAAGCGTCACTTAAACATTTTGCTCAATGCTGAGCCATGCTTAAACCTGGTTTATGCGAGTTTCTGTGATGCTAAGCAAAGCAGCGCTTTTGTGAAAGTTACAGCATGACATGCAAGGATGGGAATGCAGCCTTTTTAAAGGCCAATGGGTGGGAATTTCACATCATTTGTTGGAGTTCTAACTTGGCTGTAGATATGGCTGGGGCTACTGGAGAAGGAGTGTGCTTTTGTGTGCAGAAGTGGTGGGTGCAGGAGTCCAAAGTGTTTGTTGGACTCCTGCTTAAGAACTATGAACCCTGGCTGCTGCAGGGCGATTATCAGGGCTCAGAATGCAAGTCTAAGGCCTGGGATCAGTTGGCCAGGGAACTTACCATTGCTACTGGTACCATTCGCACTGGTGAGCAGTAACGTCACCACTAAGATGACCTGAAGTGGAGAAAGAGGGGAACCTTGGACACCTGTGCTCAAGAGGCTAGGGCTGGACAAACCCCACAAATATATAAGCATGTCTGCCAGTAATTTAGAAATATACAAGCTGAATATGTTCAAAACTGGTATGCATAATAGTTTATTTCTCTTCCACAGCTGCAGAAGAAAGGGCTCGCAATGTCCTGTGCCATGCAGTGCGCCTGGCCAGGATGAGGCGATCGTGCAGTAAGTAGGAAAACATCAAAGTAATAACTTAATGCATAATATAATTATACAATAAATTACTTACAGAGTTTGCAGTCTTAACAGCCAGGGGTGACATACCTGGGACATCCTACATTTTTATTAATGTGTCACTGTCTACCTGAAATGGTAAAGCTAGATAAAGCAAGTAAGCATGCATTAATGTGTAATATAGCTTCCAAAGATCAGTTAATGTTGGTGTCTACCCAGATTAAGAGTCACTGTTCAGGTCTGGTCATTCTCTGAAGTATGCTGTAGGTTGCACTCAATAAATGAACAGGGTATATGGGTTACTTAACTTAAGTTCTACACAACTATCCATGGTCTACATGCCAGAGTTGATGCAATATTAATCAATGCATTTGAAAGGCTGATGGTGCTTTCATAACTTGTTGTTCTTCTTTTGGCTTTTCCCGGTTAGGGGTCACCACAGCAGAACTCTGGTCTGCTAATGATTGGCAGTAGAATTTTACGGTGCCGAGATGCCAGCCCAATGCCCAACCTTCAACGAAGGCACGCCTATTCACGAATGCCTTTTGAAAGTCACTTGACCACGGGGAGGACATGCAGACTCCATACAGAAGGTGCTCCAGCCGAGAATCAAATGGGAGAACCTCTTGCTGTGAGGCATGGTGCTTTCATAACTAATGTTTTCAAATAAAGTGTACAGTACTCCCATTTTCATTGCATGTTGTGTGTTCTAATCAGACTCCAGGCAAGTGTTACATGTAACTCAATAAAGAATGCAGCAAAAAATTATCAGAAAAAAAATGTAGTGCAATACCTACAGTAAGGTTCAAGCCTGTATTCTGCTCTTTTTCTCTGAAATAATTGTTGTATATTCCACTCAGTCACTAAACATGGTATATGGGTAACTTACTTGACGTCCTCGGCAGCTATCCATGTGTTTAAATGCCAGATGTTAAGAAACATTATCAATAAAGTTTAAAACAAGATTGTGCTTTGATAAGTACTCTTCAAAGAGGTGTGCATTTTACCTGAATTCACTGCATGTGTGTTTTAATCTGACACCAGTCAACAGTTACATATTAACAAATAATGCAGCAACAAATTTCACAAATATATGTAATGCAATATCCAGATTAAGGCTCAAACCTGTGTTCTGCTACTTTTGTGTGAATTAATGCTGTATATTCCACTCAGGAGGTGAACATGGTATATGGGTAAGTTAAATGAAGTTCTGGACAGCTATCCATATGTCTAAATGCCAGATGTTAAGAAACAATTATCAATAAAGTTTAAAACAAGATTGTGCTTTGATAAGTAATCTTTTCAAAGAAGTGTGCCTTATTCTTGACTTCATTGCATGTGTATTCTAATCTGACACCAGTTAACTGTTACATATTAACCATTATACAACGATCTCCCATTAATATTCCAAAACGTGCATGCTGATTGGTCAGTGTGCACATTGTAAATCAAACTTATAGTAATGGAAAAAGGTCAGGTCGCCTGGACTTTTTCCATTAGTATAACAGCCCAATGGCTTTCAAATACTACTAGGAAACTAATCCTTAGTAGGAACAAAGCCTGGACTAAATGGCGTACCTCAAAAAACACAACTGATCGCCTCATTTTCAGAGAACAAAGAAATTTAACAAAGAAAGCCATCCTACAAGATAAAAAGAACTTTTATACTCAGCTACAACAATCATCCCTACACCAACCACATAAATTCTGCACCGCCATTAATACACTGTTATCCCCTGGGAAAATTGCCACACCTAATCTAATTGATTCAAACCCTGACTGCCCATTACAAACAGCTAATGCCTTTAATACTTCCTTCACCTCTGCCATTCTTAAGCTAGCTAACCAACAGAGCCCTGATACCTCCAAACTACTAACCCAGGGCCCCACTCCCCCCCCATTCCACCTCAAACCCATACCCACCACATATATATCATCCTTACTTCAAAAATTAAAACCCACGACCCCCTCGGCTGACAAATTACCAACAGAATTCCTCAAAATTGGTGCAAATGCTATAGCTTACCCGATCTCTATATTGATCAACAGGACCTTAAAAGAAAGTACAATTCCTTCATTATGGAAAATCTCATATATCATCCCACTATTCAAAGGTGGTGACTCTACAGAGTACTCCAACTTTCGCCCCATAGCATTATCATCACCACTTGCAAAAATAATGGAGAAATGCATCCACAAACAGTTACTAAATCACCTACTAAATAACAACCTCCTAGCTAAGTCCCAACATGGTTTTCGTCCTTTCCATAGTACTACTACAGCCTTACTATCCTTTATCGACTCAATTAACAAAAACCGCAACAATAATATTCCTTCTTCAGCCTTCTTCGTTGACCTATCCAAAGCCTTTGACATGGTCAACCACAAACTTCTCCTCCATCGTCTGAGGTCCCTCTCTTTTGACAATACAGCCTTAAATTGGTTCACATCCTATCTGGACAACCGAAAACAGGCTGTACTCTGGCATAACCACCTCTCTGATCTCCTTCCCACCTCTGTAGGAGTCCCTCAGGGCTCTATCTTAGGCCCTCTACTATTTTCTATCTTTATAAACGACCTTCACCTAGCCACTCCCCTATCAACTTGCATTCAATATGCAGATGATACAACCATCATTTGCTCAGCTCCAACACAGTCTGAACTTTATTCTCTCACACAAAATACCTTCACAACCATAGAGCAATGGTTCTCTAACCATTGTCTCCTCCTTAACCCAAAGAAAACCAAACTCTTGATTTTTACACCCACTCTCTTGTCTCCCTCCATCAATTTCTCACTCACATCCAACAATGGCATCCTTATCTCTCCAGACAATAACACCAAACTTCTGGGTATTACATAGAGTTACATAGAGTTACATAGATTCATACTAAGCTAACTGCCCTTGTGAGCCATTTTAAGCCTAGCCAATTAGCCCTTGTGAGACTCAAACCCTGCACCTTGTGTTTACAAGGCAACCCTCCCAACCCTCAGGTGACTCTATATTTTCCAACTCAGTTGGTAAAATATGGAATCAACTACCCCAAGACCTCATAACTCAAACATCACTCCCACTATTTAAAACTAAAACAATTGACAACCAACTAAAATTTGACACGCACATTGACTCTACAATAAAATCAACTAACAGAAAACTAGGCTCTCTCTACAGAATCAAATCTTTCCTTACTCCAGAAGCCAAAACTACAATAGCTAGAACCCACTTAATCTCTTCCCTATTATATGCCTCCCCTATTTATACAAATCTTTCTAAATACAATCTTAATAAACTAACTACATAATATAACAATATTGCCAGATTTACTACAGCCTCTCCATGCAGGTCTCATCATTGCTCCAATCTTAAAAGACTAGGGTGGCTTGAATTACCCAATCTAATACAATTTAATCAACTTACAATCGCCCATAAAGCCCTCTACCACCCTGACAACACTCCAATGCTCTCCACCCTCATAAAACCCTATAACAATTTGAAGAACCTGCGCTCCTCTAATAAAATACTGATTCATACCTCTCTATCTAAGAACTCAGCAGGTGACTCTATATTTTCCAACTCAGTTGGTAAAATATGGAATCAACTACCCCAAGACCTCATAACTCAAACATCACTCCCACTATTTAAAACTAAACTAAAACTATTCTTTTCCAACCACTGGCTTTGCTCTTGCAATAACCCAGACTAACCATTTTGTACCTCCTTGCTATTTGACTCTTTACACCCACTCTTTTTCTTATATCTAACATTCTAAATTATCCTCTACAAAACTGTTTCTGTTACTTCATTTCTAATAAAGGCATAAAACCACTACTTTTCAACTTCTTACAAAGATGTAATTGAGTAACTAGGTACTTTACTTGTATTTTTCTACTTTACATTTTTTGTAATAGAGTAATTAGGTACTTTACTTGTATTTTTTTCTACTTTACTAAATCTCATATTGTACTCAAATGGTTTTACTTCCAGCTGAAGGTTTAAAGTACATGTTTTTAGATTTTATTTGTATATGTTTATATATTATGGTAATTTTTTTGTTTATTCTTACTATAGTAGTATTGCAGAGGAGCTTTTCTCCCCGGGCCTCCACTGAAAATGGACATGTATCCAGTTGGACTAGCCCGGTAAACAAATGTAAAATAAATAAATAAAATAAATAACTCTTTTTTTTTTTTTTTTTTTACAGCAAAGGAGAACGCAAGATCTCCGTTGCTTTTTACAACCTGTCTCGCTGTGTTAAACAAGTTTAACATAGCAAGACAGCTTTAAAAAAAGCAACGGAGCATCTCTGTTGCATTTTTTAAAGTCTCACTATGTTAAACTCCTTTAACATAGTGAGACAGTTTATAAAAAGCAACGGAGATCTTGCTTTCTCCGTTGCTTTTGCCCACTGCTCTGATGTACTGCGTAAGTATACACATGTGCAGTACATCAGAACTGCTGCAGAATATTGAATATTATAATAATACCTATTTTTAATTATTTGTATAAAATTGTTATGATATTTCTCTTATATGTTAAAACAATAAACTTGTTTTGAAAAAAAAAAAGAACTGCTGCAGAATACCAGACAGCTGCGGAAGGGCAGCAAGGAGGCATTATACAATGCCATTATTTAAGAAAAGTAATTATTTTTTTTCTTAAATAATGTCATTGTATAATAGCAATAACCCACTTCTGGGTGTGGGTAATGCTGGATTTACCCACGGTTGTCTTTGTTTGGCCACTTGGGGTTCGCCCTCATGACCAAACCACACCAACCATGGGTAAATCCAGCATTACCCACACACAGGCGTGGGTTATTGCTATAATAAATAATGCAGCAACAAAATTCACAAATAAATGTACAGCAATAACCAGATTAAGTGTCAAGATTCTGTTCTGGCAATTTCCCAAAATATGCTGTAGATAGCAGTCACTAAATGAATGGGGATACAGTTAGGTCCAACACAGCCATACATGTGTGTAACTGCCAGATTTAATGTGACATTAAACATTACAGTGTAAAAGGAGATGATGCTTTGATAAGTAATGTTTCAAATAAAGTCCTCATTATTTATGTGGACACTGCATTTGGTTTCCAATCTGATAACACACACAACTATGCATGTGTGTAAATGTACAATTTCACACAAAATGTAATAAAAGTCTTAATGGAGATGGTGTTTTGAGAATTCATTATATTCAAATAAAGTGCACATTAGTCCTGTAGTCATTGCTTGTGGGTTTGAATCCCATGGCAGTCAACCGACAAATGAACAGCTGTCTAGTGTAATTAGTGTAAACGAACATACCTCTCAACTAACACGATTTTTGCAGACTGCAATCACTGCTGCCCTATATGTCTGGTCCTTGAATAGCAGATACATGACACTCTTGGAGTGCAATTTATGGGCAAATCCATTAGCAGAACACCTTACTACTAATGTATGAGCACACTATATCAGTGTTCCCTGTAGGTGTGCCTTTGTACTACAATTTGGTAGAGCTTGGACCATAATGTCCCATGCTAGCAGATTGTGAGCTATGTACATGCAACATTATCTATTCAACATTTGCAGTCATTGTATTTACAACTGAAATCTTAGATATGTAAAAGTATGTAGTAGTAGTCTGTGTAGTAATATTACCTGTGAGGTTACTAATGGTTTCTTTTTATCTCTAACCCCTACCCCTTCTCTTCTTTAATTTATTCATTTATATTTATTATTATGATTTAATATTAATACATAACTTGTAACTACTGCTTATCTTGGCCTGATGTATAATTTCATATTGTTTTGCTGTTTATATGCTGTCATTTACGTTATTTATTGTTGTGTTCTTCATTATATTCTTCTATATTTCTTTTGATTAATTATTTTTATTTTCTGTTAATACTAACGTTTGTTTGGTTATGTTTGTTTTTATCTTATGTGTATATTTAATTTACTACAGCATGTTCAGGTAGGCCAGCTCCAGGTGATCCACCTACCTTACCTCCCTTGGCCTTGGCACTGGGGCACAGCACATCTGGGCTGCAACCAGGTGGTTACTCCGATGATCTCCCTGCATTACCTGATGCATCGGGTAGTTCTACCTTACAAGCTGGGTCTGTGGCTCCCTCTGGGATTGGAAGTGGAAGGTTGATTATGTCACCCGTGATAAACTGCCAGGCATAGTGCATGGTCTGCTGTGATGAACTCTCAGTACATGCCTACACCAGATGGAGAGCAAGCTGTCCATCCTGGTGGGGCAGCCTCATCCCATGCATCAGTGTCAACCATTGCCTCCACAGGAGCAGTGAAGGTACAGTGCTGACAGTCCCATGGGTGAGAACTTAAGTCACACTGCTACCGTGTCTGATGTCCATGGGACTCGGATTCCACAACACCCTCCCCTACCAAGGTGTTCATCCTCCTCTTGTGTCACGCACCAATCTCGTCTGCTGTCTTGTCTGGGTACAAAAGCTTCCTTACCATCTCAACTTATCTCCCTCACAGATACTTATGCACCTTCCTCAACATTTCACTCTCACCTTAAAAAAAATGGGCACCTGTCCCCCCACAAATATCATCCCATACATAGCTATCCATTTCACATGTGTTGAATGGACACTCTTAATTCAATCCAATTCACTTGACAATGCACTTATGTTGTCCTCACCCATCTCACTGGGGGTGACACTCAAAATTCATCTAAAATATCTGTGTATATGTTGCTGTACAAGAAATGGATAGCTCTGGTTCTTTCCTACACCCTTCATTCACATCCCTACCTGCCTGTCACTATGCCCCCCCCCCTGATTGCACCCCATTTCACCCATGTCCTATCTCCCCATTTTTCTTTTCTTTACAGATTTTTTGTGCGATGCTGTGTGACTTGCAGTGCTGCTAAGCTCAGCTAAATGGCACGATATTAGGTTCATAGGTTCATTCTAGGCTATCTGCCCTAGGGCATTTATAAGCCTAGCCAGAGTGTGTTTGGCTTTCGCCAACCATTTTAAATAAATTTTGCTATGCCTTTTTTTGAGGTTAGTATACTGTGCCTCTGTCTAACAGTGACACAGAAGTGATAGCCGGGGTAAACCTACGATCTCACATCCACTCATCAAGGTTCCTCTTGAAGAGAGTCAATGTGGGACTCGGCCTAACCTGGACTGGGATTTTATTCCAGAGTGAAGGGAGCCTCTGGGTTATGAATCTGTCCCTCCAGCATATCCTATTTATTTCAGTGCTGAGGTTCAAGTCTCTCGAGTGCGTAGCTCGATGGGATTTGGATTTTCTGAGGTGCAGCATGTCCATTAATTCTGGGTTGGACATGGCTTTATACGTCAGGCACAGATCGCCTCTGAGCAGGCGGTATGCCACTGAGTAGAGCTGGAGTTTCTTTAACCGGGCAGCATATGGCATCTGTTTGAGCCCTTTGATCCTCTTGGTGAGGTATTTTTGGGGTCTTTCCAGTTGCTGCAGGTGTCTGGTAAGGTACATCCCAAAAGGGGCATTGTGCTCAATTATGGGCCTGATGAGGGATGAGTAAAGAGGCACGATGACCTTCCCTGATCTAGATGTGAATCCCTTCATGATTAGGTGGGCTATATAAAATGTTTTTCTAACCACTTTGGCCATGTGGTTGTCAAATGAGAGATTGCTATCAACTTGGGTCCCCAGGTCCCTAATGACTTCTTCTGTACTTAATGGATTACCACCTATGTGGTAATTTGTGGGCACTTTGTTTTGCCAAAGGGGATGACTATACACTTTTTGGCGTTTAGCTTGAGGCCATGGCTCTGGCACCAGTTGTCTGTTTCTATGATGCCCTTTTGGAGGATGCTTGTGTCAGCTGGAGAGTTGATTATGGTGCCCAGTTTGCAGTCATCTGCGAACTTGGTCAGCCACAGTCCTTCCGTGTTGGCCTGTACTGCCGAGAAATATATACCGAACAAGAGAGGTCCCAGGACTGAGCCTTGTGGGATGCCACTTGTAACTGGTTTGGAGTCTGACATGGCTCCAGCAATTCTAACCATGTGGGTTCTGTCCTTGAGCCAGTTTGCAACCCATCTAGTGACATAGGGGTTTATATTTAAGCTGGTGAGCTTATCTATAATTCCCGAGTGGGGTATTGTATCGAAGGCTTTTGCGAGGTCCAGGTAGGCTGTGTGGACCACCTTCCCCTCGTCAATGGCCTTGGTGACTGTTTCAAAGAAATTGACCAGGTTTAAGAGGCAGGATCTGCCCTTAACAAAGCCAAACTGGGTAGGATCCAGTGTCTGTAGATCCCCAATATCTTTATTTATGAGGTTCATGATGATCCTTTCCATAGCTTTGCAGACCAAGCTAGTCAGGCTTATGGGGTGATAGTTTCCAGGATCCGTTGAGGCACCACCTTTGTGGAGAGGGCCCACTGTTGCTGTACACCACTCTTTGGGTACATATCCTGTTGTAAGGCTAAAAACAGTAGATTTATGTTTGGGTTTAGCTCTTCTTGGAGTTCATGTAGGATGCAGCCCGGGACACCATCTGGTCCCATTGATGCTGTGTTTTTTGCTTTGGAGAGGGCGGCTCTTACCTGAGCATCTGAGATGTCAGGGGGGCAGCACTCTGTTGGAATAGATATTTGCACTTTTGGTGGGGAGGGGGGGGGAGTTTGCACTGAACCTGTCAGCTAGGATGTTGGCAATGTCTGTGGGCTCGGTGTATTTTTTGTCATTTTGGACTAATTCTGAGCATATCTGGGAATTTCCACCCAGGTTCCTAACATGACTAAAGAAAGCCTTGTGATTATCCTTAGTGTCCTGTGCAATTTTTCTCTCGAAGCTGGCCTTAGACGATTTTATGAGTGGCCATAGATTTTTGCTAATACTGATCAGAGATGCCTTCCCTTTTTGGGATTTTGCTCTATCATGTAGTAGCTTCCTCCTTCTATTGTATAGTTTGTTTATGGCTGGGGTCCACCAGACAGGACATCTGCCTTTGGAGGATTGGGTCTTGGTTTTATTTGGGATTGCATGATCCATGCATTCCTGAAGGTGTTCATAGAATGCGTTTATAAAGGATTCTGCGGTCTGGGCCGTATTTTCCACAGGCCCGGGGGCTTTGAAGGATTTCGCCTCGGTTTTGAGGCGTGTGAAATTTGCTTTAGAGAAGTTTTTCACTGTGGTTTTCTGGGCAGGGGGTGGGGTCGGGATGTGAATATCCAGTGAGATTAGTTTATGGTCTGATCTTACCAGTGAGGGATACACTTCTGGTCTGGAGCATAGTGTCCCCATGTTGGTGATGATCAGGTCCCATTGATATATGTGTGTGAAATAATAATAATCACATTTTTAATATACACCAGCACCTTATTTTAAACCAAGACCAACAGGTCTGCAGACCAGTATATCAACCCACCATACAGCTGTTAGTTAACACAGGTGGTTTAAGCAAAGCATATGTTACCAAGTTACCAACATTAAGTGCAGTTAAGCAGGGATGCACATCACGCCGCACCTCTCATATAACAGTAATGGAAAAAATGGTGGATAATTTACCCCTGTTACAGGAATACCCCAGTAGTAAGCCACACAAAGAATAATGGCTGTAAGCAAGGTCTCTAAAAGCAGGTAAATGTGCACTTCTATCTGCAACATTTAAAAATACATCTGCTAAAACATGAATGAAAAAATAGGTGTTTAACTGAGACTCTGACGGAGAAATACATCCCTATAAAGCCATATACATAATAAGGGGTGAAAATGAGGTATGTAACAGAAATACATCCCTATAAAGCCATACACATAATAAGAGATGTTAATGAGCTATGTAACAGAAATACATCCCTATAAAGCCATAAACATAATAAGGGATGTAAATAAGCTATGTAACAGAAATAAATCCATATGTAACAGAAATACATCCCTATAAAGCCATACACATAATAAGGGATGTAAATGAGGTATGTAACAGAAATACATCGCTATAAAGACATACACATAATAAGGGATGTAAATAAGCTATGTAACAGAGATACATCCCTATGTAACAGAAATACATCCCTATAAAGCCATACACATAATAAGGGATGTAAATGAGGTATTTAACAGAAATACATCCCTATAAAGCCATACACATAATGAGGGATGTAAATAAGGTATGTAACAGAAATACACCCCATTAAAGCCATACACATAATAAGGGATGTAAATGAGGTATGTAACAGAAATACATCCCTATAAAGCCATACACATAATAAGGGATGTAAATGAGGTATGCAACAGAAATACATCCCTATAAAGCCATACACATAATAAGGGATGTAAATGAGGTATGTAACAGAAATACAACGCTATAAAGCCATACACATAATAAGGGATGTAAATAAGCTATGCACCAGAAATACGTCCCTATGTAGCAGAAATACATCCCTATAAAGCCATACAGATAATAAGGGATGTAAATAAGCTATGCACCAGAAATACGTCCCTATGTAACAGAAATACATCCCTATAAAGCCATACACATAATAAGGGATGTAAATGAGGTATGTAACAGAAATACATCCCTATAAAGCCATTCACATAATAAGGGATGTAAATAAGCTGTGTAACAGAAATACATCCCTATGAAGCCCTACACATAATAAGGGATGTAAATGAGGTATGTAACAGAAATACATCCCATTAAAGCCATACACATAATAAGGGATGTAAATGAGGTATGTAACAGAAATACATCCCTATAAAGCCATACACATAATAGGGGATGTAAATGAGGTATGTAACAGAAATACATCCCTATAAAGCCATACACATAATAAGGGATGTAAATGAGGTATGTAACAGAAATACATCCCTATAAAGCCATACACATAACAAGGGATGTAAATGAGGTATGTAACAGAAATACATCCCTATAAAGCCATACACATAATAAGGGATGTAAATGAGGTATGTACAGAAATACATCCCATTAAAGCCGTACACATAATAAGAGATGTAAATGAAGTATGCAACAGAAATACATCCCAATAAATCCATACACATAATAAGAGATGTAAATGAGGTATGTAACAGAAATACATCCCTATGTAACAGAAATACACCCCTATAAAGCCATACACATAATAAGGGATGTAAATAAGCTATGTAACAGAAATACACCCCTATGTAACAGAAATACATCCCTATAAAGCCATACACATAATAAGGGATGTAAATAAGCTATGTAACAGAAATACATCCCTATAAAGCCATACACATAATAAGGGAGGTAAATAAGCTATGTAACATAGAGGGTTGGGAGGGTGGCCTAATGGTTAAGGTATTTGCCTTACAAACACAAGGTGCAAGGTTTGAGTCTCACAAGGGATAATTGGCTAGGCTTAAAATGGCTCGCAAGGGCAGTTAGCTTAGTACTAATCTATGAATCTATGAACCTATGAACAGAAATATATCCCTATGTAACAGAAATACATCCCTTTCAAGTCATACACATAATAAGGGATGTAAATGAGGTATGTAACAGAAATACATCCCTATAAAGCCATACACATAATGAGGGATGTAACTGAGCTATGTAACAGAAATACATCCCTATGTAACAGAAATGCATCCCTATAAAGCCGTACACATAATAAGGTCTCTCAACAGCAGGTACAAGTACGACTCAGTCATTGTCCACGCTGGTGTCAACGACCTGAGTCGTACCTCCTTGGACTACATGAAAAGAGACATTGAGGAGCTCACTGATTATGTAGCCCAGGCAGGTATGACCCTGACCTTGAGCAGTATCCTACCTTCACCTAGAATGATGCCACAATACAGTGATAAGATGATCAGCTTTAATAATTGGCTTAAATTCTGGTGTCATTCAAAGGGGATCCAATGTCTGTCTGCCTGGGATGACATGCTGGACAAGCCACGTTGCTTCGCAAGGGACAGCTTGCACCTGTCACCCCTAGGCTTCCAGATATTGGCAAAGGCTCTTGCCACCCCCATAGTGCCTTTTTTAGGCAAGGCTCAAATTCTAAACCTACCACCCTAGAACACAAAAAAGTAAAAAAACTAAGGGTAATGCTGCTCAATGCCAGAAGTCTCAATCTCAAGATGCACACACTCGAGGCCCTTCTCAGTATGGAGAACATCGATGTCTGTGCTGTGACAGAAACCTGGTTCAAGGCTCCTGAGAGCACCCCAGCACTATCAGGTTTCACCTCATATCATGCATTCCGGCCCCAAAATCCAGACAACACCAAGAAAGGAGGGGGGGGGTGTCCATATTCATAAAGGACACCCACACCTCAAGGTTGGTGGCAACGCATGATGCATCGGAGACCATCCAGGTGCAATTAACCATAGGCAAGACTGCTCTGCAATTTGTAGCATGTTACAGGCCACCCTCTCAAACTCAGGAACCTCACATGGCCTTCCTGAAAACAATGGAGGGGATAAATGTATCTCCAAACACCATCATACTAGGTGACTTCAACTACCCTAATATAGACTGGGAACACTACTCAAGCCCAAACACTCTAGCCCAAAGGTTCCTGGAGTTCATAAACTCAAATGCCATGGAACAACTAGTCACCATCCCACAAGAGGAGAAAACATACTTGATCTCATCATCACGAACATGGGATCACAATGTTCAACAACGGAAGTATACCCCTCACTGGTGAGATCAGATCATAAACTAATCTCGCTGGAGGTCCTCATCCCGCCCCCACCTGAAATAAAAAAGACCACAGTGAAAAACTTCTCAAAAGCCGACTTCACACTTCTAAAAACTAGTGTGGTCTCCTTTAAGGCCCCTGAGCCAGTGGTAAACATTACTCAAACTGCTGAATCACTTACAAATGCCTTCTACCAGCACCTACAGGACTGCATGGATCAGGCAATCCCAAACAAAACTAAGACTCTTTGTACCAAAGGCAAGCGTCCAGTCTGGTGGACCCCAGCCATAAACAAGCTCTACAACAAAAGGAGGAAGCTACTACAAGATAGAGCAAAATACTTGAAAGGTAAGACACCTTTGATCATTATAAGTAAAAAACTAAGAGCTCTCATAAAATCATCCAAGGCAAATTTTGAGAGAAAAATCGCCAAGGACTCAAAAGACAATCATAAGGCCTTCTTTAGCTATGTTAGAAACCTAGGAGGAAACTCCCAGATATGCTCAGAATTAGTTCAAAATGATGTGAAGATTACTGAACCTACACACATTGCCAACATACTGGCTGACAGGTTCAGTGCAAACCCCCCAAAGGAGAGATATCTATACCAAAGGATTGTAGCCCCCCAAACATCTCCAACGCCCAGGTGAGGCTCTCCAAAGCAAAAAACACAGCATCCATGGGACCGGATGGTGTCCCCGGCTGTGTGCTCCATTAACTCAATGAGGAATTAAACCCGCAGTTAGGACAGCTGTTTAATCTTAGCCTCACCTCAGGATACGTACCCAAGGAGTGGCGCACGGCGACTGTGGTCCCACTTTACAAGGGCGGTGCCTCCACCGACCCTGGAAATTACCGTCCCATTAGCTTGACAAGCCTTATCTGCAAAGCCATTGAGAGGATCATAATGGAACTCATAAATAAAGACATAGGGAACTTGCAAACTTTGGATCCAACCCAGTTTGGCTTTGTCAAAGGCAGATCATGCCTTTTAAACTTGGTTGACTTTTTCGAGACAGTCACCAAGGCCATTGATGAGGGAAAGGCAGTCCATACAGCCTACCTTGACCTGGCAAAGGCCTTCGACACAATACCCCACTCAGGTATCATCGAAAAACTCATCAGCTTGAATGTAAACCCATACATCACAAGATGGGTTGCAAACTGGCTAAGTGACAGAACCCACAGGGTCAGAGTTGCTGGAGCCATGTCAGACTCAAAGCCTGTCACAAGTGGTGTCCCACAGGGCTCAGTCCTGGGTCCACTCTTGTTCGGCATCTACTTTTCTGAAGTACAAGCAAACACAGGAGGGTTATGGCTGACAAAGTTTGCAGATGACTGCAAACTGGGCCATAGTCGAATACACATCTGACACAGATATCCTTCAGAAGGGCCTCACAGAAACGGATAACTGGTGCCAGAGCCATGGCCTAAAGTTAAATGCCAAGAAATGCATAGTCATACCCTTCGGGAAAAACAAGGTTACCCCTAGCTACCATATAGGTGGCAATCCACTGAGCACAGAAGAAGCCATCAGGGATCTGGGGACCCAGGTTGACAGTAGCCTTCGTTTGACACTCATGTTGCTAAAGTAGTCAGGAAAACCTTCTACATTGCCCACCTGATCATGAAGAGATTCACATCTAGATCAAGGGAGGTCATCGTCCCCCTGTACTCATCACTCATTAGACCTATGATTGAGTACAATGCCCCATTCGGAATGTATCTGACCCGACACCTGCAGCAGCTGGAAAGGCCCCAAACGTTCCTCACCAAAAGGATAAAGGGTCTCAAAAATATGTCTTATGCTGCCCTACTGAAAGAACTCCAGCTCTATTCAGTCTCATACCGCTTGCTCAGAGGTGACCTGTGCCTGACATATAAGGCCATGTCAAACCCTGATTTGATGAATATGCTTCACCTCAAAAAATCTAGATCCCTCAGAACCACAAGGGCGGGAGACTTAAACCTTGACACGGTTATTAATAGAATGTGCTGGAGGGACAGATTCATCACCCAGAGACTCCCTATGCTGTGGAACAAAGTCCCGGTACATGTGAGGCAGAGCACCTCGCTGGCCTTGTTCAAGAGGAATCTTGACCAATGGATGGGGGATCGCAGATATACCCCAAGGATTACTTCAGTGTCACTGCTTGACAGAGGCACAGCAAAATAATAGGCATAGTTTTATTCAAACTAAAGGGGTGGCGAAAGCCAAATAACTATGGGCTAGGCTTATAAATGCCCTTGGGCAGATAGCCTAGTATGAACCTATGAACCTATGAACCTATGAAATGAGGTATGTAACAGAAATACATTCCTATAAAGCCATACACATAATAAGGGATGTAAATGAGGTATGTAACAGAAATGCATCCCTATAAAGCCATACACATAATAAGGGATGTAAATGAGGTATGTAACAGAAATACATCCCTATAAAGCCATACACATAATAAGGGATGTAAATGAGGTATGTAACAGAAATACATCCCTATAAAGCCATACACATAATAGGGGATGTAAATAAGGTATGTAACAGAAATACATCCCTATAAAGCCATACACATAATAAGGGATGTAAATGAGCTATGTAACAGAAATACATCCCTATAAAACCATACACATAATAAGGGATGTAAATGAGGTATGTAACAGAAATACATCCATATTCACACTGAACTGATTGAAGGAAGGACACTGAGGAAACTCGGAGCTATAATATATAACATTAAGTATCCTGTTTTTTGTTTAAGGCTGTGTGTCTGAGCACATATTCAGGGACATCTTGGATTAGCCAAAGCCATCAGGCATTTTAGTGAGAGAGACTTGCTTGAGGTCATTGGCTGACTGAAGTCATCTGGACTACAGCTTAGACTAAGCACCTCATTGGTTCTTTTGAGATCTATTTCTTAAAAGCTGTCTCAGGTTTCAACTTTCTGTTACCTAAGAAGTTCAGTTGTGAGTGTTCTGCCATTTATAATATATAACATTAAGTATCCTTTTTTGTTTATTTTGTTCTTTATTTCTTTGTTATTTATAGCACTTTGTGTACTGTGTATTTTTCTAGCTAGTTTCACTGTGTGTGATGTATTAACTGGAAATTGTCCACTTTTATTAAGCATCTGTTGGGTTGTTTGTTTCTGATAAGTTGTTGCAGTTAAACTCTTTTTTCTAGAGGCTCCTTTAGCTGTTTAAAACTTTTATTTAAAGGCTCACTGCTGCTTTTCAGCTGTGAGAAACATTTCTGCAGTTTGTTTCTCATCCTCCCTCCCTGTCGGTATAGTGTTTTTATAGTTGGTGGCTTTGCAGTTGCCCGCCCCTAGTGTAAATTTGATCTGGGACCCTCCTCCCAGTCTAGTGTCATTACCTCATTCTACCGACTACAGGGAGAACATTTGAGAAGGCCAATCAGCTTAGTTTCTGCTACTCCTTTCTCTCTTTCCTTTCTCTCTTTCCACTTAAAAAAAAATAAAATTATCTGCTTTTACTGTATTTGTGTTTCTTCCTACTTTATTTTGCTTTTGCTTCATCTTAAATGTACTCATTTGCATTTATTACTGCTTGGTGTAACTCATTCTAAGCCTTTTAGTTTAAGCACTTGGGCTTCAGACCAGTTGTTTTACATTAAGAAGGTTTGTGGTCTGCACTGTAGTGGCAGAACAGGTAGCTTACATCCTTCTAAGTTGGGAACTGCTGATTGAGGGCTCAGTGTCTGTTAGTCTAAAAGTGTATTAATTCTGGTTTAAGCACTGGGGTTCAGGCCAGTTATTTTACATTAAGAGGGTTTGTGGTCTGCACTCTTGTGGGAGGAGAGGCTGGACTCTGCCCTTCTGAGCTGGGAATTTCTGGTTAAAGGCTTATAGTGCCTGCATATTTGAACTGCTTCTTACTGAAATTGGTACACCTTGTTTGCTGTAGCACAGACTAGATCCAGGCCTGCTGAATCTAGCTTTGTTTGTATAACTTGAGCACTAATCCAGGCATTCTTTAAAGTATTCAATTGTATTTATTACTGCTTGGTAGTAACTTGATTAACATGTAGCTATCATTCTAAGTCTTTTGGATTAAGCGCTTGGGCTTCAGACCAGTTGTTTTACATTAGGAAGGTTTGTGGCCTGCACTGTGGTGGCAGGACAGGTAGCTTACATCCTTCTAAGTTGGGAACTGCTGATTGAGGGCTCAGTGTCTGTCATTCTAAAAGTGTATTAGTTCTGGTTTAAGCACTTGGGCTTCAGGCCAGTTATTTTTACATTAAGAAGGTTCATGGTTTGCACTCTTTTGGGAGGAGAGGCTGGACTCTGCCCTTCTGAGCTGGGAATTTCTGGTTTCAGGCTTATAGTGCCTGCATATTTGAACTGTTTCTTACTGAAATTGGTACACCTTGTTTGCTGTAGCATAGACTAGATCCAGGCCTGCTGAATCTAGCTTTGTTTGTAAGCTTGTTGTTTGCTTGTTATTTCCCTGAAACGCTAATTCCACCTAAAACATGGCTTTTCAGTGCTTCTGTGGATCCCTAGTGATATCTGCATTGCTTACTGTACTTATTTCCTTGTTTCACTTGAAAGAAAGTTACAGTTTGTCATTTTTGCATTTAAGTTACCTGTAACACATTGCATTTAAGTTACCTGGCACTTGCTCACTAAAGCAATTATATAAGTCAGCACTAAAAAATTAAAAGCACTACACCCTCACAAACTCCCCTTGAGTACCTTGTTCCCCATTGGCCCTTTTTTTCAATTATAAAGGAATTCCCAATACTATTCTAGCATGTCCAAAGGTCATCTGTCAATCTCCTCTCCGGTCCAGCTGGTGAATCTGGGAATCTTGAGGCAATGTTACAACTGCCTCATATACACAGACAACCCTCTCCTCCTCCCAACAAATTCCAACACATGTGAGAGATGCAACCATATAGCCACACTGGAGACTAAGCTCTCTCAACTCAGTACTGGTATAACCAGTCAGGAGGAGAAGGAAACCACACTCACTGCAATTCCAGTCTCACATAGACCTACCACGACAGCAAACCAAACACATAAACACACAAAAACATACTCAGAGGTTCTAAATAAAAATCTGCCTAAGCAGCAGAGACCTCCAAAGCAGACACCCAAGCAACCGCTACCCCAAAACAAAACACGTGCAACACATAGCTCACAAAGCCAGTATGCCGAACAGTCACAGCCCTTAAGGCTAAACAACACACCTGATACACTTGTAATGGGTGACTCTATCGTCTGGCACACTGACATACTGCTCACCAGGCTGAACAAGGAGAAGGTCACGGTGAGCTGCCTGTCGGGTGCTAGGATCCGCCACATAACACAAGCACTCAGGTCACTCCAAGGTAAGTACGACTATGACTCAGTCATTGTCCATGCTGGTGTGAATGACCTGAGACGTACCTCCCTGGACTACATGAAAAGAGACACAGAGAAGCTCTCTGAGCATGTAGCCCAGGCCGGTATGACCCTGAACTTGAGTAGCATCTTACCCTCACCAAGAATTATGCCACAATATGAAGACAAGATGATCAATTTCAACAATTGCCTTAAGTATTGGTGTCATTCAAAGGGGATCCAATGCCTGTCAGCCTGGGATGACATGCTCAACAAGCCACGATGCTTCGCTAGGGAAGGCTTGCACCTGTCACCCCTGGGCTTTTGGATATTGGCAAAGGCTCTTGCTACCCCCATAGTGCCTTTTTTAGGCAAGGCTCAAAAGACAAACCCACCTCCATAGGTATCATAAGGGATAAGAAACTAAGAGTAATGCTACTCAACGCCAAAAGTCTAAACCTCAAGATGCATGCACTCGAAACTCTCCTTAGCATGGAGAACATTGATATCTGTGCAGTAACAGAAACCTGGTTCAAGGATCCCGAGAGCACCCCAGCACTACCAGGTTATACTTCATACCATGCTTTTTGGCCCAAAAACTAGGACCGAATCACAAAAGGAGGGGGAGTATCAATATTCGTCAAAAATACCCCCACCTCCAGGTTGGTGGCACAGCACGAAGCATCAGAGACTATCCATGTGCAACTAACAGTGGATAAAACTGCCTTCCAGTTTATAGCCTGCTACGGACCACCCTCCCAAACCCAGGAACTCCACTCAGCCTTCCTGAGAACACTGGAAAATATGAAGGTCTCTTCAAACACCATTATATTGGGCAACTTCAACTACCCAAACATAGACTGGGAGCATTACTCTAGCTCCAACACCCTAGCCCAAAGGTTCCTAGAATTCATAAACTCAAATGCTATGGAACAACTTGTTACCACTCCCACAAGAGGGGAAAACATACTGGACCTGATCATCACCAACATGGGGACTCTATGCTCCAGACCAGAAGTGTATCTCTCACTGGTAAGATCAGACCATAAACTAATCTCACTGGATATTCACATCCCGACCCCACCCCCTGCCCAGAAAACCACAGTGAAAAACTTCTCTAAAGCAAATTTCACAGTCCTCAAAACCGAGCTGGAATCCTTCAAAGCCCCCGAGCCTGTGGAAAATACGGCCCAGACCGCAGAATTCTTTATAAATGCATTCTATGAACACCTTCAGGAATGCATGGATCATGCAATCCCAAATAAAACCAAGACCCAATCCTCCAAAGGCAGACGTCCTGTCTGGTGGACCCCAGCCATAAACAAACTATACAATAGAAGGAGGAAGCTACTACATGATAGAGCAAAATCCCAAAAAGGGAAGGCATCTCTGATTAGTATTAGCAAAAAACTATGGCCACTCATAAAATCGTCTAAGGCCAGCTTCGAGAGAAAAATTGCACAGGACACTAGTAATAATCACAAGGCTTTCTTTAGTTATGTTAGGAACCTGGGTGGGAATTCCCAGATATTCTCAGAATTAGTCCAAAATGACAAAAAATACACCTAACCCACAGACATTGCCAATATCCTAGCTGACAGGTTCAGCGCAAACCCCCCCTCCCACTAAAAGGGCAAATATCTATCCCAGAAGAGTGCTGCCCCCCCTGACATCTCAGATGTTCAGGTAAGAGCCACCCTCTCCAAAGCAAAAAACACAGCATCAATGGGACCAGACGGTGTCCCGGGCTGCGTCCTACATGAACTCCAAGAAGAGCTAAACCCAAACCTAAAACTACTGTTCAATCTCAGCCTTAATACAGGATATGTACCCAAAGAGTGGCGTACAGCAACAGTGGTCCCTCTCCACAAAGGTGGTGCCTCAATGGATCCTGGAAACTATTGCCCCATAAGCCTGACTAGCTTGGTCTGCAAAGCTATGGAAAGGATCATCATGGACCTCATAAATAAAGATATTGGGGACCTACAGACACTGGATCCTACCCAGTTTGGCTTTGTTAAGGGCAGATCCTGCCTCTTAAAACTGGTCAATTTCTTTGAAACAGTAACCAAGGCCATTGATGAGGGGAAGGTGGTTCACACAGCCTACCTGGACCTCGCAAAAGCCTTCGATACAATACCTCACTCGGGCATTATAGATAAGCTCACCAGCTTAAATATAAACCCCTATGTCACTAGATGGGTTGCAAACTGGCTCAAGGACAGAACCCACATGGTTAGAATTGCTGGAGCCATGTCAGACTCCAAACCAGTTACAAGTGGCATCCCACAAGGCACAGTCCTGGGACCTCTCTTGTTCGGTATATATTTCTCGGAGGTACAGGCCAACATGGAAGGACTGTGGCTGACCAAGTTCTTAGATGACTGCAAACTGGGCGCCATAATAGACTCTCCAGCCGACACAAGCCTCCTCCAAAAGGGCCTCATAGAAACAGACAACTGGTGCCACAGCCATGGCCTCAAGCTAAATGCCAAAAAGTGTATAGTCATCCCCTTTGGCAAAAACAAAGTGCCCACAAATTACCACATAGGTGGTAATCCATTAAGTACAGAAGAAGTAATTAGGGACCTGGGGACCCAAGTTGATAGCAATCTTTCATTTGACAACCACGTGGCCAAAGGGGTTAGAAAAACATTTTATATAGCCCACCTAATCATGAAGGGATTCACATCTAGATCAGGGGAGGTCATCGTGCCTCTTTACTCATCCCTCATCAGGCCCATAATTGAGCACAATGCCCCTTTTGGGATGTACCTTACCAGACACCTGCAGCAACTGGAAAGACCCCAAAAGTACCTCACCAAGAGGATCAAAGGGCTCAAACAGATGCCATATGCTGCCCGGTTAAAGAAACTCCAGCTCTACTCAGTGGCATACCGCCTGCTCAGAGGCGATCTGTGCCTGACATATAAAGCCATGTCCAACCTGGAATTAATGTACATGCTGCACCTCAGAAATTCCAAATCCCATTGAGCTACGCACTCGAGAGACTTGAACCTCAGCACTGAAATAAATAGGACATGCTGGAGGGACAGATTCATAACCCAGAGGCTCCCTTCACTCTGGAATAAAATCCCAGTCCAGGTTAGGCAGAGTCCCTCATTGACTCTCTTCAAGAGGAATCTTGATGAGTGGATGGGAGATCGTAAGTTTACCCCGAGTATCACTTCTGTGTCATTGTTAGACAGGCACAGTATACTAACCTCGAAAAAGGGCATAGCAGAATTAATATAAAATGGGTGGCGAAAGCCAAACACACTCTGGCTAGGCTTATAAATGCCCTAGGGCAGATAGCCTAGTATGAACCTATGAACCTACGAACCTATAAAGCCATACACATAATAAGGGATGTAAATGAGGTATGTAACAGAAATACATCCCTATAAAGCCATTCACATAATAAGGGATGTAAATAAGCTGTGTAACAGAAATACATCCCTATGAAGCCCTACACATAATAAGGGATGTAAATGAGGTATGTAACAGAAATACATCCCTATAAAGCCATACACATAATAAGGGATGTAAATGAGGTATGTAACAGAAATACATCCCTATAAAGCCATACACATAATAGGTTCATAGGTTTATACTAGGCTATCTGCCATAAGGCATTTATAAGCCTAGCCCAAAGTTTTGTGGCTTACGCCACCCCTTATGTTAAAAAATACTGTGCCCATTAGTTTGTTGTGCCTCTGTCCAGCAGTGACACAGAGATGATTCCCGGGGTAAACCTGCGATCTCCCATCCACAGGTCAAGATTTCTCTTGAACAGAACCAGCGAGGTGCTCTGCCTCACATGGACCGGGATTTTATTCCACAGCATAGGGAGTCTCTGGGTGACAAATCTATCCCTCCAGCATGTCCTATTTATATCCATGCTAAGGTTTAAGTCGCTTGCTCTAGTGGATCTGGTAGATTTGGATTTTTTGTGGTGGAGCATGTCCATTAATTCCAGGTTGGACATGGCCTTGTATGTCAGGCACAGGTCACCTCTGAGCAGGCGGTATGCGACTGAACAGAGCTGGAGTTTCTTCAGTCTGGCAGCATAAGACAGATTTTGGAGTCCCTTTATCCTTTTGGTGAGGAACTTTTGGGGTCTCTCCAATTGCTGCAGGTGTCGGGTGAGATACATCCCGAATGGGGCATTGTTCTCGATCATTGGTCTGATAAGTGAAGAGTACAGGGGAACAATGACCTCACTTGATCTGGATGTGAATCCATTCATGATCAGGTGGGCAATGTAGAAGGTCTTTCTAACCACTTTAGCAATGTGAGTGTCAAAAGAAAGGCCACTGTCAACCTGGGTCCCCAGATCCCTGATAACCTCTTCTGTGCTTAATGGATTGCCACCTATATGGTAGCTTGGGGTTACCTTGTTTTTCCCGAAGGGTATGACTATACATTTTTTGGCATTTAACTTCAGGCCATGGCTCTGGCACCAGCTATCAGTTCCTGTGAGACCCCTCTGAAGGATATCTGTGTCCGATGTACTTTCCACTATGGCGCCCAGTTTGCAGTCATCTGCAAACTTTGTCAGCCATAGTCCTCCTATGTTTGCCTGTACTTCTGAGAAGTAGATGCCGAACAACAGGGGGCCAAGGACTGAGGCCTGTGGGACACCACTTGTGACCGGCTTGGAGTCTGACATGGCGCCAGCAACTCTAACCCTGTGGGTTCTGTCCTTTAGCCAGTTTGCAACCCATCTTGTGACATATGGGTTTACATTTAAGCTGGTAAGTTTCTCTATAATACCCGAGTGGGGTATTGTGTCGAAAGCTTTTGCAAGGTCAAGGTAGGCTGTATGGACTGCCTTTCCCTCATCAATGGCCTTGGTGACTGTTTCGAAGAAGTCGACCAAGTTCAAAAGGCATGATCTGCCCTTGACAAAGCCAAACTGGGTCGGGTCCAATGTCTGCAAGTTCCCTATGTCTTTATTTATGAGTTCCATTATGATCCTCTCCATAGCTTTGCAGACCAGGCTTGTTAAGCTTATGGGGCGGTAATTACCAGGGTCCGTAGAGGCACAGCCTTTGTGGAGTGGGACCACAGTTGCCGTACGCCACTCCTTCGGCATGTATCCTGTGGTAACGCTAAGATTAAACAGCTGCATTATATGCGGGTTTAGTTCCTCGTTGAGTTCGTGTAGCACACAGCCGGGGACACCATCCAGTCCCATCGATGCTGTGTTTTTGGCTTTAGAGAGAGCAGCTTTCATCTGCGCATTTGAGATGTCTGGGAGGCTACACTCCGCTGGGATAGTTATCTCTCCTTTGGGGGGGAGAGGGGGGGGTGAAGTTTGCACTGAACCTGTCTGCCAGTATGTTGGCAATGTCTGTGGGTTCAGTGATTTTTGTATCATTTTGGACTAATTCTGCGCATATCTGGGAGTTTCCACCCAGGTTTCTAACATAGCTGAAGAAGGCCTTATGATTGTCTTTTGAATCTATTGCAATTTTTCTCTCAAAGTTGGCCTTGGATGATTTTTTGAGTGCTTGTATTTTTTTACTAATAATGATCAAGGGTGTCTTCTCTTTTATGGATTTTGCTCTATCATGTAACAGCTTTCTCCTCTTATTGTAAAGTTTCTTTATGGCTGGGGTCAACCAGACTGGACGTTTGCCCTTGGTGGAAAGAGTCTTGGTTTTATTAGGGATTACCTGATCCATGCAGTCCTGGAGGTGTTCGTAGAAGGCATTTGTAAGGGCTTCCGCAGCTTGGGTTGTGGTTTACACTGGCTCGGGGGCCTTGAAGGATACCACACCAATCTTGAGTAGTGTGAAGTTTGCTTTAGAGAAGTTCTTCACTGTGGTTTTTTTTGTTTGGGGTGGGGGCGGGATGTGGATTTCCAGTGAGATAAGTTTGTGAACTGATCTCACCAATGAGGGATATACTTCCGGTGTGGAGCATTTTGTCCCCATGTTTGTGATGATGAGATCTAGTATATTTTCTCCTCTTGTGGGAACGGTGACTAGTTGTTCCATGGCATTTGAATTGATGAACTCCAGGAACCTTTGGGCTAGAAAGTTGGGGCTTGAGTAATGTTCCCAGTCTATATTCGGGTTTGGAGATACATCTCTACCCTCCAGTGTCTTCAGGAAGGCTGTGTGGGATTCCTGAGTTTGAGAGGGTGGCCTGTAGCATGCTACAAATTGTAGAGCAGTTTTGCCTATGGTTAATTGCACCTGGATGGTTTCCGATGCTTCGTGCGTTGCCACCAACCTGGAGGTGTGGGTATCCTTGATGAATATGGATACACCCCCTCCTTTTGTGGTCTGGTCCAGGTTTTGGGGCTGGAACGCATGATATGAGGTAAAACCTGATAGTGCCGGGGTGCTCTCAGGAGCCTTGAACCAGATTTCAGTCACAGCACAGACATCGATGTTCTCCATACTGAGAAGGGCCTCGAGTGCGTGCATTTTAAGATTTAGACTTCTGGCATTGAGCAGCATTACCCTTAGTTTCTTCCCATTTTTGTTTACTAGGGTGGTAGGTTTAGAATTTGAGCCTTGCCTAAAAAAGGCACTATGGGGGTGGCAAGAACCTTAGCCAATATCCGGAATCCCAGGGGTGACAGGTGCAAGCCGCCCTTGCGGCAGCGTGGCTTGTCAAGCATGTCATCCCAGGCAGACAGACACTGGATCCCCTTTGAATGACACCAGAAATTAAGCCAATTGTTAAAGCTGATCATCTTGTTTATATGTTGTGGCATCATTCTTGGTGAAGGAAGGATACTGCTCAGGGTCAGGGTCATACCTGCCTGGGCTACATAATCAGAGAGCTCCTCTATGTCTCTTTTCATGTAGTCCAGGGAGGTACGTCTCAGGTCGTTCACACCAGCATGGACAATGACTGTGTCATATTTGTACTTGCTGTGGAGTGACCCGAGTGCTTGTGTTATGTGGTGGATTTTAGCACCCGATTGGCAGCTTACTGTGACCCTCTCCTTGTTCAGCCTGGTGAGTGGGACATCAGTGTGTCTGACTATGGAGTCACCTATGACAAGTATGTTTGGTGTTGTATTTGGCCTTAAGGGCTGTGACTGCTTTGCACACTGATTTTGTGGTTTATGTGTTGCCTGTGGTGTGTCATGAGGTGGCAGTTGCTTGGATGTCTGCTTTGGAGGCCTCTGCTGTTTAGGTAAATTTTTGCTCAGAGCCTCCGAGTATGACTTTGTGTGTTTATGTGTTTGATTCATTGTTGTGATAGCTTTATGTGAGACTGGTTTTGTGGTGTGTGTAGTTGCCTTCTCCTCCTGTCTGGTCTTGCCAGTCCTGAGGTGAGAGAGCTCAGCCTCCAGTTTGGCTAAATAGCTGCATCTCTCGCAAGTATTTGTGTTATGTGGGAGGAGGAGAGGGTTGTCAGTGTACATGAGGCAATTGTAACACTGCCTCAATATTCCCAAATTCACCAACTGGACAGGAGAGGATGCCAGCATCTGGCCCTTCGACATGCTAGAGAAATTTAGAAGTTAGGGGTGTAACTGAATAAGAGAGGACTTAGTAAGGAAGTGGGTACTCCTGGGGGGGGTTTGCTAGTGAGGGACTTTGTATAATACAGAAGTGCTGTAAGGGATGTAAATGAGGTATGTAACAGATATACATCCCTATAAAGCTGTAAGGGATGTAAATGAGGTATGTAACAGATATACATCCCTATAAAGCCATACACATAATAAGGGATGTAAATGAGGTATGTAACAGCCTGAAAGTGTGCAGTTATATCTGCAACATTTAACAGTACACATGCTGTGATGGTGAATCAGTAGCTCAGTCTGTTAAATACTTTGTAAATATTAATCTTTGATACATATGGTCCTGGGTTCAAATCCAGTGGTGTGTAGCATTTAAAATACATGTATGTATAAATCACCATTGTGAATTCTGCAATGAATGACTGTACCATCACCTATTTATCCAACCAAAGCATTTTGGACGGAATGTCTGCTGTTCAATGATGGAAGTCAAAGGCCTGCAGATAGGAACACAGTTGACATAGCCTTATAGCAACACGACAAAGTGCACAGAGTGCCAGGTCATGCATTAATATGCATTCACAGAGAAATGTAACTTAAGTAATACAAAGGAGGCTCAGTAATATCAGACTGCATCACACAACATTCACATATGGAGGTCATGCTAGCAATAAGGACTGCCCACACACATATTCCAGATGACAAACATAACATAACACATGGCTTGGCAGTTGTCCAAATGACTGACATGATGGTAAATTTACCCCAATGTTGTTCAAGGGCACAGCAAACATGTTGCTTTTTACTCTGTTGGTACGTTGGCTAACATACTTACCTTAAACACATACCTCAATATTCTGTGGGATGTGTTCCCCCAGTCAGGCTTTGGTTGTACACCACAGCTGCCAGTGGTCAAACCTTTGCTCATAAGTGTTGCTGAGCAAGGCCGGCCTTAGGCATAGGCGAACTAGGTGACCGCCTAGGGTGCCGTAAAGGCCGGCATCATAAAGGGCGCAATTTTGTTAGTTTAACATTACTTCTATCTCTCCACTTTTCAGCATTGCGCCCGGCCCCATTGTAGTATTGCGCCCTCCCCCACTTCCGTAATTCAAGCACGATTCATTCACATCACATAGAATGGCCCCCCCTACTATGTTATTCCATTCCCTCCCTCCCCTTGATGAGTTTCAGTGGCTGCTCTTGTTGGGCGTTATTTAAAGCATCCAATCAGTGATGCTCTTGTACCACTGACATCCCCAGCTACTGCTCCGATCCAGAATATATAATGCAGCTCACGCCCGCCTCTCATTCCTTCCTTCATTGACGAGATAGAGGCGAGCGTATCTATTGGCTGTCATTACTTCCTGTTCCTGATCTGATCTGTGGACTGGATGGTGTGGATTATCGGCGGACTGGCTCCCTGTACAATATGCGGGCTACCAAGTGCGATTTTCGCTTTTTTTCTGTGTAGTACTCGTAACTCCTCGTGTCCCTTGTTTGCTTCCCTTGCTTGGCTATTGAAGGTAAGTAGATTCAGGCAGCTTTCTTATGCAATATATTTGAGAGGTGGAATAATGCAGTTTTAAAGCATGGTGTGCGTTTAATTGGCAAAGGAGTTTTCATCAGAATGTTTGTAATAAAAATATTGGCAGTAGAAGGGATCTGTCTGGATTTTTTGAATATTTAAAAAATCTGCACATGTTAGATACGCAAGTACTAGCACATGATTTTGTTTGGACATAGCCAAGAGGGTAACTTGACTGTAGCAGAGTTTAATTGTTTGTACTATGGAAATTTATGAGAAGATTTTATCATCTGATTGGTCCAATATTGCTTGAAGTGAAGGAAATGTGTACTTTGTATTAGTCAAAAATTAATAATACAAGAAAGTCCTGTCAGAATATGTATAAACAGATCACTTGAAGGATATCAGTTTCCAAAACTAACCCAGTCATTCAGTACAGATGATATGCCGGACAGCAATGGCATGTTATAAACTACATGGACACTTGCTGTTCTCAGGCAGCTGTTATTTGTAATTAAATACATTGAAACACATACTATGTATAATTAGTCAATAAATGTGATGAATTCATACCAAATGTTTACATGTAAATTATATGACACCTTTTGTTTAGGAAACCAATCTGTGTAACTCTGAAGTTATGAATATCAGTTTTGCAGATCAACTAGAAAATTAGTCATGCTCATGAGGAATTCAGTAACTGCAACAAACACAGATTTTCTTTGTGTTATGAGACATGACTTTACCTATAAAACACACACTAATAAAGGCTTCATTAGCACAGCAAAATGGAACTAGCCCTGTGCTCCTGACTTAAATGTGCCTTTGTCCATGACATTCCATGTTTCTACTGCTTGATGCATATCAGATCATTTTCTTCCCACTCTGGGCTGTGCATAAAAGATGGCCCTCCCACCAACCCCTCACTGACCAAGTCATCCACAAGCTGGAAATAGAGAAGAAATGAACTACTCCTCCATTGCTTATATCAGACAGTTTCACACTCCTGAGTACTACCTATGGCCATGGTGAGAAACCTGGTACAGAATATATTTTTCCTCTGCACATCATGAGGTGACTGCCCCTAATCATGTGACCTTTTCACTGTGTAAAACATTTGTAATGGCTGACAGAAAAGAATGGAGTCAGTGTCAAATTCTGTCTAAAATCAAAAGTTTCCCATATGGTATGTTGTTATCCACTACGCTATTAATATCGTGTATAGCTTTTCAGCACATATTCTGCTGCTATGACAAAGTCTAATTTTGGTTCCAAGACATAAACATTTCCAACTTCCTTTATTTTTGTGTGCAAGATAATGCTTAAATACGTAAAAATGGTAAACGCTCCCGCAGTATTGATCACTATAAAAGTCTTCAGCTTCATGTTTAACATGTCCGTTTTAAATGTTCAAATACTGATGAGTTGTTTGTTTGATTAATTTTCACGAAACAAATGTTCATGTGTTCAAATACTGATGGGTTGTTTGATTAATTTTCACGAAATAAATGTTCGTGCATTCATTAATAACTGTCAGTTCTACAGATACCCAATGTCTATTTTACAAGGTACAAAGAAAAGACAAGTGATACGGGTACATCACTCTAAAGCTGAAACACTCGTATTCAGAAACATCATGGTGCCTTATCATTAAGTTAAATGTCAATTTACTAGCAGTGAGAGAAATCTAAGAAGTGTAGATAGGCGGGACCATATTACAGCAAATACCGATGTACTATAAGACTTGTGTATCAAATGATACCAGATTAGAAGTAAACATTCAAAGCTGTAAGAAGACAACAGTACAAACTATTAAGATGCAAGCAAATACCAGAAAATAATAAATTAAAAAGAAACATTTATGGCCACTTTATGTGAACATTTAATGAATTTTGAATGGATATATGTTCAAAATGAAATGGTAATTCAATATTAATGTTTCTAGTTTATGAACCTCACCTCTGACCTATATAAACTCCATAATTGTTTTCTACTGTCAGTTGTTTAATAGTGAAATTCTACAATAAGAATATAATAAAATTGTCTACCTTAACATTTTGCAGATTTTAGTGAACTATTAGGACTTGATAAGCTAATAAATACTATTTTCACCAGTTTTCCTGCACACCTTTGAAACAAGCAGTAGGCTTGATAGTCCCAATAATCAATGTGAATTTCTTTCCACACGCTGATGTAATGTGCCTTGTAGGATGCAGTTCTTAATGAGAATCACAGAAAGACTTCATCATTATGTTTAACCTTAGATATAGGATTATTTATGACAAAACATGAGATAGTGATTGGGAATGTGCACAATAAAGTGTTATACTTCTTCCATCCAATGCTTATTCACACCATTTCCTCATAGCACACAACAAAGAATTTGTCATACTCCAAAACACCACAAAGACCATAAATAAATGTATGTGTGTGTGTGTACGCGCATGTGCATGTGCCTGTGCCTGAGTTTCGGTGTCTGCATGTGTGCCTTTTTCTGGTTGAGACCGAGGAAGACAGACATGCAAGCAGGCAGGCAGAAAGACAGACAGACACAGGGTTGCATGACAAGTCAAGAAAAATAATTCTAAAAGGGTGTGTCATGTAACACATCTGTAATACTTCTTGCAAATTTCATTGTAAGTCAGCAAATAGGTGTTGTTTAAATGAACTTGTTGAGTATGCATTTGGTGTTAACTGAGAGCATCTAGGAAATAGGTTGGAAAATGACAATGCCTTTAAGGTTGCTAAAATAAAGACAATATTGTGGAACCAGAGCAGATTGAAATTATTTCATTGATCTGATGATTTGTTCTGGGTAACAGGACTTGTCCAATAGCCCCTTTCAGCTATAGTTCAGGTCACTAGCTATGAGAATAACAAGGAAGAGGAAGATGTGCATAATATCTCAAAAATGCGTGCACTAGGGACCTCGCTGAAACTGTTTCTGTAAAGCAGATTACATTTAAGGTGCAGCTGGTCTAGAAAGAGTAACACAGCAGTGATCCCTTCCTGGAAAC
This sequence comes from Protopterus annectens, assembly GCF_019279795.1. Classification (NCBI taxonomy): domain Eukaryota; kingdom Metazoa; phylum Chordata; order Ceratodontiformes; family Protopteridae; genus Protopterus; species Protopterus annectens. The sequence goes on from NC_056736.1 coordinate 757,550,397, forward strand.
TGCTGCATGAACCTACAAAAAGTCATGATGTTCTGAAGTATTTGTAGTGGAGATGACTGATAATAAAAATTGCATAGTCTTACCCATTTAAAGTTTGAGACAACCACTGCCATACCCACATCTAGTAGGGGGATGGGTATTAATTTCTCAAGCAAGATTTTACTTAATCTGATTAAGCAGGTATTATATTCTGGAGCAAATTCTCAGCAATTATGAGACATGGTTCTGAGCTTTCTCTACATGGTCAGCAAAGGAAAGGATGGCTGTCTAACCATCTCCATAGATATTTACCACATTACACAATCTCGATTGCTTCCTATTGTGAATAAACAGCTGAGTCTGAAAGTACTAGTTTAACCCTTTTATGGTTACTAAACAACAGCACATTGCCCATTTTGCAGTTAATGTTTATTTCTATTTTTGACAATGACTTATTTACCTTTAGATGTTCCTCAGTGGTCTTAGTCTAGAATATTTGAGCTAATAATCATGACAGTGTTTATAACAAATGTATGATATATGGGGCCTAGAAAAAAATCAGTGGAGTATCCTTTTCTGATAGATGAACTGGTGAGATAGAGCAATGCCAATTAAAATACTATCAGACCGCTGTTTGGTCTAGGACATATATATTCCAAGTTCCATGAGACGCTCATTATAAGTTAATAGGTGTATACTAAGATAATGACCACTGGGGCCTTTATAAGCCTAGCCAAGCATGCAAATTGTATCCCAGAAGTTTATATGCCTTAGAGGCTATTTTAAGGTGTATATGTAAGCTAGGACAAGAAACATAGGTGCAAGACCCAGGGTGTATTTCTAATTTCCCATCTACTGGTCCAGGTTTCTCTTGAATAGGGTTAGGGAAAAGCTCTGCTTCACATAGATAAGAAGCCTGTTCCAGAGAAGAGAAGTTCTGTGAGACATATACCTGTCTCTCCAACATGTCCTATTTAAGTCAGCAGAGAAGTTTAAATCCCTAGATTCAGTAATTTGAATCTTATTCATTTTCTTGATATGCAAAAGGTCCATCATAGTAGGATTCAAGGACGCCTTGTATGCCAGGCATAGATTGCTTTTCAACAGTCTGTAGGAAACAAAATATAGAGATAGGGCTGTGAGGCAATCTGCATAGGACATGTTGTTTCCACCCTCTACTGTTTCTGTGAAAAACCTTTATAGATATTTCATTTGTTACAGGTGCCTAATCAGGTACATATTAAAGAGGTCATTGTACTCAATTATGAGCCTGATGAGTTCCAAATACAGTGAAACTGATTTCCTTGGACCTAGATGGCATGCCCTTGCTTATAGGTTGAGCAACATGGAATAATTTCCTTACTATCTTAGACACAAGTTGGTCAAAACCAGGTTACTATCTACATGCATACCCAAATCCCTACTTGTCCTACCGTTAGGGGTATGCTGTCAATGAGGTTATGTCCTAGGGTGAGTGACTTCCCAAAGGGTACTATTATACATTTTGTGGCACTGATCTTTAAACCATGGCTTTAGCGCCAGTCATTTGACTGTGTGAATGCTACACTAGCAACAGAGTAAGCAGGTTTGTTAAGGAGAATTCAGCCTTCAATTGCAGTCAACTACACTACAAGGTGTCTGTTACAGTATGACTGTTTTTTCATGCATTTAAACATTGAAAGAACTGGAGTGGGTTTTGTGGGAGTGACCCATCTATGGGCATGGCTCGAATACAGGTGTTCCTTGAGTTTGGTGTGGGTGGGGCTTAAGGGGCACCAGAGCAGTACTTCGCCAAGGGCGCTATTTCAGCTAAGGCCGGCCCTGTTGCTAAGCTCCACGTTCTGCAGCCTCCCTCCCTCAATGTGCTTCTTGTCTGCAGCAGCAGCATCAGCTTCAGCCTGTAACACAAACGTAACTGTATGTAAGGCAGCATCAGCTGCAGCCTGTAGCCACACGTAACTGTATGTAAGGCAGTGTCAGCTGCAGCCTGTAGCCACACACGTAACTGTATGTAAGGCAGCATTAGCTGCAGCCTGTAGCCACACATAACTGTATGTAAGGCAGCATCAGCTGCAGCCTGTAGCCACACGTAACTGTATGTAAGGCAGCATCAGCTCCAGCCTGTAGCCACACGTAACTGTATGTAAGGCAGCATCAGCTGCAGCCTGTAGCCACACGTAACTGTATGTAAGGCAGCATCAGCTGCAGCCTGTAGCCACACATAACTGTATGTAAGGCAGCATCAGCTCCAGCCTGTAGCCACACGTAACTGTATGTAAGGCAGCATCAGCTCCAGCCTGTAGCCACACGTAACTGTATGTAAGGCAGCATCAGCTGCAGCCTGTAGCCACACGTAACTGTATGTAAGGCAGCATCAGCTGCAGCCTGTAGACACACGTAACTGTATGTAAGGCAGCATCAGCTGCAGCCTGTAGCCACACGTAACTGTATGTAAGGCAGCATCAGCTGCAGCCTGTAGACACACGTAACTGTATGTAAGAAATATCTGCTACAACCACCATCTCTGTGCTGACGTAGTATTTTTAGCCAGCATTTCCACCCCATCATATGAGAAAGGGGATAGATTCTACATTGAAGCCTTATATCTCCTTCAATAGTGGCAGGGATTGCCTGATTACACTGCAAATCAGCTGTGTATGCTTCAATTAGCACTGCTCAACCACAGATTGATTCTGAGGCAATCAGCTGCTAATAAGAACCATCTTAAAAAGGAAAACGTCTAGCTAGGGAAACCATTGTGCATGAGAGTTACTTTCTATGGTGAAGTTGTTGACACAGCACGTATATATTATGTCAATAAGCCTTCCTTAAAACTGTACTGATGGCATGTCATTGATCTGTCATTGATAAGAAAGACATGCATCTGGAGCATTTCTCCCCGGGTCTCTGCTGAAAATTGGCTTTGTTCCAAGTTGAACTTTCCCGGTTAACAAATATTAAATAAAATAAAATAATAGAATAAAATCTCTAGATGTGTTACACCTACAGAAGAGCTACAGTACAGTAAGGGTATAATGCTTTGTGTTAAATAGGTACATAGGTCCACTGGATACTCCCCTTGATAGCAGTTGTAATAGTACATTGCTATTTTTGGCACTGTTGTTTGTATAGATTATACGGGGGGGGGTACTCCTATGGTGCACACTACATTGGACCCCTGTGTTGGGTGTCTGATCATACATCAGTATTTTGTCATGCCACAAACAGGAATAGTTGACTATTGCTACTACCCTACTTGCAACCACAACCATTGTATGTTGGGCACACAGTTGAATATTAGATGTGTAATCAAGCAGTGAATACTGATAGCTGTCCTATATGGCTGTATCTCTACCTACTACACACCCATGTATCTGATACTGGCACGTGTTCTCATTTTGTTGTATTTCAGGAATTATGCATCCCAGTTGCTGAGCCCCTTTCACAGAGCCAGAATATTATATCATTGTGGAGGCCTTGCGCCAACATTATCAAGTCATACTGTCCAGGGGGAAGGCTAACAGATAGGAGCGGAGTGCATTGTGGGATTACCTGGCCCACAATGTGAATACAAATGCAGTTGGTCACCAGAGCAGGACAGATGAGCAAGTGCAACATTGTGCCACCGATATGATCCACATGGCATGCAGAACAGCAGCAGACATGGCCAGGGATTGTGGTGTCACTGGTGGAGGGCCTAGTGTGGAACAACCATTGTCAGCCACTCTGGAATTCCTGGTGAACCTAGGAACACATGACAGCTCCCAGGTATCCATCACACTGTATGTCGTGGATGTGGGTGCCACCATTTCTACACAACAGGGATGTCCAGGTATGCTTAGTTGGATCATCATTGGAATACTGTAGTATTCAATGTGTCAGGGTGTACATAGTTTTATGTGGGTGTCAGATTTTATTTTGGGGGGAGAGGTTAGCTGCAGTTTGACTGTCATGCTCAGATTGTGACCAACATACCAGTTAACACAGTAGCTACTGTAAATGTGAGATATTTTGACATATCATCCTGTTATACTGTAACATGCAGTGCTGTTTATATTATATTACCTCTCCCTCAAATCTTTTCAGAACCATCAGGAATTGGATGGGTCTGTGGTCCTGCTCCTAGTAAGCACAACAATGTTTCATTAGAGATGTATATTTAGTGAAATATATTTGCTAAAGTGTCATCCCAAGCCTGCTGGCTGGATTGATGCACTGTCTGCATGATTGCCAACTGTACAGGTATTTTCTGACTGTACACAGTTTAGACTCATACCTATGCCTTGTAGGTGTGAACACAGTGATAAATTTGACAGTATTGTCAGGACATTACAAATTGCCATATGTGTTAACTGTGCAGAGTTTTTCAAAATGTCAATGCTGTACATCATTTAAGTCTTGATCATGAGATTCTTGTTTAAAGAGCTTTTATTTGCTGGTAACTACAGATTTGGGTTTGACAATAATGTCCGCATGTCCTACTATAAGAGGTTGGGGGTTAGACAAGTCTCTACTAGTGATAGCAGTGTATACAGCTTAACAATTAACATATATTGCAACATAGTACTGCAGAGCATAGTAGTGCAGGTATTAATGTACTGGTTTTCCTTTTTATCACAGGTGACCAGGAAGTTTCATCTTTATCCACTTCACAACCTGATGTCAGTGTCTCTTCAGACTCTGATGATGATGGTGGCCAAAGTGAGGCACAGCTGGGGGTTGCAGTGGTTGAATCTGACAAAGAGGTTGACACCCCTCATCCACCCTCATTATCACCATACACTGCCAGTATGCCTATGTATACCCAGTCCCCTTTGGCCACAGATATTAGACATTCAGAGGGTGGGGACATTGAACAGGGAAGTGTGGCTACTGTGGCTACAGTGAGTGTTGAGAGTGGCCATAGCCAAGCAGTTGATGAGATTCCATACAGGTGGATTGATAGGGTTGCTCATAGGAGGTCTGCTGTCCCTAGACCCCCTGTTCAGGTGTCTCATTATGTGTCACTCGGCATATGTTTAGGCTCATCATGGAGGCACAGACATGTTCTGAAAGAAACTCCCACAGAATGGTCAGGGTTATGCATGCATCACAGTCTGATTTCCTTGACTGCTTCCACTGTGTTGCTGATACCTTGGAACAGTTAACAAACACAGTGGAAAGACACTGGTCTGAGACAGATTGCACACCATCTGTCTTGGAACGCATGGTCTCTGTGATGGAATGCCTGGTTGGAGCTGAGAGTCAGCCTCATAGACATAGGTCAGCAACTACATCTGGAGAGAGTCAATGTGGCTGTGTACAATCACACTCCCATAGTTGCAGTACATCCAGTACTCCAGAAGGGAGTGTGCTGTCCACACCTAGATGTGGCAGGCCATGAGCTCATGGTCCTGGGTTTTCCCATGGAGGACACATTCCCAGCAGACAGCGGTCACCCTCAGCTAGTAGCACAGCATCTGACCTTGGGTGTGGAGGTGCCAGTGTAACTTCTGGCAGAGCCACTTCACATGTTAAGGGGCAGAGATGATGAACTGTCACCTTTACCATGCATGGCTCACAGCTGTCCAACATACAGATACTTAGGGCTAGCACTGACCTTGGCTGTGTTCATACATGCACTCACACACCACTGTCAAAATCAGGTCACCTACAGACACACATGCCACATTTCTATACTCCATCTTACCTGCTTCCCTTCCTGACTCACATGCACACACACACACACACACACACACACACACACACACACACACACACACACACACACACACACGTCAACCTATTGGGACAGCCTAGGCCTCCTGTACCCCACACAACACGCTGTACAAGCGGTGATACCTGTGCCACATCCTTGTCATCTTTCTCATGGATTCAGGGAAATAAAGCTATGTGTCTGATGCACAGGCTCACTGTCGACATTAATGTGACTTATCATCCATCGTTGGTTTTTGCATGCTCCTTGTACTGGTCATTTACAGATATTGTACATCACCATTTATACTGAGCTTAAAATCATATCATGTGTTTACATTACTATGGATGCTGTTGAAATGGCTTTGTAGTCACACAATGAATAGTGTCTCATGGAAATGTTTACAATTCACTTTCAGGAGTCTATAGTACACACCTATGCCTACACATCTACAATCAAATCATCAATGTCAGAGCACAGGATTGAATGTCAGCACAGAGGAAAATGTCATCAGAAAAGTAAACAACTATAGGTTCATGGAGACATAGGTCCATATGTGTTTATAGGCTAACAAACACAAAAGCGTCTTGAAGCCTAGCCATGCATCCCTAAACTCTGACAAGGTCTGATACCCTGGATAATTGTAAGCAGGACTTTTGTGCTGAAACATCTACATACCAGGGTGTGGGAGATGAACAATCTCCAGTTTACCTGTGCCCATTAGAGATGTTGGTCCTAAACCAAGTATGATTGTCCGGTTCCCCATCCAATTGTGTAACTTGCACTTGATTTGCATTAGGGTGGAACTCTGCTTCACATGGATTGGGAGCCTGTTGCATGTAGGATGTAGTCTCTCGAGCATGTCCCATTTATACTACAAGCAAGATGTAGGTCTGGAGAACAGGTAAGTCTAGTGCTAGTTGTTTTGTGGATATGCAGGAGGTCCATAGTTGGGTCTGACACTTCCCTGTATCGTGGCCATACACCTCACCTCCAAAGGATGTAGGAGACAGAATACATGTATAAGGTCTTGACATGGCCTGAATAGGACATGTTACGTACACTGCGTAGTGGTTTACTGGGAACCTTTGTGGATGTTACAGTTGTCGGATATGCCTGGTTGGTGACACGCCAAAGGTGGCATTCCAGTCAATTATAAGTCTGATGAATGCCGAATTTAGTGGAGCAAGACTTCCTTTGATTTACCTGCCATAACTTATTTTTATAGGCTGCACAACATGGAATACTTCCCCAGTATTACAGACATGTTACACTCAAAGGTTAGATCACTATCAATGTTTCCATAAGTCCCTGACTATTGGGTCGTCTGTTTGAGGTGTGCTGCCAATATGATAGTTACCATGAGTGGATGACTCTCCAAAGGATAGTATTCTGCAATTCTTGGCATTAACTGTTAGTCCATGTCTCTGACAACAAATGCATGTTTTTGTCAGTTTCTCCTGGATAACGTGTGTCAGTGAGGAATTTAATGACAGCTCCTAATTTGGAATCATCATCAAATTTAGTCAGCCACAGACCACTGACAGTGGCTGTGCTGACAGAGAAGTAAATGCCTAAAAGGGGCAGTCCAAGGAATGATTTGTGAGGGAGTCCACTGGTGAATGGCCTCATTGTAGAGGTGGACTACACAATGCTAACTTCCTGGATCCTGTCTGTCAACCACTTGTCTATCCATTGGCTGACATACTAGTTTGTACCTAACCACTTCAGTTTGTCAACAATGCCTGATGGGGCTATACTGTCAAATGCTTTATCAGTCCATGGTAGGTGGAGTGAATCATGTTTCCCTACACCATTGCTTTGGTTACCTTCTCAAATAGGTCCTCCAAGTAGGGTAGCCAGGATCTGCCCATGACGAAACCAGACTGGGTTTGGTCCACTGTATGTAGGTGTACTATATCTTTATTGATCATTTCCAGGATAATTCATTTCATGACCTTGCATATTAGGGTACGGAGACTTGTATGTCTATATTCACCAGGATCTGTAAATGGCCCACCTTTGTGCAGAGCGATGACTGTTGTTGGTCTCCATTCTCAAAGTACAATGCATGTTTCATGGCTACAGTGAAATACCAGTTTCAGAGGCCTTGAAAGGTCATGTTTCATGCTATTTAGAAGGCACTTAATGTATTAGGTAATTTTGTTGCAATACAGAATGTATTGTATATGCACTGACGTGACCATGCAATAAGTTCTACATTGGGGAGAGCAAGAAGGCTTTCAAGCTTCGTCTTCAAGACCATGTTAGGGATATTAAAAACTGGAAATATGAAAGCCCCCTTGTACAACACTTTTTAGAATATTACAACCAGGACCCTATGGGTTTTCAAGGCACTATTTTAGAAAAAATAGAAAAGTGTGAATATTATGAAATTAAAAAAAAGGCTTCTTTATGAGGAAGCTTTGTTTATTTTGAAGTTTGTCACTTTAAGTCCTGAGGGGATGAACATGTCCTGTAATTGGAAAGTTTTAGTATAATAATTTAATTGAATGTTGAGTTAAACAGTTAATAGTTTTATTACTTGTGAGTTTTTATTGTATATAAGGTGTGGTTAAGTTTTGAATGTTGTACTCCATTGAAGGGAGTTTTTGCCGAGGTGCTAGAATTCACTAAATCCTTTTGGGGAACACTGGACTGTCGTATTTGTCTTTTTCAGTGCTTGCATTTTTGTGTTATCTTAGATATTTAGAAGGCATGTTGGGATATTGTGTGGGACCATTGATAGAGTGTTCTTGGTTTTGGAGAGAACATTAAGGACCTGAACCCGAATGATAGTAGTAGTAGTTATATTTGATGGTATGTCCTGAGGGAAGGTTGACTGGGAGAGAGGGGCAAGATTGGGGTCCAAGTTTTGTCAGCCACAAGGTTTGCTATATCATCTGCCCCATTATAGGTGGTTCCTTTGCAGTTGCGGACATAGCTAAAATATTCTTTGTGGTTGCCCTTGGCCTGGGAGCACGTGCTTACATCGACTCTTGCTATGATAGACTTCATTTGTTCTCTGATTTATTTGTTTACTTTGACAAGAATGCTTTTATCCTGCTGTGTGCTGCACCCCTATGTGTGCCATGAGTCTCTTCCTTCTGTTATACATCCTATCAATCTGTGATTCCACTGGGGTAGCTCGATTTTTCGTTAGGTCTGTACTTCTCCCTGGTGGGTACAACTGCCTCTATGCAGCTAGTACCATGCTCGTACAGGGTTTCTGTGAACACGTCTGCATAGGCCTCAATGTTCTCAGTGTTTATGGGGGCTTGAGATTTGGACAATGTTATCAACTAATAGCTGGAGGCCTGCCTTATCGCATTTCCTGAATACTCCATGTGTAGATGGGGCTCCATGTTTTATTTGTAATTCAAAGGAGACCTTTGAATCTTACCAGGGAACACATTACAGTACAGGGTTTGCATGATTCTGCAATACTGCTGAGTCTCACACCCACTATGGTTGCTCTGCTGGTTGCTGTACTGGCTATCTGGTCCAGGGAGTTACTGTTTGCAAAATACAGGAATGTCGGTGCCTGTATGTTCAGTGTCGTATAGGATTCCCAGTTAATAGTGGAATACTGCAAGTCACCAATGCATATGGTATTAGAAGAGATGCCTACTGTTTCCAATAGGTTTAACTACATGATGTGGGTTTGCTGGGCCATAGACGGGGGACCACAGCTTGCATGGATGCAGTATTGGAATTAGCCTATTGTAAGTTCAACCAGGCGTACCTCAAGTGCACCTCAAGTGCATTGTCCTGTTTGACCAGCCTTGAGGTATATTTAGTTTTGATGTGCATAGAGACACCTCCACCTTCAGTCCCTACCTGTGAAGAAGTTATTCTAACTGTGTGGAAGGCATAATAACCTTGCACTGTTGTTGTCCTGTAGATGGCTTTAAGTCAGGTGTCAGTGACCACACAGGCATCTTCCCAGAGCTCAAATAGTATCTGTACATGTAGTCTAAGGAGGGATGTTACAGGTCATGTACTACTACATGGATTGTGACTGGGCCATTTTATGGGATCATAGGTACTTATTAGGCTAATGGTCCTAGGACCCTTGCAAGCCTAGCCAAGTTGTACCTTATTTACATGATCAACAACAATTGCCCCAATCCAAGAGGGACAGAAATGGAACCTCTGGAGTGAATTTTGATTACACACCCCATCATCCAGATTGCGTTTGAATAGGACCAATGTGGTTCTCTGTTTGACATGAACTGGGAGTCAGTTCCAAAGGTGTGGTACCTTCTGGGAGTCAAATCTGACCCTCTGGTATGTTGTCTTACTGTCATATACCAGGTTGAGGTGTATATAGTGAGTAACTCGTGTACCATTTGATATGTGGATATGTAGCATTTCCAATAAAGCGTGGTCAAAGATTGCCTTGTATGCAAGACACACATGTCCTCTGAGTTGTCTGCATGACACAGAATAAAGTGAAAGTGATTTCAGACGATCAACATAGAACAAGAGCCGAAAACCTTGAATTACCATTGTGTTGGACCTTTGTGGTCTGTATAATTACTGCAGGTGCTTGTAAAGGTGGATGCCAAAAGGGACATTGTATTCCATTATTGGCCAGATGAGGGTAGAGTACAATGGGCTATAACTACTTTTACTGTTGTGGGTGCAATGGCCTTAATTATGACTTGAGCAGTATAGAGTGCCCTTTTTCCACTGTGGAGACATGGTGATCAAAGTTAAGGGTATTGTAAACCTGTATGACCAGTTCTCTCACCAGTGAGTACATATGACTGGTGTTTTTATGGATATGTGAGTTAGCAGGGACATCTTACTTTCTGAGAGGGATGTTAATACAGTTTTGTTGCATTGAGATTAAGGCCATGGGCTTGGCAACATCATTTGAGACTGAAGCCATTATTAAAAAATTTTGGAATGTTCTGAGAACAAATGAAGATGTGTCAGATTATATTCCCATCCAGCCAAGGTTTATTAGAAAAAGGGATTTAAATCTTAAAGATTACTTGGAAAGAGGCAATAGAGAGGTTATACGGTGCAATAAAAAAGTTGAAAGGCACATTTAAATGTGGTTCTTGTAATCAATGTGCATTTATGCTGAACAAGACCTCGTTGTTTATTCCTTCTAGGAAATTCAGTATAAGACCCGTGCAATATTTTAATTGTAAATCGAATAGGGTAGTTTATTTGGGGACATGTGTTACATGTTTGAGTTTTTACATAGGGAAAATGGAAAGGTCTTTAAATAGAAGAATCTATGAACATCCTTATGACATCAGCAAAAAGAAGGAGACTAATGCTTTTTACAAACATTCACTTTTATGCCCCAATATGAACTTGAAATTTTTGGTTTTAGAGCAAGTAGATGTAGACCCTCGGGGTGGAAGCTGGGAGACAAGGTTGGAATATAGAGAGCTGCTATGGCAACTTAGATTAAATGCAGGTAAGAGTCCTGGTCTAAATGAAAATATTAATATTAGCAGCGTTCTCAAGTTGAGAGCTGCTAGATTATAGATATGATACAAGTGAATTAATTCTTGTCAGACCTTGGGTTTCACCCCTGTTAGCGGTTTTACCCCTTTCATGAGTCTTACCGTTTTTTACTTTTGTAATTTATATTTTTTTGCAAAGATGTCAAGTTATTTTTTAGGTTCAATATTAACATTTTTATACAAAAAAGTTTTATTAAAAAGTTTTATTAAAAAGTTTTTTTAAAAAAAAAAATTGTTTATCAGGTAAAATATACCTCATTATTTTTCTGTATAATATATATTTTTATGTACAATTGTTTGAATTAATTCATTGTTAGGAAGTAGTTTTTTAGTAAAGATGTTTTTTGTGGTTCCAGGTCTCTTTTATTCAGTTTATTTATTTATTTATTTATTCATTTATTCATTTACTCACTTAATCATTTATTTAACTTATTGCTATTTAAATGCAGTACTTTCAACTGAACGAACATTTAAATATTTGGTTTTAATATTTCATAGCCTTTATATTTTATAGTCATGCAATCTAATACACAGATTAACGTATTGTGTATTACATGTTTTTTGAAATGGTATTTATTAGAAGGTGATAAATAGCATTTTATAATTTATATTTACGGTTGTGGTGCATGATGAAATTTTCGTCATTGAATTGGAGCATGTGATTTTACTAATTGGATATTTAAATTCACTGTTGTGTGAAAATGAATTGTTCTGAGGAAGCTTGGTATTAAATCCGGGAGAAAGCGCTTAACATTATTTTCGTTTTATTTTTATTGTGGTGCTGTGAGCTATTTGTGGCTGTCCGTTGTGGAAATAAAGGACATTACACTTTAGTGTATGACTATTTTTCAAATTCTACTAAGCGGTTTGGTTTTTGCTGCCCAGGCGGTGTTCCTGGTATTTTGCTTTTATCACTGGGGCTTTGTTCTGAGTTTAGTATGGCTGGTGAGCAGGGAACCGACAACTTGGAGGATACTCCCTTGGTCTTTAGAGACAATGGTAATGACGATATTCAGTACAATATGCCGGTTACTAGATCCGAGTTCAACAAAGTATTGGCTTTGTTGACAAAGCTGACGAATGCCTTGGGAGATGGTGGACAGGAAGCTGGAACTGGTCTCTCTGGCAACCAACAACAATTTTTGGACAATGTCAATGGGCGTAGAGAAAGAGCACCAAATCAAGGATTTGAATTTGAGGGAAGTAGATTGGCGTCTTCTAACCAAGTGGACAATAATTTGAACACTTGTACGGGAAGTTACAATGTTAACACCACTTTGGTTTTGGCGAGAAATTGTGCTACAAAAGGACATTTTTTGAATGTGATCAATTGTACTGAATTAAATTTTGAGACCTGGACCGCTAAGAGATTTAATTTTGTTGAAGGTATGTCTTCTAACAATGTAAATAATTTCGAAGACCATTTTAAAATTTTTAGTGATAAGTTACATTTATTCAAGTCTATTCAGTTGGAAATAGACTACTTAAAACAATGTGTCCATGTTAATCGGGTACCTAAAGGTTTGAGATTTTTTAAATATCCTAACAATGTAAAATCAGACAGTCTGTTACACCAACAGTTAATGGAAATTTTTAACAAAGCAGGTACTGAGGTTATGAACCTTATGATTAGGGAATATGAAAATAAAGGTGAAAACCTTTTGAAGGAATTGAATCAATTAAATCAGACATTTTTTAATGATAAAATGATAGCAAAGGAAAAGGGGAGGTGCAAGGAAGTCTTTAGACAGGTAGATCAGTATTGTAACAAAATTGTGAACAGGAAGATTCATAAATTAGAAAGGGATTGAGTGGAGTATCATGAAGGGAGAGCATATCCATTGATGAATTTTATGAGACAACCTAAGTTATATGATAATGTGTTTCAAGGAAATAGTGACAATAATGTTCAAGTTAATTATACAAATAATAATAATTTTTCCAATGAACCACAAGAATTGAGAAGGAGTGAAAGGTTAGCGGAGAAAAGTAGAAACGCATCCGTTCATGATTTTTACAGTCAGGGGGGAGGGAGCAGTTTTCAGGGGAGAAATTGGAACAAGTGATGGAAATTGAAGTTAATATGGATTACGATATAGACATTAACCCCCCTTTTTTTGTATCTGACACTGAGACGGGAAGACAAGTTGTTTGCCAAAAGGGAAATTTTACTATTTTTAATTTTATGGAATTGTCTATTAATGACCAATATTTCAACTTATTCACTAAGGGTTTTCATTTTGTTCCCTTACGGCCTGGTTCGATTGCTAACACTATTATTGATTTAAAATTATTCCTAAGACAATTAAATTTGAACATCCTTTTCAAAGGTCAAACTCAGGTAAAGGACCAATTGGTCGGGAAGAGTACTTTTAACCCCCCGATTCATCCTCTTTTGAGGACATTTGAAGAATTAGTTGAGAGAGAAATTAGGGTCGTTAAACATCAGGAAGAAGAGAATATAAAAAATTTCTCTGAAGAAGACAAGGAGCTTTTAGACATTCTTACACTTAACAAGGTTAGAGTCATGAAGCCTGATAAAGGGAGGGGGGTGCTGTTATGATGTATAGTGAAGATTACGATGTATTTTTACATAATATTCTTCACGATAGTGTTCATTATGAACTTGTTTCTCATAATGAAATTAATAAAGCTTATGGAAAGATAAAATATTTGTATGACCATTTATTACAGGGAAACAATTAATGAGAAATTACACAATTTTTTGAAAGTTGATCGACCTAGAATACCCACAATTTTTGGCATTCCCAAGACACATAAGGGCATTGAAAACATTAAATTTAGGCCCATTGTAGCAGGTGCTGGGGGATTATGGAGCCATTAGCCATATTTGTAGATACTATGGTTAAAAATGTCGTTGATTCAATTCAGCACATTGTTAAAGACTCGTGGGATGTTTTAAGAAAGATTAAAAAAAATTATTTGATAAAGAATTATTAATGGTGACAATAGATGTCACGGGGCTTTTTCCGAGTATTCCCCATTAAAAGGGCTTAGAATGGTTTTCTAATGCATTGGTTACTGAATCTGGACTGGACGGGAAAATTATTGATTTGGTCCTGGAATTTACAGAGACAGTTCTCAAAAACAATTTTGTATATTTTAATGGTGAATATTATCACCAAAAGAAAGGTGTAGCAATGGGGGCAGCTTGTGCCCCCTTACATGCAAATTGTGTTTTGTATTTTTGGGAAAAGAAATTTATATTAGAAACGGTATGGAAGAAACATATATTTTAATATAGTAGATTTCTGGATGATATTTGCTTATTGTGGAAAGGAACAAAGGAAGTATGTAGGAACATGTTTTAGTTATATTAATGAAACAACTGAATTTTTAAAATTTACTATTTTATTTTTATTTATTTATTTATTTAACATTTGTTGACCGGGAAAGTCCGACTAGGTTCCACAGAGCCTGTTTTCAGCGGAGGCCCGGGGAGAAATGCTCCAGATGCATGTCTTTGGAATGTGGGAGGAAACCGGAGTACCCGGAGGAAACCCACGCGAACACAGGGAGAACATGCAAACTCCACACAGAAGGCACCCCAGCCGAGAATCGAACCAGAGAACCTCTTGCTGTGAGGCGACAACGTTAACCGCTGCACCACTGTGCCGCCCATAGATAGAATAGATACTATGAACTTGAATGAGGAAAGATTAGATTATTTGGATATTTCTTTATACAAAGATGGGTTGAAAAATTGCTTTCAATCAAGAATATTTCATAAAAAAAATTTCAAACATGTATCTGCATTTCAAGAGTGGTCATCCCTTATTTCAAAAGAAAGGGATTGTGAAAGGACAATTAATTAGGGCATCTAGAATGATGAGTAGGTTGGATGAATTTTTAGAAGAGGCGTCCTTTATAAAAACTTTATTTTTGGAAAGGAAATATCCGAGTGATTTTATTGAAGGTATTGTTAAGGAAGTGATTGAAAACAGAGATGTTAAATATTATCCATTGATTGGCAAAGGAAACATTACTGAAAAGCTAGATAATGTTATTTCCAATGATATTAATGGAGCATTTATTCACACCTTTTCTGAGACATCATTTGAGACTGAAGCCATTATTAAAAAAATTTGGCATGTTCTGAGAACAAATGAAGATGTGTAAGATTATATTCCCGTCCAGCCAAGGTTTATTAGAAAAAGGGATTTAAATCTTAAAGATTACTTGGAAAGAGGCAATAGAGAGGTTATACGGTGCAATAAAAATTTGAAAGGCACATTTAAATGTGGTTCTTGTAATCAACGCACATTTATAATGAACAAGACCTCGTTGTTTATTCCTTCTAGGAAATTCAATATAAGACCCGTACAATATTTTAATTGTAAATCGAATAGGGTAGTTTATTTGGGGACATGTGTTATATGTTTGAGTTTTTACATAGGGAAAATGGAAAGGCCTTTAAATAGAAGAATCTATGAACATCTTTATGACATCAGCAAAAAGAAGGAGACTAATGCTTTTTACAAACATTCACTTTTATGCCACAATATGAACTTGAAATTTTTGGTTTTAGAGCAAGTAGATGTAGACCCTTGGGGTGGAAGCTGGGAGACAAGGTTGGAATACAGAGAGCTGCTATGGCAACTTAGATTAACTGCGGGTAAGAGTCCTGGTCTAAATGAAAATATTAATATTAGCAGCGTTCTCAAGTTGAGAGCTGTTAGATTATAGATATGATACAAGTGAATTCATTCTTGTCAGACCTTGGGTTTCACCCCTGTTAGTGGTTTTACCCTTTCATGAGTCTTACCGTTTTTTACTTTTGTAATTTATATTTTTTGCAGAGATGTCAAGTTATTTTTTAAGTTCAATAATAACAAAAAAGTTTTATTAAAAAGTTTTATTAAAAAGGTTTTTTTTAAAAAAAATGTTTATCAGGTAAAATATACCACATTATTTTTCTGTATAATATATATTTTTATGTACAATTGTTTGAATTAATTCATTGTTAGGAAGTAGTTTTTTAGTAAAGATGTTTTTTGTGGTTCCAGGTCTCTTTTATTCAGTTTATTTATTTATTTTATTTATTCATTTATTCATTTACTCACTTAATGATTTATTTAACTTATTGCTATTTAAATGCAGTACTTTCAACTGAACGAACATTTAAACATTTGGTTTTAATATTTCATAGCCTTCATATTTTATAGTCATGCAATCTAATACACAGATTAACGTATTGTTGTGTATTACATGTTTTTTGAACTGGTATTTATTAGAAGGTGATAAATAGCATTTTATAATTTATATTTACGGTTGTGGTGCATGACGAAATTTTCGTCATTAAATTGGAACATGCGATTTTACTAACTGGATATTTAAACTCACTGTTGTGTGAAAATGAATTGTTCTGAGGAAGCCTGGTATTAAATCCGGGAGAAAGCGCTTAACATTATTTTCATTTTCTTTTTATTGTGGTGCTGTGAGCTATTTGTGGCTCTCCGTTGTGGAAATAAAGGACATTACGCTTTAGTGTACGACTATTTTTCAAATTCTATTAAGCGGTTTGGTTTTTGCTGCCCAGCTGGTGTTCCTGGTTTTTTGCTTTTATCGTTGGGGTTTTGTCCTGTCCATTTAGGTGACAGATGTAACTAAATAACATCTTTTGGTTGTCCTTTGTGGAAGAAGCCAATTTTAAGTCACAGTTTGCTTTTGAGGACCTCACAAGAACTCTTTTTACATTGTTTAAACTGAATAGGAAGTGTTGCAAGTTAAAGCCTGTTAATGTCAGTTGTCCACCACTCAGGTTTGCTCTTCCTTGTGGAGATTGTTTTGGTCCTATCAGGTACAACCGAGTTAATGCAGTTAAACAGGTGCTTGCATGACACATTGGTGTAGAACCGGCCATAGTTGCCAGTTCCATCTGAGGGCAGTGGGGGTACATTACAGCTATTTATACCATCCCATAAGGGGTACTTATGTGATTTTGAGAAGTGTGGTCCATTTGATGGCTGGAATGGAGGGGCATGTGAAACTTAGTTCACATGTTACTGACTTGTGGTCTGATCTCACTAGGGAAAACCTCATAGTGGGGGTGCTAAAGTGGCACCACATATTGGTAAGCACCAGCTCCAGGATGTTGGCACCCCTTGTGGGGGTGTCAACCAGCAGCTCCAGTGCATTGGAGTGAACAAAGTTGAGGAACCTTTGGGCAGGTGAGTTACACCATGAGTAATCTGCCCAGTCTATGGATGGATAGTGAAAGTCAACCAAAGCCATAGTGTTCGGATGTATATTGATAGACTGAAGTAGATCCAAATAGGCAGAGTGCTTGTCCTGACTCTCAGAGGGGGTCATGAAGCTGACAATGACTTGAATAGGTGTCCTGCCAACAGTTAATTGCACCTGAAGTATACCCCGGGGAATCCTACTGTGTAACCAATGTGGATGTGTAGTCATCAGTAATGACTATAGAAACATTGCCTCCTTACATTTTCACAGTTGCAGTTTATGGTCTGAATGTGTGGAAGGAGGTGTAGTCCAATATGGCTGGAGTTAGGGTTACCATCTGTCCCACTTTGCAAGGGACAGTCCCTCTTTGGACAGTTGTGTCCTGCAAAATAATTGTAAAAATGGCAAATGTCCTGAGATTTTAGGACAGCATTATTTCCTATGTTTTATGTAATAGCTGCATAAAACAGTTATTCTGTATCTGAAACTCCTAAATGTTATAAGAAACAGAATAAGCAACTAAAATGCTACAAGAATACACCTTTATTTAGGAAAAAAAGTGAAGTTCTGTCCTTTGTACTGGCCATGGGTATGTTTTGACCTGCAAAACCTGGCATTTGTACCAAAAATGTCCCACTTTGGCCATTTAAAAAGGTGGCAACCCTAGCTGGAGTACTCCCCATGGCCGTGAACCAGGTCTCCATGGCTGCATAAATGTGTGAGCCTTCCAAGGTAAGGACTGCTTCCAGTGAGTGCAGTTTCATGTTAAGACACTTAGTATTTAGCAGCATAAGCTCTAGGTTGTTGTAATGTGGGATTTCACATTTGGGATTTTGTTCTTCTGACACTGCCTAAAAAGGTCACTATGGGGGTGGCCAGCACCTTGCCAAGTATCCAAAATCCCAGGGGTGAGAGGATGAATATGTCCGGCAAAGCACTGGGGTCTGCTGATCATGTCATACCAGGCTGACAGATACTGTATCACCTTAGAATGACACCAGAAAATGAGGTAATTATTGAGTTCAATCATTTTCTGTTTATATTGAGGCATCATCCTAGTTGAAGGTAAATTGCAGCTTGAGGCTAGGGGGCATACCTCCTGTGACACATAGTCTGACAGGTCAGTCATGTCTCTCTACATATAGTCCAGAGAGGTATATCTGAAGTCATTCACACCAACATGGAGTATATCAGAGTCACAACGGTGCCCATTTTGTGATACATGCAGGCATGTGTGATATGGTGGATCGTGTCACCTGACAAACATCTGACCGTGACCTCATCCTTATCCAGCCTGGTGAGAGGGACATCTGTGCATCTCACAATGGAATCCCATTTGACCAATTAGTTTGTTTTGCTTTTCTGAATTAAGGCCTTGACAGGTGAGAGACTGGAATGAGAAATAACATGTGTTGCATTCCGTAGTGAAGTTATGTATGTACATGTCTGGAAGGTCTCTGCTGTTTATGTATGTTTCTGTTGAGGACCTCTGTTTATGTAGGTATGTGTGATGTGGGTTTGGCTGAAGTGGGAGGTGAGGTGTGCATGGTGACAACCTGCTCATTGTCATATGTACTGACTGGTGTGTGAGAGAGCATGTATTCCTGGATTTTAATATACTTCTATCTCTCACATGTTAAGTTTGTGTTACCTGCGGCCCAATGACATGAACATGTACATAATGTGGTGGATCACAGCCCCAGATAAGCAAGTGAGCATGCATTTCTCCTTACTCAGCTTGGTGAGAGGGACATCAGTGTGTCTCACAATGAAGTCTGCACTGACTAGGATGTTGGATTGTGTGTTGGCTTATATTATGGGCTTAATGGTTGGACCTCTATTAGATTTAGCTATATGTATTCATATGTGTGTTGTTTCTAGAGTGCATATGAGGCTCCTGAGGGTATTTGTTATCTGAGCTTTCTCTGTCAGGTCTTTGGGATTTATGAAAGTTACATGTCAGTGCCTCAGCTCATGTCTGCTTTGAATTGTGTGTGATGGGTGTGGCGTGTGTACCACTGACTGTCTTATTGACATTAGCAGTAGGTTAATGTGAGAGCTTTGCCTCTGGTGACATTGTGTATATACATCTCTCACATACCATAACAGTTTGTTTGAGAATTAAGTGGTTGTCAGTAAACATGAGTTGATTTCTGCATTGCCGCAAGATGCCAAAGTCCACCAAGGTGTTAAAGTTCACAGTGGGAAATCTCATATCCATGGCAACAGATACTTTTATATTGATTACACAGTTGTATTGCAATAGCAGTCAATGTCATAAGTATCTGTTCTGCAACTATGGGATAGTACTAGTCACTGCATGCTGGTTGTCAGGTATGCAACTCAGTACTGGAGTTAATTCCATCATGGTTTACAAGAAAAAGTTTACCTAAGGTGTCTGAGTCTGTACAAAGCACTACCAAACACTGGAGGGGAAACTAATATGTACTCTCAGTAAAGTTTAGGAAGGAGTATTTTGGCAGTTATTCTGAAGTTAGACACTAATCAAGCAGTGCCTAGTGAAAACAAAGAATCACCTTGAGATGACTGATGATAAGAAAGGAGTCACCTGAACTGCTGCAGCCTAGATACTACTACTGCTGGTCTCACCGCAGCCTCACTCTGCTGGGATACAAAGTATCTATTCTCTTTCTCTCACCAGAAGCAAGACATTAGCACCAAGCTTAAGATATGATGCAAGACACAGCCTGTTCGTTGATCCACACAGCTGTCCCAGATGATGCAAGCATCTGTAGGATTATTGTAGCATTTTCCAGGTAGATGCCTTGGTTAGCAACCAGACCAGTCATTTGACTTTTGTATATATTATGACTTGGGTCTGAGTCTGATAGGATTTGATAGGGTACTGACCTGATGTTGCTTAGGAGCACAGCTGCTGTATCACAATATAATGTTGAATGTCAGGTGACACAGATGTCCATGGTTGACCTAGCAAGCTCTACAGCAGCAGTTATCCATGTTAGGTGGCAGTTTCACAGCAATTCATGCAGCCTGCCCTTCAACAGCATCGTGGTGGTGATCTGCGTGACATGGATGTGAGGCCTACTGGAGAAGAGTGGCCATCTTTGGGCAATATTGCTGTTCCTCCCCTATGTCCTAGTTATGTCATACTGTACATTTATGCTCCCGTAACAAAACACTGTGTTCCCCTATCATTTCACACATCATCTATTTGCTGTCTGGTTGTTTGACAAGCATTGTGGATGTGCAAGGCAAAGTAATGAATGCAAAGTTGAACAAGTTTCCTGTGCATGCAAGGACATCCATATCTTCACCGAAAACATACTATACATATCACAATGAGCGGGTAGTCAACATGCACACCTCACCTCCTACTCCACCCAAATCCACATCACACATACCTACACATGCAGAGGTCCTTACCAGAAACATACGTGCACACCAGACATCTCAGAGACACAGACACAAGCATGCTATATACAATACTACCTCTGCAGAACAGTACACATAATAGCTCACTCACCACTGTAACACCGCTCAAACCCTTAAGGCAAAATACTAAATCAAGCATATTACTCATACGTGATTACATCATATGACACATTGATGTCTTTCTCACCAGGCTACATAAGGGAAAGGACAGAGCCAGCTGTCTGTGAGGTGCTCTGATATGCCTTATCACGCATGCAAGTTTGTCAACAGCAGGTACTGTTATGACTACATCATAGTTCCTGTTTGTGTGTACGACTTGAGATGTACCTCTCTGGACTGTATGAAGAGCGAGGGTTAAACTATTCCTGGCACCATACATTCTGCTATTCAGTTTTTCCATTAGAACTAGCCAGTTTCTTAATCTTAGCACTTGAATCTGCTTTTCCATGCTCAGCACTGGTTCAGAACTATTGTAAGCACTACATAAGCTACAAATTACTGAAGCATTCAACCTTTCTCATTACCTAGTGGTTAACAGTTTTTGTACTTATCTTCCTCAAGTTACTTCGAGGAAACAGCTCTAGTACTTACTTCCCTCACTTGTCTAGAGGAAAAAAGTGATTACCCAGGCATGTCCAAGGGACAGCTCCAGGTGTTCTCTCCTGTCTACCTGATGAATCTGGGCATGTTGGGGCAATGTAGCAATTGCCTCATGTACACTGACAACCCTCTCCTCATACCACCCAACAGTACAACCTGTGAAAGATGCATTTATCTGGACAAACTGGAGGAAAAGCTCTCACAACCCAAGACTGAACCTGTCACTCAGGAGAAGAAGGTAAACACTTGCTTCACACCACACTCATCACATAGTCCCACTATAACTACACCACCAAAACCCACACTTAGATACACAAAAACATTCTCGGAAGCTCTCAATAAGAATCCGCCCAAGCAACAGAGACCTCCAAAGCAGAAACGCAAGCAACCTTCACCCCTCATCACAACCCAAAAGACACATAACACACAGACTCAGTGAGCCACTCAACCACAGCCCATAAGGTAAAACAAGGTACTTAACACATTAGTCATAGGTGACTCTATAGTCAGGCACACTGATGTTCCACTCACCAGAATAGACAAGGAGAAGGTTACTGTTAGCTGCCTGTTGGGTGCCAGGATCTGTCACATAACCCACGCACTCAGGTCACTCCAAAAAAGGTACAGATATGATTCAGTCATTGTCCATGTTGGTGTGAACAACCTGAGACATACCTCTCTGGACTACATGAAAAGAGACATGGAGGAGCTCTCCAATCTTGTAGCCCAGGCAGGTATGACCCTAGCCCTGAGTAGCATCCTACCATCACCCAGAATGATACCACAGTACAAGGACAAAATGATTGACTTTAACAATTGGCTAAGCTTCTGGTGTCATTCTAAGGGGATCCGGTGTCTGTCTGCCTGGGATGACACAGTCAACAGGCCATGATGCTTTGCCAGAGATGGCCTGCACCTGTTGCCCCTGGGATTCCGAATACTGGTTAAGGCTCTTGATGCCCCTATAGTGCCTTTTTTAGGCAAGGTTCAAATGACAAATCCACCACTGTAACAGATACAGACAAGAAAAAACTGAGGGTAATGCTACTCAATGCTAGAAGTTTAAACCTCAAAATGCACATACTTGAGGCACTCCTTAAAATGGAGAACATCGATATCTGTGCAGTGACTAAAACCTGGTACAAGGCTCCAGAGAGCACCCTTGCACTACCAGAATATAACTTATACCGTACCTTTCGGCCATCTAACCAGGACCGGAACACCAAGGGCTGAGGTGTGTCCATATTCATCAAGGATAACCACACCTCCAGGCTAGTTGCCCAACATAATGCATCCAAAATTATCCAAGTACAACTAACTCTGGGGAAAACTGCAATCCATATTGCAGCTTGCTACAGATCCCTATCATGCCCCAGGATTCCCACTCCTCTTTTCTTGATATACTAGAAAATATTAGGGTTCAACCAAACACCCTAATAGTGGGCAATTTCAACTACCCCACCATAAACTGGGAAAACTACTCATGTACCAACTCCTTTGCTCAATGCTTTCTAGAATTCATAAACTTCAATGCCCTGGATAAACTTATCCACACCCCCACCATGGGCAATAATATCCTGGACCTAATCATTACCAACATGGGTGACTGGTGTTCCACACCTGAAGTCAACTCCTCATTGGTCAGATCCAACCATAAGCTAATCACCATGGATACCCACATCCCGCCCCCACCCCCCCATTAAAGAAACCATAGTAAAAAAATTCTCCAAAGCCAACTTCATGCTTCTTAAGACAGAAGTGGCGAACTTCATGACACCCATGCAAATGGACAATACAGTTACGACTGCCAAATGTTATACAAGTGCACCCTATAAGCACCTGCATGAATGCATGGATTGTGCTATCCCTAACAGAACCAAGATGCTATCCTCCAAAAAAAGGAAGCCAATCTGGTGGCCCCCTGCTATAAAAAAACTCTACAACAGAAAGAAGAAACTGTACTAAACTATGAACCTATGAACAGAAGGAAGAAACTGATGCAAAATAGAGTAAAATCCCATGAGTGGAGGAGCTTCCTGGTCAGCCTCAGTAAGAAGCTGAGATCCCTCATAAAATCCTACAAACTCAGCAACAAAAACAAGATTGCCACTGACTCTAAGGACAACCACAAAGCATTCTATACAGAACCAACTGATATTGCCAACATCCTGGCTGAGAGGTTCAGTGCTAACTTTACCCCCCTCACCCCCTAAAGGGCCCATATCCATACTGGAAGAATGCAGTGCCCCTGCAATCACAACTGAGAAGGTAAAAACTGCACACTCCAAAGCCAAGAACACAACATCCATGGGTCTGGACAAAATCCCAGGCTGTGTTCTACACATACTTCAGAATTAACTGGCCCCCCACATAAGCACCATGTTCAATCATAGCTTCACGACAGACTTTGTACCCACTGAATGGTGCACAGCAACAGCTATACCACTCCACAAAGGGGGAGCCACAACAGACCCCGGGAACTATCGCCCTATTAGCCTGATGAGCCTGGTTTGCAAGGCCATGGAATGTATTGTCATGGAACTCATAAACAAAGACATTGGTAACCTCCAAGCTCTGGACCTCACCAATTTCAGGTTTGTGAAGGGTAGATCATGTCTCCTGAACCTGATCAACTTCTTAGAAACAGTCACCAAAGCTATAGATGATGGCAAGGCAGTTCACACAGCCTATCTTGACCTCACCAAGGCTTTCGACACCATCCCCCATTCTGGAATCATAGATAAACTCACTAAACTGGGCATAAATCCATACATCACAAGATGGGTTGCCAACTGGCTCACTGACAGAACCCAGACTGTAAAAGTTGCAGACTCCAAATCTGACTTCAAACCTGTGACAAGTGGAGTACCACAGGGTTCAGTCTTGGGTCCTCTCCTGTTTGGGATCTACTTCTCTGAAGTACGGGCTAACACAGAGGGCCTCTGGCTGATGAAGTTCACAGATGACTGCAAATTAGGTGCAATAGTCGAGTCCCCAAACAACGTGGACATCCTACAGAAGGGGCTTACTGAGACTGATGCCTGGTGCCAGCACCATGGCCTCAAACACAATGCCAAAAAGTGCATTGTCATCCCCTTTTGGTAAAAATTCTGTACCCATGAACTACCACATAGGCGGCAATCCACTTAACGCCAAAGGTGTGATAAGAGACCTTGGGACTCAGGTGAACAGTAATCTCTCCTTTGATAATCACATCACCACAGTAGTCAGGAAATCCTTCTACATGGCACACCTCATCATGAATGGGTTCTCATCCAGGAAAAAAGAGGTCATTGTTCCCCACTACTCGGCTGTCATTAGACCCATTATTGAGTACAACATCCCATTTGGAATGTACCTTACAAGACATCTGCAATAGCAGGAAAGGCCAAAAATACCTCACAAAGAAGATTATGGTACAATAGCATATGCCCTATGCTGACTGTCTCAAAAAAACCCAGCTTTACTTCATAGCATATTGCCTACTCCGATGTGATCTCTGCCTAACATACAAAGCTATGTCAAACCCAGTGCTGTTGGACATGCTACACTTAAGAAATCCTAATCCCTCTGAGCTATATGCTCTAGAGACCTAAACCTTGTCACCACAATAAACAGAACATGCTGGAGGGATAGATTTCTGTCCCAGAGACTTCCCATACTCTGGAACAAGCTACATATCTATGTCAAGCAGAGTTCTTCACTGGCACTCTTCAAGAAAAATCTTGATGAGTGGATGGGAAATAGGAAATTCACCCCGGGGATCACTTCTGTGGCCCTGCTTGGCACGGGCACAGGAAAATAACCTTTTTGGGTGGTGAAAGCCAGGGAGCCTTGTTTATTAGGCTTACATAGGCCCTTGGCTGATAAACTAGTACCTACCTATGAATCTAAGACTGAACTATGTGTCTCAGATAAATATGTCCTTGGCCTTCAGCTTCATTTTACATTCACCTAGGATGATGCCTCAATATAAAATGAAAATGATTGACTTCA
The DNA here is from genome assembly GCF_019279795.1 of Protopterus annectens. NCBI lineage: Eukaryota > Metazoa > Chordata > Ceratodontiformes > Protopteridae > Protopterus > Protopterus annectens. Next base: position 757,575,777 of record NC_056736.1, read on the forward strand.
ATAATTGGCTTAGTGTCTAGTGTCATATGAAGGGTATCCACTATCTGTCAGCCTGGTATAACATGCTCAACAGACCTTGACGCTTTGCCAGGGATGGTTTTCATCTGTTACCTGTGGGATTTTGGCTACTGACAAAGGCTCTCACCACCCACATAGTGCCTTTTTAGGTGGTGTCCGAAGGACAACATTCCAATGTAAAAAGCCCATCTACAAGCAAACTCAGGGTTATGCTGCTACATGCTAGAAGTGTCAACATGAAACTCCACTTACTGGAAGCACCTTGGAAGACGTAGACATTTGAGTAGTCACATATACCTGGTTCAAGGTTGTGGCAACACAGCCTTACCAGTCTGCAATTCCTTCCACACGTGCAGACCTCAAACTGTTGGCATGCAAAGTAATGGAGGCAGTGTATAAATATTCATTAAGTATACATACACATCTAGATTGGTTACACAATATGATTCTCTGAAGATACTTAAGGTGGTACGGACTGTTTGTAGGCACCTACTCAAGTAATTGCCAGCTACAGGAGCCCCTTCATGAATCAGGACATCCACTCTGCTTATTTGAATCTACTTGAGTCTATTACATTACATCCGGACACCATGGTTTTGGGTGAGATTAACTACCCACCATCTGGGTATATTAGTCATGCTCAAGCTCACTTGCACAAAGATTTCTTGACTTTATTAACCACAATGCCTTGGACAAGCTGGTTAACACCCCCACAAGGGGATCCTACATACTGGATGGGGTGCTTAACAATATGGGACATCACTGCAGCACCCCTACTGTGTGCACCTCCCTGGTGAAATCTGACAGGTAATTTGTCTCATTTTAAGTAAGCATCACACCTGATACCCCCTTGCAGCAAATAAAGTAATGCACTTCATCAAAGCAGATTTTACCCTCTTAAGTGATGGTATCAATAGCTTCAATGCACCTCCCCCATCAGAAGGAACTGGCAACTATGCAGAGCTGTACACCAATGCTTTATACAAACACCTGTATAATTGCATTGAAATGGCTGTACATGATAGGTGCAAAATAAGCTTCTCATGGAAGAACAAACCTGCCTGGTGGACAACTGCCATTAACAGGCTTTACAATAAGAGGGAGACATTGCTCTCTAAGAGTAGGAGGGAGAGAGCCCCCAGAAATGGAAACACTCACTCATCAGCATGAACAAGCAAATAAGAGTTGTTGTAAAGTGCTCCAAAACAAAGCATGGGTCTAAATTAGCCTCCTCTACAAAGGACAACCACAAAGTATTCTATAGTTACATATGTAACCTAAAAGGAAAGGGCAAGATTTGTGCCATACTCTTATTTCATGATACCACATATACTGGTGCTGTAAAAATATCTACACTTTTGGATGACAGGTTCTGTGAAAATTCCCACCCCTGTCCTCACCACACATACACCATGACATCCCTATCACCTGTCCCCTACCTTGTATCTCTGAAATGCATGTCATAACTGGACTCTGTAAGGACTGAAACACAGCATCTATGGAATCTAATAACATCCCAGGCTGTATCCTAAGTGGGCTCCAACATGGACTAGTAACACCCTTGAGAACTTTTCACATAGTGTAACCAATGGCTTTGTCACAACTGACTGGAAAGCAGCCATTATTCCATTTCACAGAAGTTCTGCATCAACTGACCTAGCAAACTATATGCCTATCATCCTCATTAGCCATATCTGCAAGGTCATGGGGCAGATCATCATGAACAGTATCGCCAAAAATGTAGATAATGTTCAATTAGTTGACCATACACACTTTGGATTTGTCAAAGTGAGATCATGCAAGTTAAACCTGGTAGGCTTTTTTGAGACCATCACCAAGGACCTGACTGATGGGAAATTTGCGCATACAGCCTATCGGCACTTAGAGAAGGCATTTGACACTATCCTCCACTCAGGCATCCTTGACAAATTCACCTAACTAGGCTTCAACCCTTATATCATTAGAGGAGTTGTTAACTGGCTCACTGATAAAAATCATATAGTCAAAATAGGGGAAACACCTCCGATAGCAGAACTGTAACCAGTGGTGTCACACAGGGTTTGGTTGTGGGTCTTCTACTGTTTGCAATCCATTTCTCTGAAGTATAGGCACAATGTACATGTGTGTAGCTGACAATGTTTGATGATGCCTGTCAACTGGGAGCGGTCATATAATCTCCAAATTATGGCAACATCCTACATGAGGAAGTTCCATGAACAGATGATTGTTACCAAACACATGGTCTTAAACTCAGTGCAAATATATTTATTATCATTCATTTTGGTAACAGCAATGTTCCTGCTAAGTAACACAGCAATAGTGACACTTAGTACATAGTCAGGGGTGAGAAATCTGGTGACACGTGTTGACAGCTACCTTAACTTAGATCAGAACAGCTACACAATGGTGAGTATGGCATTCTATCTTTCTCATGTCATACATGAGGGCATTCCCTCCAGAAAAAGAAGTTATAACCTTCATATACTTTTCCCTCATCAGGCAAATATTTGAGTGTAATGCTCCTTTTGATATGTACCTGTCCAAACAGCTGTGACAATTGGGGAGACCATAAAGGTTCCTGACAAGGGACATTCAAGATTTCAGTGTCTGTTCTCTGGGAATTGTCTGAAATCACTGTCAATTTAGTGTGTGCCGTACAGACTACTCAGATGTGATCTCTGCCTTGCATATGTGGCAATCTCTGACCCTGCTTTATAGGAAATGCTGCACATTAAGTCAAATGGATAGCAGGGTTACTTGCAGTTAAGAACTTAACCTGGTATGTAAAATTAATAGCACCTGCTGGAGTGAGACAACTGTCTACCAGAGTTTAACACACCTTTGGAACAGACTTCCACTTCATGTCAAACAGAGTACCTCACAGGCCATTTTCAGATGCAATCTATACAATTGCATGGGTGACCATAATTATACCACAGTGGTTCCACCTTTGTACCTCCTGGGCAGAGGCAATATGTGTTGATTGTGTTAATAAGGGTAAAAAGTTAGCTAGGATTATAAGAGCCTTAGGGCCATTAGCCTAGTACATTCCAATGATCCAATGATCCTATGATACCATGGGCTGATGCAAAACAGTGACTAACATCCACACGCACCAATGTGGATACAGTGAGAGCATTGCCACTACTTATTTATGTCTACAGGACACTGGGCAGCATACACACACACACACACACATACACACACACACACACACACACACACACACACACACACACACACACACACACACACACACACACACACACACACACAAATTCTAAGTTGGCTGGAGTGTGATTAGACCCCCTACCTATCTAGTCTTATACACTACAGATCATTCATATGCCTTTAGGTAGTGCTATGGTAGATGACATCAGCAGGCTTTGTGCAAGACAAGAGTTTGGATGCCTGCATCAAGTGCAAATGCCAAAAAGTGCAGTACCATTGTAATTTGTTAGTCTGGGATTCACACTTGTTTTATGGGGAGGAGGAAACAGGATTCACACTTGTAGGGAAGTAGACACATACAGACGTACCCCAAGTGGGCTGGAGTAAGATTAGAACCCCTATCAGTCTAGTCTTATATATTACAAATCACATTACTTATCGCATGTGCTATGGCTTAAGTCTGATATTGACATGACGTAGGTACTCTTATGGTAGATGCCATCAGCAGGCCTTGTGGAGGGCAAGTGTTTGGAGGCCTGCATCACCTGCTGGGCCCAAGACAGTGCAAAACCCTGCCTGTTTTAAGTCATTGTGAAATTCACATTTGTTTTGTGTGGAGATGCACATACATACACCCACACACCAAGGGAGCTGGAGTGAGATTAGAACCCATACATATCTAGTTGTACAAGTTTGTCATTAACATGGCTTTAGGTACTTTTATGATAGATGACATAAGCAGATCTTGTGGAGGGCAATAGTTTGGAGGCCTGCATCAAGTGCAAATGCCAGAAGGCAAATGCACATACACATACCCACACACCAAGTGGGCTAGAGTTAGATTAAAACCCCTGTCTATCTAGTCTTACACACTACAGAACACAGTACTTATTGCACATGTCATGGCTTAAGTCTGACATTAACATCGCTTTAGGTATTGTTATGGTAGATGATATCAGCAGGCCTTGTGGAAGACAAGAGCTCGGAGGCCTGCATCAAGTGCAAAGGCCAAAAAGTGCAGTACCATTGTAATTTGGTAGTTAGTTTGGGATTCACACTTTTTTATGGGGAGGAGAAAACAGGATTCACACTTGTTTTGTGGGGAGGTGAACACACAAACACATACCCCAAGTAGGCTAGCATGAGATTAGAACCCCCTATCTATCTAGTCTTATATATTACAAATCACAGAACTTATTGCATGTGCTACAGCCTAAGACAGATATTGACATGGCTTTAGGTACTCTTATAGTAGATGCCATCAGCAGGCTTTGTGGAGGACAACCATTTGGAGGCCTGCATTAAGGCTTAGGTACTCTTATGGTAGATGACATCAACAGGCCTTGTGGAGGACAACTATTTGCAGGACTGCATCAAGGCTTAGGTACTCTTATGGTAAGTGATATCAGCAGGCCTTGTGGAAGACAACAGTTTGGATGCCTATATCAAGAGCAAAGGCCAAAAAGTGCAGAGATATTGCAGTTTGGAATTCACATTTGTTTTTTGAAGGGAGATGCACATACATATGCAGACATCAAGTGGGCTGGAGTGAGATTAGAACCCCTATCTATCTAGTCTTACAAGCTACAGAACATAGTACTTATCAAATCTGCCATGACTTAAGTCTGACATTAACATGGCTTTAGATACTGTTATGGTAGATGACATCAGCAGGCCTTGTGGAGGACAAAAGTGCAGAAGCATTGCAATTTGAAATTCACATTTGTTTTGAAGGGAGATGCACATACAAACAAGCACACACCAAGTGGAGTGGCATGAGATTAGAACCCCTGTCTATCTAGTATTATAGACTACAGACCACAGTACCTATTGCACATGCTACTGCTTAAGTCTAGCTTTAACCCCTACCTATCTACTCTTACACACACTACAGAACACAATACCTAACACACACACCTCGTCTTAAGTCTGACATTGTAAATGACTGCAGGTGAAGTTATCCTAGAGAACATAAACAAACCCTGTGCTTAACAGGTTGGGAGGTCTGCAGAATCACGCAACATCCTAGTGTCAACTGCAGCTAGTAGCCTAACAGTCAAAAAACTGTTTTGTAGCCTAGCTATATGACAACAGTACCTGTGTTGGACATATTTGTCTGTTTGCATTTGCTTGGGCAGGCCTGTGGCAAAAGTAAATTTACCCTGTCAATAAGTGGGCACACAACATAATACATTACACCAATTGTTCAGTTGTTGATGTGTGTTTGATGAAATCAAGCAGACACAGAGGGCTGTATTGAATGTAGGTGTTGCTGCTGGTGTAGACGCATACATATGGCTTCACAATATATGTACATATTACTATACCATGCCATACATTTCAAGGGTTCTACATGGTCTCTTAGGGAGATGTGGTATGACTCACCATTGTCGAGCTGTTTGGAAGTACACAGGTGTGACTCAGGGTTATGTGTGTTTCACAGTATATTGTGGTCTGCTGTTAAATGTGGTATCATTTATATCTGATGGGTGAAGACTGCCAGAACTGTGAACTTCAGATATCCCAGTAGTTTTAAGATTGCAACACGTTAGTCTATGCAGTTGCAAATTTCTGTAAGTGCATTATCTAATGTTGAGCCATTCTTTGTGGTCCTTCTTTAACATTATAAGTGTCATTTACTATCCCTGATCTATGTATGTAGGGCAATAGACACATACAAACACATATATACATATATATCTATACATAAATATACAAATATATAAGATATATATATATATATATATATATATATATATATATATATATATATATATATTATATATAGTTTTCTAAACAAAATTGCATGAGGAGCAACGGATTTGTGGTCTGCTTAACTAACAGTGTGAGCATGTTCAGTGGCATTTTGGCTTGTTTGCACGTTGTTTAGCAACTCACAAATGGGAGGCGCACTGCTTACACCTGAGACTTACTGTTCCAAAAACTGACTCCAGTTCACACCTAGCTGTGTTCCTGGTCAGGGTTCTGATATGAACTGGAAAACTCCAAGCTGGATCTACCTATATGCCCAGTTCCTTAAATGAATCTGCAGTTTCAATCACTGTGTGATGTATTTAATAGTCACCTTTCTATTTCTGTCTTCCAAATGTCATTATGCTTACGGTCTGGTGTATTTAACAGCATATGATGCTCCTGCAGCCAAGTTATTGGGCAGACAAGCCCAATCTGTAACACATTTAAACAGTAAACCCAATTTCAAGCCATCTGCATACAGAATGTAGAACAACTCTGATGACAAAGACAGGTGTACAGACAAATGTAAACAAATGTGGGCCTAGTACAGAGCCCAGGGCGACACCCTGACTGTAACCAAAAATATAATTTGTCCAATTGCTGTATGATACTTGCCATAAAAAGTGCTGGAGGGATAGGTTCCTGACCCAGAGACTCCCCAGACTGTGGAATGGACTACCCATACATGTCAAGCAGAGTGCCGTTTTGGCCCTCTTCAAAATGAACCTTTTTTATTGGATGGGAGATAGGAAATTCACCCCAGGGATCACGTCAGTCACCTGCTAGACAGGGGTACAGGGAAGTAAATAGTTTGGGAAGAAATAGCCAGGGAATTGTTATGGCTAGGGTTGTATAGGTCTTATGGTCGATAACCTAGTACCAACCTATGAACATATGAACCTATGAACCTATGTTCTATATGTAAGCCATGCAGCTACCCATCTTATCAAGAGTGACCCAATACCTATTTGTTCTGATTTATTGCTCAGTGTGTTGCATATGGCTCTGTCATTTCCAAATAAATCACATCACAACACAATTTTCATTCACAGCTGTTATGATATTGTTATACTACATCATGTTACAGGAGGTATAGATGTATATTCTACATATGCATGCTGACATATGGTTTCAAGTCCCAGCCTTTATAATTCTGCTAATAACTTATCTATTGTTACTGAAGGACTCTTTAAATAGGTCTTAGAAATGTAGTGCCGATGCACATGTGTAATTAATATGCGAAATAGAGTCATAGTAGTATAGCATGCGCAGTGTCACAATCAGTAGAAAGACACACATACTGCTGCTTCACATGCATAATAACTGGATATTTCAGGGTTAGAACCCTGGACACCATCACACATGCTATCTGCCATAGTCCATTGTACCACAGAAGCTGCTAGATGAACAAGAAATCATTCATCACACCATCACCTGCATAAAAATGTACTTTGCTATTCTCAGTTAAATTACACATAAAATGTATGTTCAGATTGTACATTACTGTGCTGATGCTGTGTGACATACTAACTGTATGTAATGTCATACAGCATACATTTAGTGTTATTGTAATTACATGGGGACAGTGCTATTTTGAGGGATGGGGAACAAATGCCCATGTTCTGCTAGGACAAACAGTAGTCTGATTGTCACTTAACTTCTCTTTCCAACATGTTCCTTGAATGATGTACCAGTAAGCTGTTGCATCAAGACTGCAAAAATATTCCATGCATGAGGCCTCCCAAATAGAAATGGTGACATTTTAGTGAAATGGGTGTCAGTAGACCCATGTGGATGTACTGTCTGTCCAAGTAGCCCGATATAGTTGCCTGCATAATGTACCTGGTCCATAGCTACAATGACCTAACATAACAATCCACTATAGTACTGCACAGGTTATGGACTACCCTGGCAAATGCAGCAGTTGATGTGACTGTATTTCAGGGCTGACTCTGTGTGATGCAAGCAGTACACAGCTGACACATGGATAGGTACAAGATGTGTGAGTTGGCTGGCATCAATGTTAATATCTGTATGTGGGTAGGAGTAAGGTGCTAGTCCCTAGATCCTTGGTTGTCAGCGAATGTGCTATGCATCATCTCTTAGCCAAAGCCAGGGTGTACTGAGTATGCCTATTACTGTCTACAGGGACATCAGCAGAGGGTTTCTCCTCTGAGTCCTCCTGTCACTGTGGCTGTAGTGACGTAGGTACTGGTGGGAAGCTGTGTATCGCTTCCCTTTGCTGATCCTGCTGCAGCTGTTTCTGCAGGATCAGGTTGTGTAGCATAGTGCATACTGTGAATAACTGTGCACATGTGGCTGGGGTATACGGCAAGGCTCCACCAGATATATCGAGGCACCAGAACCATGTCTTCAGAAGCTCAAACACATGCTCTATGATGTTCCTAGTTTGTGTGTGTGCCTCATTATGGCATTCTTGGGTGGGTGTGTGTGCATTTCTGATGGGTGTCATTATCCACAGTTCCAGGGTGTAGCAAGCATCCCCCAGAAAATGGCCATATGGGATGTCCTCCCTAGCAAACATCTGATACAGCTGTGATGTGTGTCAGATATGGGAGTTGTAATAACTGCCAGGGTTGCCAGCACACACATTTATGATAATCCCCTGGGCATTGCACATGACTTGGCAGTTGATGTAGTGGTATCCCTTGTGGTTAATGTTGATTCTACCCTGCTCACCAGGTGGTGCCTTGATGTGTACATGATTGCACCTGGTACTTTAGGGTAGTGTGCTACATGATAGAAGTGTTGCATATTACTGGCCCTCACCTCAGGGTCAAGGGAGAAAGATATGTGCTGACTGGCATGTGGGAGCATAGCATCTAGAAATTGGTGGAGTATCCTAGATGCAGATGCCTATAACACCCCCATCATGTCCCCATTTGCTCTTGTAACAGGCCCATATCCACCCTGTAGTGCTCTACAATCTCCAACTCATGTAGCTCCTGGTAGGTTACCCTGGACCTGAACACTCTTCCCCTCCTCAGCCTGGGCCTATTGTCATCAGCACCAGCAGCATTGACTTCAGCCTCTAACACATACAGAGCTAGAATAGCTGCAGCAGCCCCTATCATTATATCAGTTAAAAATTCCCAAAGTCTCTACTCCAATGGTTCAGAGTATTGAGGGAAAACCAAAATGTAGGGTGCATGCATAATGCATACAGTTGTGGTGTAGATCCACACCACCATGTGGGATTGGCTAATTCTGATGCATTTCAGCTGCTTGGGATATAATTAACATGATTTAAAGGCCCTACATTTGCTCAGCATGGTGCTGAGTGTAGCATCACGCAGCATAACTAATTATACAAAAGTAAATATTATTAATTGAAGATATCTGGTTTTAATTGACAGCTTCCTACATCACCACTGTGCCTTGGGGGGGGGGTCAGTTCACACGAACACGCTTAGCTAATCAGCACACCACTTAAACACGTGCATCGAGCATGAACTCTCCTAAAAGTAACATGGCACATCCACCTGATGTCATCCACATCCACTGGGAATATCAACACCCTGTAGGAGCCTACACAAAAGGGATCTGTGGACACAGTTGCTCCTTTTAGCCATTCAACAAATTCACCTCATTGCATACATATTTGTGCTAACAGCCTGGAAACTACACTGATCATACCCATGTGAGCTGGGCAACAGCATGAATGCACCTTTACACAGACCAAATGCAAGATTCTACAGTACATTTCTGTAAAATATATTTATTAATTTTTTTCCCCAATTATTTATTTATTTTTTGGTTTCATTAAGCATTTTTGTGTCCTGTGGCACATAGTGCAAACAAGCAGAGATTAATAACAAGAAATGTTATTGATTCTACATATTCCCTTGCATTTTTAGACATCCACAGTGCATTTTCCCTATCAGTGTATGTGATTTAACCTGTTCAGGAGAGTTATGTCCATATTTGTGGACTTTTACATCCCCTTCTTTCTATATAGATAAAGACCTTATACTAAAAACAGCTTGTCAGAGAGCTCCATTAAAATATAAGCAAAGCTTTATTAGATTGGATAATGATTATTCTGCAAGAGTATTGGAAAAGAGGAAAAAATGTTGGCCTTTTGTAAAGTTACTAAAACAAAATAATATCAAAACACAAATCTTGTATCCTGCAAAAATAAAAATGCATCTGTCTTAACAGAATAAGAACATTTAATAGTTTTGAAGAGGCATCTGCTTATAGCAAAAACAACAATATAATCACTATTCCTGAGGACATGGAAGTTTCCTTCTCTTCATTAAAGAGATCATCTGAGAAAATCTCTTGGACAGACTCAAAGAAAAAGAAGACAAAAATGGACACTTCATCCACATCTAGTAGTAAATCTCTCAAAGCTTCTACTGATAGAAATGACTCTTTAATATAGGTTCATAGGTAGGTACTAGGCTATCTGCCGAGGGCATTTATAAGCCTAGCCAGAGTGTGTCAGCTTTTGCCGCCCCATTGATTAATTAACTGAGTCTAGTTACCAAGGGAGGCTTTACACTTGCAGAGATCATAAGGCTGCATAGGAAATTCACTGAAGCACTAGCTTCAAGGCCCATTTATAGACTAGTCTATCTAGGAAACCTTTGCTTTACTTTGAAAGGTTTGCAATATTCAAAGCCTAACTTTCCACTGAAATTTACTTCTTGCTCCAGTTGCATGATATTTCTACATTATGAAGGTCATGCACCCAAGTCTCTTTTTTTTTTTCTCAATACTTCACTTTCTTTCACAGTTCTGCTTCTCACAGAATTTAAATTCTTCATTTAAGAAAATGAATGCAAGCCTTGGACAACCAGAGAAAGACAGCTGACACAGAAGACTTTCCTGCATACCCTTCACATTTAATGAAGGCATTTTGTGTATTTGTCTATTTCACCTTGCAATATTATAAATAGAAAATAATTATTTACTATAGTAAATCATATAAACTGAATATTTCAAAATAACATTTAAGGAACTGTAATCTACTAGAAAAAAGCATGAAGTGTTTTCTAGTTATAGCTTTCAACCCATCATGTTTAGCACACAAACCTCAGTACCCCCTTTGTATAGCAGATAATGCAGAAATAAAACTGTGGTTTTAGTGTATGAAGAAAATCTGAGTCACAACCACAAAAAAATAAAATAAAATAAACTCTGCATGTTTCTCTCTGGTAGTCTGCAGTTCCTGAAAATGTTAGTTTGTAGTATTCGGTTTGCCATATATTACTAAAATAATGAATGAAAGGTAATGATTTTTATTTGTTACTTACTTATATGTTTACTTATTAGTCAACCAGTTAAGTAAAGTGCCCCTCAAACCTTTTCAGCCATGATTTAGGTCACAAGGCCAATGGCAAATACAATCTATATAGGCAGTTGAGCTGCCAACCTACCAGTATTTTCTGGAAGGGGTGTAACCAGATTACCTATAAAAAAAACCTGTGTAAACACATTGAAAGCTTACAATCTCCACACAGACAGTGATTGGATGTCAAGGATACCCACCCACCTACTGGACCTGTGAAGAAGAACACTGTAGACTGGGAAACATACACTGCCTCCGACTTTCAGGTACAACATTTCCTGGACTTTATTAAGCCAAAGGCCCTTGATCAGTTAGTGGACACTTCAGCCCAGTGGTTTTAAACATACTGGACCTTGTTCTCAACAATATGGAAAAGCGGAGTGTTGCATCCCCCATGCCACATTCTCACTTGTGAGGTCAGATCACAAACCTGTCTCATTCAAAATGACAATCATCTTGGAAAACCCATCAAAATCTGTTGGATTTATAAGCTATTCTAAAGCAAACTACATTTGATTTAGTGACAGTTTGTCAAAATTCATTGCCCCGCCCAACCCAGAGGTCACAACAGCCGATACGGAGTTATTCAGAGAAACCCTGTGCAAACATGTAAATGGTTGCATAGAGGCTGTTGTAGCTACCAGACGTAAGCCCATAACAAACCCCAAAAACAAACTGCACTGGTGGACTCTTAATCTTGACAGGGTGTATAACAAAAGGAAAAAAGTAATGGCCAAAGTCAGAAAGAGCAACCCTCATAACAACAGGAAACTAAGAGAAATAACTAAATCCATCAAGGCCAATTACGAGGTCATGATAGATTCTCAGGCTACAGACAACCACAAGGCCTTCTGCAGCTATGTCTAAAAACTCAAAGGTGACACACAACAGTGTGCAGAGCCACTAATTAATGGTACCACCTTCACTGAGCAGAGTGATGTAGTGAATCTTCTGGCTAACAAATTCAGCTCAAACTTTACACCCCACTACCCCCCACCACCTCCTGTGAAATCTCTACCAACATAACCGCCCAACTATTAGCAAGAAGTAAATCATAGCGGTGCTTACTAAGACTAAAAGCACTTCCTCAGTGAGGCCCAGCAATATCCCAGATTACCTCCTAAATAGCCTGAAACATGACCTATCAGGATCACTTAAGTCACTTTTTAACTACAGCTTCAAAACAGACTATGTACCAAACAAATGGAGGATGGCAATAGTTATCACCCTTCATTAGGGTGGACCATAACCAGATCCTGGAAACTACAGACCCATTTGTCTGATTAGCCTAATATGCAAAGCCATATAATGAATTATCATGGAAATGATCAACTGAGACATTATCAACCTACAGATACTGGACCCATCCCAGTTTGGTTTTGTTCAAGGAAGTTCATGCCTACTTAACATGGTAGACTTCTTTGAGAAGGCATCCAAGGCAATGTATGAAAGGAAAATGGTGCATACCACCTTCCTAGACCTAGTTATGGCATTCAGCATAATACCTCCGCAGGGCTTGTGGGCAGACTTACTGAACTGGATTGCCAGCTGCTCACAAATAGGGCCCAATAAGTCAGGATTGGTAAGACCACCTCCACCAACAGGAGGGTCACCAGTGGAATTCCTCAGAACTTTGTGCTACACCCACTCCTGTTTGGCATTTACTTCTCAGTGGCCAAGGCTAATGTAGATGAATGTAAATTGGGAGTTATCATAAATTCCCCAATGATATCATCCAGCAAGAGGGTCTAGCATAGACAAATGACTGGTGCTAAAGCCAGGATTAAAAGAAATGCATTATAGTGCCTTTTGGAAAGACTGGCACCCAGGCTAATTACTCCATTTGTAAGATATCCCCAAGAGCTGACCCAGTAGTCAGAGATCTGGGAATATATGTTGAGAGTAATCTGACCTTTGATCTGTATATGGCCAAGGAAGTAAAAAAATCATTCTATGTCACCCAACTTATAAGTAAGGTTATGGCATCCAGGTCTAAGGGAGTCATAGTGCCACTTTATTTGGCCCAGTATCAGACACATCATTGAGTATAATGTCCCCTTCATAATGCACCTCACTAGGTATATGCCTATGCCCATAGAGGCTCCTCATCGAGAGAATCTAGGGTATTAACACACTGTCCTGTACAGATCGCCATAGAGCCCTGTCTATACTCAGTATCCTACAGGTTGTTGAGAGGCAATCTGTGCTTGACATGTAAAGCATCCTTAGAGCCAGCCCTGATAGAGCTTTTGCACAGCTCCAAAATGAACAGCACCAAAAACACCAGATCCAGGGATTTGAACTTTGCCTATGACATAGGCAGAACATTCTGGAGAGACATATATGTGACATAAGGATCCCCATTCTTCATAATGGGTTCCCCAGCTATGTGAGAAAGAGTCCTTCCCTAACCCTATTCTAACAGAACCTTCACCATCGGAAGACAAATCACAAATTCATCTCCAGGCTGGTCCCATGTATCCTATAGACAAAAGCCGACAGTAAACATTCCCTAACTAACATACTTTAATTATTTATTTATTTATTTTACATTTGTTGACCAGGCTAGTCCAGCTGGATCAATGTCCATTTTCAGTGGAGGCCCGGGGAGAAAAGCTCCACAGATTAAAACAAGGTTATAGAAATTAAACATTTACAATAAACGGTTATGACACAGACAGTGAGCAACAATGCATACATATTAGTCTAGATCAAGTAATAAAAAACAAATAGTGCCATCTACGTATTGAGAAAGGCATTAATTCCTTACAGTACAAATATGTGAGGATGGGGTATTACATAGTTTAAAATGTATATACATACTTGTAAAAGACATTGTTTGTACCTGTTTTTTTTTTTCTCATATATGAGAACAGTAGTAGCAGTAGAGTCATTAAGTCATTTGTGATCACAGAGAAAGGTTGCAGTTTTGAAATAAGGAAATATGATAGTAAAATGAAGAAAGTAGATTAGTCAGGATTGGTGCAAGAGCAGAGCCAGAAGTTGTTCAGATGTAAAAGAAGTTGTTTTTTAAAAAAGGTGAAAGGAGGCTAGAGAGGTAATGTGTGAGGGGAGGTTATTCCATATTTTGCCTACTGAGTTGGAGAAAAGGCAGTTACCTGCAGAATTTGTAATTCTAGTTGTGTTGACTTGTAGCTTTTCGGCGGAGCGCAGCTGTTTCAAGTTATTATAGGGAGTCAAGAGGTTGCTAAGAGCAGGTGTTTTTGATGGTTGATATAGAATGGTATGTGTTATTAATAGTTGTTGATAGATAAGCTTGTTAGGAAGTTCCAACCAGTGTAAGTGTTTTAAGTTTAGACAGTGGTGAGTTCTATACTGGGATGCTGTGGCAAAACGAGCTATATTGTGGTAGGATGTAGTCAGTTTCCTTAGGTTGCTTTTAGAGAGATTAGTGTAAATAGAGGAAGCATACAGTAGGGTAGAGATAACATGTGATTGTGCTAAGGTGGTCCGCGCTTCAGGTGTAAGGAAGGGTTTAATTCTATACAGTGAACCAATCTTTTTATTAACTGCTTTTATAGTGTTATTGATATGATAATCATAGTTAAGATTATTATCAATAGTAACACCAAGCAGTTTGGTAGTAGAGTCGTGGGAGATGTGGGAATTATCACTTGCAGTAATAGTGAAGTTTAGGTGAGAAGATTTGTGGGTAGGTGAGAATAGTAATAGTTTCGTTTTCTTGGGGTTGAGGAGAAGACATCTTTTTGAGAACCACTGTTCGACGGTTGAAAAGGTGGATTGTGTAAGTGACTGGAGTTCAGATTGAGAGGAAGCTGTGCAAATAATGGTAGAATCATCTGCATATTGTATACAGGTAGTGTTTTGGATAGATGATTGGAGATCATTAATAAAGATAGAGAATAAGAGTGGGCCTAGTATAGATCCTTGAGGTACTCCTAAAGAGATAGGTAGTAGAGCAGATAGAGAATTTTTCCAGAGTACTGCTTGTTGTCGGTTTTCAAGATAGGATGAGAACCAGGTTAAGGAAGAGAAGTCCAAGGCAAGGGATTTTAATATGTGTAGAAGAAGTGTATGGTTGACCATATCGAAGGCTTTTGACAGGTCTAGGAAAAGAGAAGAGGTTAGTTTGTTGTTGTTACGGTTACAGTTGATGGTGTTGGTAAAAGAAAGTAGTGCTGTGGTAGTACTATGTGAAGGTCTAAATCCATGTTGAGTGTTAGCTAGTAGGTTGTTATGGAAAAGATGGTTAAGTAGTTGTTTGTGTATACATTTTTCCATGATTTTAGCTAGTGGAGATAATAGTGCTATAGGGCGAAAGTTAGAAAGGTCAGTGGATTTACCTCCTTTGTGTAAGGGTATGATGTGTGATATCTTCCAGATTGCTGGAAAAGTACTTTATTTTATGGATCGGTTTATTAGGATAGAAACAGGGTAGGCAATAGCTTTAGCTGCTACTTGAAGGAATTCAGCAGGAAGCTTATCTGCTGAGGGGGTAGTGGGTTTAAGTTTTTGTAAAAGAGATTGTATGTAGGAGGTGGTTATGGGTTGAAGTTGAAGGGGAAGAAGGTAGTTGTTGGTGTTACTTAAGAGCAATTGGGAAGCATCAGGAGATAAGTGGTTAGCTAGACTTTGTATGGAAGTAGTAAAGAAGGTATTGAAGTTATTGGCTATTAAAGAGGGGTTATCAGGGTCTAAGTTCTGTGGGTTGGGTGTAACTACTTTGCCTGGGGTAAGTAGATTATTGATAGTAGACCAGAACTTTTTTGGTTCTTTTTTGGTGGATTGCTGAAGTTCAAAGTAATAATTCTTTTTATCTGAGAGGATGGCTTTTTTGGTATTGTTTCTGAGCTCTCTAAAGGTTTGATGATCTGTTGGGTTTCTAGAGGAACGCCATTTTTTCCAAGATTTATTTCTGAGTTTAATTTTTTGTTTAGTATTAGAGGTTAGCCAGGGTGCTGTTTTGGTCTTTGTTCAGATGGTACGACTTGGGGCATGTTGATTTAAGATTGCAAGGAAAGCTGAGTTGAAATGTTCAACAGCATTGTTAAGTGAGAGGTGTTTTAGAGGGGTCCAGTTGTATTGTGAAAGTTCTGTTTGAAACTGTTCAGGATTAAATTGTTTTTCTGAATATAGTGTTCTGTGAGAGGTGATACTATAATACTCCCCCACATAACTTTTTAACAACCTCATAGCAAACATATGTTCCCATTTAAGACACACATGTTACAACAGGATGGAATTAGTACTTGTTAGCCTAATATATACCTATGAAGAGGTCAGCCTATGAACCATTGTGGTACCATACAATTAGGACAGTGTGAAGCCATGAATACCTTTGTAACAGTGCATTTAGGGATTATGAAAAACAAACAACCAGTGAAAAACTTCACTGTGAGAATTAGATTGGCAGATATGAATTACAAATATCTAGAAAGTGTTATCCATTTAGTTCACTAAATTGTTGATGATATTAATAGTAATAGAAAACAAAGACAGTGTAATAGGAAGTGATATTTCAAACAATCTGTGAATTAAGTGTCTCTGAAATTATTGTTCTATATTTGTTAGCTTGGTGTGTGGGCTATTCCAGATGATCCTTAAACCCATGAGTTGGGCAAATAGGAAAGTCATTCAAAAGAAAGAGAAATGGCGAGTGGGATTCCATGGGAGTGAGTTCAAGGATGAATGCTGATCTACATCTTTGCATCAGACATAATACGGGATATTACAATTGTATCCAAAGGTACAGGATCCGAGGCTAAAGTTGAAAACACAATTTTTAATAAAACACGATACACCAATAACTCCAAGCGCTTTCACCCAGCTCCTGCCAGGCTTTTTCAAGGAATGAATACAAACCATAGTGTCCTTTCATATTAATATAGTCAGTTAATTAATCACATGACTAGTAAATTGCATTCAATTAAATAAAATAAATTCAAATATATGTGTTTACGTGTTTAAATGTAAAAATGCCAAAGTGCCATCAGTGCAGAAGCAAACATAAATAAATTAACAGATTTAAATGTTATAACAAGCATAAGTTAAAACCAATATTATAAAATCAAATAATTGGTGTAATGAATATATAAATATATGAACTTGTAAACAACATAAGGCTCATTCAAAGCTTTGCTTTCCTGAGCTTCAAAACACATCCTATGTTAATGCTGTCATTTAACCCAGGAGAACTAGTGGCATCTAATCTCAACTGCCAAAAAAGTTCATGAAACTCTAAACGAGTCTCCCAACTTCCACCTCTTACCTCTAGGGTGATTTGTTCTAGCACCATAAACTTTAAGTTCATTTTTACACATTTTTGAGAGTGTTTAAAAAATGCATTAGACTCCTTACTTCTAGAAATGTCATAGAAGTGTTCGTACACCCTTTTCCTTAAAGTTCTCTCCATTTTTCCAACATAAAAACTCAAACAATAGGTGCACACCCCCAAATATACCACCCCCTTAGTTCCACAATTGTAATGTCTATCAGTTTTCACTTTAAAGTTCCTATGTGGTAAATAGAAGGTGTTGTGGTTTAACATAGCAACACATTGGTTGCAACTGCCACATTAGTGTGTACCCCACTTCATTTTGTTACTAATATTACATTTCTCCTTTTTCTCAAAAAGTTCCTTTAAATTAATACCCCTCTTTCTAATAAAATATGGCTGGTTTGAAAATAATGTTTCATTTCTTCACTGACCCCCAAAATGGGCCAGTATTTAAGGATAATAGATTCCACCTTGTATGAATTATTCAAATAAGTGTGTAAGAATTTATTTCCAGTCTCGGTGTCTTTTTTAGGTTGATTTTTGTCTTGTAATTTACCTAATCCCAATAGTGCTGGATATTTTGATTCCCTATTCTTAAAGATTTCCTGGATAACAGTTTCTATCAAAGTTTCAGGATAGCCTTTCTCTAAAAACAAGTTTTTGATAGTCTCAACTTCAAGGCTAAAACTTTCTAGGGAGCTGCAAATTCTTGAAGCTCTAGTGAGCTGCCCTTTAATAATAGCTTTTTTCTGATAAAAGGGATGCCCACTACTAAAATGTAAATAAGAATTAGAAAACGTGGGCTTCCTGTACATTCTTGAGTGAAATCTAGAATTAATGTAATCTTTTGAGAGCGTGATATCCAAACAGTTTAGCTCATTTAAATCAATAGAATAGGTACATTTTAAAAATTCTGTACTAGAGTTAATATGTTCCATAAATCCTTTAAAATCGTTCTCTGTACCTTCCCATAAAATACATATATCATATAAAAACCTTCTATAAAATCTAATGAACCTATTCCAGGTAGTCTGTAACACAAATTTCTGTTCCTAATAATAACAGAGAACAAGATTAGCATACATTGTTGCACAAGGACTCCCCATAGCAACACCCTTTCTTTGTCTGAAAAACTCACCATTAAAAAGAATGAAATTGTTTTCCAGAATTATCTCCATAAATTCTATCACTAAATTGATTGTTCTACTGTCAAGACCTGACTGGGTAGCCAAAATGTCTCTTAACCATTCCAGTCCTATACTATGTGGAATACTGGGAAATAATTCTACTACGTCTATTGTTATCATAAGCGTGTGCGTAGTGAAGTAAGTTTGATCTATACTTCTCAAACAGTCCCAAGAATCCTTGCAAATATGCTCAATAGTGGATACATACTTTTTAAGTTTAGCATCAATAAATTTAGCTAAAGGTTCGGTGATGCCCCCCGCACCAGCCATGATCGGTCTAAATTTGAGGGGATCTAATTCTTTGTGTGTCTTCGGAATCCCGAAGATGACAGGAACCTTAGGCTTGTCTACTAAGAGAAAATAATAAAGATTCTCATTAATTACCCCTTGCAATAAATGGTCAAACAACTGATAGCTAATCTTGGAATATGCAATATTAATTTCATTTTTTGATACAATTTCATACTGCTCAACATCCTGTAACATTTCATGTAAATAAGCTTCATAATCAACTTCATACATTAGTACAACCCCCCCTCCCTTGTCTGGTTTCATAATTCTGCAGCCCTCTTTTTTTAATAAATCAATCAGTTCTAATTCTGCTTGCACTAAATTATTACATCCAGCTTGGTGTGTCTTACCTTGCATTTCCCTTATATCTTTTTCAACTAAATCACAAAATATTTTCAACACAGGATGGTTGGGGGGATTAAAAGTGCTTGACCTAACAAGATTTGAATCATTTTTAGGTTTTCCCTTAAAAAACAACTGAAGGTTCATTTGTCGGATGAACAATTTCAAATCCAAAATTGCTTCTACTGTGTTAGATACCTTTGAGGGGACAAAATGTAGGCCTTTCGAATAGAGACTAAAAAAAGCCTGCGTGGGGATCAAATCTGTGTAGTTAAAAATAGAAAAGTTGTCTTTCCTAAAAATAATTTGTCTGTCAAGGTGCAATTCTGTTCCTATGAAAGTTAATTCTTCCTCCAAAGTCAGTTGCAATGGCTTGTCCATGCTAACTGTTGCTGTCTAATTACTTCCCCCCTCTGTTGGGGGGATGTTGAAAATCCTAAACCGAGTTCTTTCTACCCCTTTA